>NC_088200.1:73965983-74265983 GCF_028769735.1 Zonotrichia leucophrys gambelii | reverse complement strand
CAGGTGCTTCTAGAGAGAGAGCAGGAGCAGACTGCTTCAACAGAGATGCCATGCCAGACTCAGGGAGAGCTGTTCCCAGCCCGAGAGCAGGAAGAGCAGCTCGGGCAGCAGGTGGAAGAGCCACAGGAGAATGGCCAGGTAAGCCTGACTGGCCAGGTGACAGAGGGAAGGGCAGGGAGAGGGGCATAAACCAGAGCTCTTGGGACTGAGGAGGCCAGGAATCCCACAGGCACTGGAAGCACAGAGCCTTAGAATCTGCAGAGATTAGCCCTGGGACAGGAGGTTTGCAATGGAAGCAGATGTGGGTAGGGAAGCAGTAAGAAGTGGCTGAATAAATGTGATTTTGAGGCTGCAAGAGGAAAAAACTGAGGCTGATGGCAGCTCCCACTCACTTGCTCTGCATTTGTGTGTACAGAAGATCAAGGAAGAGCCACAAGCAGAGCTGCCCGAAGCTCAGAGTGACATCATGGACGTGAAGAAAAAGAGCAAAGAAGACATGGGAAGAATTCAAGAGGAGAATCTCCATCAGCAGAGGGGCGATCAACAAAACCAGGTGAGTGAAAGAGTGGTGGACACTCCACCCATGAAACATCCTCTCTCCTTTTTTTTAGAGAAGATGAAGGCACAGCTGAACACAGAGCTTCAGACAGCTCAAACTCGGATGAAGGCAAGGGAGAAGAAGCTGGAGGATGAAATAAAAATCATCAGAGAGAAACTTAATCCCCTCCCTCAGTCTCTACAAAAGCAAGTGAGTGAAAGAGGGATGCAGTCACTGCAGTCACCAAACTGGTGGTTTCTGCCCTTCTTGCCTTTCCACTCAGAGTAGCATGGAGTGGGGCCATTCCTCTGAGTGCATTTTCCTGGTGTGCTCAATCTCTTCTGCTGCCCTGGATAGAGGGACTTGTCCTTTGGCCTTTTGGCCAGCAGTCATCCAAATTGATTCCTGCTGGCCTGTTCCTGCTGTCTTGGTTTCTTGAGGTGTTTTTACAGGGGAACATGGTGACACAGATGGAGGATTGAAACAACTGTCTGTATCCATTGTCAATCTGTTCTTTCCCTTTCCTCACAGTCGATGACTCCTGGCTGACAGGAAAAAGCTGTAGTCTCTGACTGCTTTGTTCTGTTTCATTTGAGGAGCGAGTGTTGGCATCTCACCGGGCAGCCTGTGAAGACTTCCAGCAAATCTCTGGCACTGAAGGGCCCCAAGTTAGGAGTGAGGCACAGGTACCATCCCCACCAGAAGTGCTACAGGTTGAGCATGACCTGAAGATGGTGCAGGAAAAGAGGACACAGTGGGAGGAGGTAGAACATTTGAACAAAGCTGCAAGTGTGTCTGCAGCCCTTGGAAGGAGAAAGGAATCCTTGAGAGGAAGTAGAATGGTGATTGTGGCAGTCATCCTTTGGAAAGACCATGAAAATGGAACATGAATCTGGCCATGAACTCGAGTAAAACTAGCCTTTGGTTTTGATCCATCCCGTTTGAGAAGTGGACATCAGAAAAAAGCCATTTAAGAGCCCTGCATGGTGCTGACAGCACCTTTCTAAGGGCTTGCATTTCAAAAAGGGATCTCAGGGTAATTTCTGCCAGCCACCTTTTTGACATCAACTCATTTCTTGTCCCAGATCTACACAAGCTCTTTCACCAAACCTGCTGCAGCAGCAGCAGCATTGTCTAAAGGAGCCTTTTCTCCCCAACCTGAGAAGTGGAGCCAGGGCAGTTTGTTCACCTCCCGCACTGACCCAGCTGCTGCTCAGCAACAGGAGGTCGAGGGTGACTCTCTGGAGCTACTGAGTACGTCTGCTTATTTCTTGTCTGAGGGACAGTGCATTGTGTGCAGGTGCCAGCATAGCCGTACCAAATGTTTCTCCTGAGTCTGGTGTCATGGGGACATTTATGAGTCCCCACAGGAACTGCTGTAGAAAATCAGTCTCTGTTCTGGCCATCTGTGCTGCAGAGCTGTCTGCCTGGTTGTTGTTGTTGTTACCCAGCTGAGCACAAAGGGCTCAGAGCTCCAAGCACTGGGGCTGCCTTTTGTATCTCCTGGAAGCTGAGGTCTCTGCTTTAATGTCAGCATCTTCATTTTGTTTCCCTCAGGGAAAATAGTAAACAAGGAAAATCCCTGGATGAAATACACCAAACTGGAATATATTGGCAGTGGGTGAGTCTAACCGCAGTTACTTCTACATAACCATGGGCCAGGTGTTTTTGTGGTAGAATGTCTATCCACCATGAAGTCAGGCAAACAGACATCTATCCCCATGTTCCCACACTGGAGATAGACTGTCCCATCTCTCAGTGCTGCTCAGAATTTGTGCATTTGCTGCTCAGAAGGCACTGTCAGAGACACTTCCATGCTGCCAAAGTCTTGCCTGCAGCAAGGAACGGGACCTGGAAAATCTCATCTCTCAAGTGTGAGACACTTCTGTGTTAATTTCCTTAGCATTTTTTTAATATCTCTAAATCATACTGCCACACTAATAAAGAGGGAAGAATCTTGCTTGCCTGAAAGAGAAACCTCCTCCCTCATATCTGTCAGATAACAGTTCTCAGGAACATTTTTTCCAAGATTTTGCTGAAGGAAATACTCTGTGGTCAGGATAAAAACTGAACAGTTTAGAAAGTGAAAGCTGAGGTGGAAGAAGCAGCTCTATTTTTGAGCTGAGGCAGTAAACCCAAGCAGTTCAGGAACAGGCCCAGTGCCCATGCAGTTGAGAGGAAAATGCATCATCTGCCTTCTGGCAGAGCCCTCCTGCATCCTGCAGGTTTTTGGCACTCACAGCAGAGACCTCCTGAGTGGGCTGGCTTTCCCTGCAAGATCTAAATGGCTTCTACTTTCCTTGCTGTTTTTTTTGTTTCTAGGACTTTTGGGGATGTGTGCAGAGCAGTTGACAATGCCACAGGACGAGAGGTAAATGTCAACAGGCCCCGCAGACTCTGCTGCTATTGAGGGGCTTTCCCCTCTGGTGTGAGCTGTGGCTGGAGCTTTGGCTAGAGCCGTGCTGAAAAGGCACAAGAAGCACAGACTGGTGCCAGGCTGCAAAATACATGTGGCACTTTGTCCTCCTCAGCTGGCAGAAGGAAGGCACGCAGGGCAGCGCTTCCTTTCAGAGAAGGACGCGCTCACTCGCTCTCCATGGCTAAAACAAAGGTGGTGCCTTAGAGCACCTCCCTGCTCTTTGGGGCTACAGCTTCAGTAGTCAAAGTAGCTACTTCAGTAGCTTCAGAGTCCTGAATTCTCGATTCTGGCTGCCAGCAAATCCATCTGAAAGTTACTGGTAGTTCTTTAGCCACCTGCAGTGCTGCACTTGGCAACTGCACACAGGGAGAGATCTGCAAGTGCCCTAAAAGCCCGAAGCCCTGCCCATAGCCCAAGGTATGTCCACAGAATATTAAGGCATGGATTACTTCTTCTGAATCCCAAACAAAGCAGCAGAGATTGTGGTCAGAGGTTTGGGGGTGATAGCTGAGACACAACTGTTACCAAGTGGACAAGGCAAAATGTCAGTGGCTGCACGTGTCCTGGAACTGTTCCCCAAGGGAGAAGAGAAATGGGCTGTTGGAATGTCAGTTCCTAATTACTGCAGTGCCTAATCACAAGGCAGTTTGGCAGAGCTCAGCTGTGTCATTGTAAAATCACTCGCTCCATGTGCGTTGTGGTCTCGTGCCACCAACTTCTGAAGTTACTGATTTTCAATGTCATTTTAGGTGGCCATAAAGAAAATAAATCTAAAAGGACTGAGGAAGAAGAAATTAAAAGTCAATGAACTCATGGTCATGAAAATTAATAGGAATCCCAACCTGGTCAACTATTTAGACAGGTGAGTTTTTGTGAATGTTTCTTTACATATAGCAAACATGCAAGGTAAAATCCCACTTTGGTCAGTGGCAGAAAATAGACCTGTAATTATTGGCCAATTATTGCTCTGCGCACCTCTAATAGATGGGAAGAGAGTGCATCTTGTCTGCATGAGTCTTCCCTGAAACACATAGTTTGAAAATTTTTCAGAAACCTGTATCAGTCATATCTTACTAAATCAATAGCCTGTAGGTTCACAACCACCACTTTGTTTTGGGGCTTGATTTTATTCAAGTGTCTTTTTACATCCAGATAGACTAATTTAAATTTCCCTTGGAGTGTGTCCCCTGTTTTTCCATTGCTCTGCATGCCAGGAAGACTAGGTGCTTATTTCCAGAAACACTATGCCTGACATATTTTTATCTGGACTGTTACTAAACTGCACTTTTCACTTGCTGGCCATTTAAGACATCTCGTTTTCACAGCTGTGCCTTTCTCCTCCAGACTGCACAGGTTGCAAACAATGCACAGCTGAGAGAGAATGTCTATTCCTTTGATTCTGTCCTAGTCACAAAGGAACCTGGAAACGAGAATCAATCAAGAGCACACCCTAGCCATGCATGTTCATCTCCACACCCTTGTTTTCTTCTTCCAGCTTCCTTGTGGGTGATGAACTCTGGCTAGTAATGGAGTTCATGGATGGAGGCACTCTGAGTGATATCATCAGCAAGACTTGCCTGTCTGAAGACCAGATGGCAACCATCAGTCGGGAGGTCAGCAATCCCATCTGTGTTTCTGAGGGCTTGGGCAGGATTGTCTGGGAAACAGGGGCTCAGAACAGGAGAAGTTTCATGTGCCAAGCTTTGTTTCTGTGTGGCTGGTATGCTATGGGCAAGTGAAAGCACTTCAAGTGAAAGGCCTGCCAGTGCCCCTGCACTCCCTGTACTCAAGTCCAGTACTCTTATCTCCTGCTGTTGTACTCTCACTCTGCCTCTTGTTCTTGTATTTGCTGTTCTCCATTTTGCCTCTCTACCTGGAGCCTGTTTTCACTGCATTCGTTGCCTGTGAAAGCAAAGGTGCTGGTGGCAGGATTTGAAATAAGCAGCAAAGAAAAAAGTCCTTTCTCACAGTCCTCATCTAAAAAGATAGGAGTGCAGCCAAAATGCTCTTTACTTCAGGAAGGTGACTGATGTGATACTTCCAAGTCTGTGCTGAGGCCAGCAATAAAACCTTTGTCATGCAGCCTCCCACCCAAAAGTGATCTGCTTCACACCAAACGAGGGACTTTTTCTTTCTTGGCAAAACCCTCATTTGTCTTCTGCATGGAGATAGCAAATCCACTGCAGCAGCAGTCATCCTGACTGGTTTGCAGGGGACAGTCTACAACAGCAGGTGCTGTTGCTCTTTCAAAAGCTGACGTGCCTTTCCTCAGAAAGGTCCTGCTCTGCAAGTGCTGGAGCAGCAAGCTCTTCCTCTCAGTGGCACTGTGTTCTGCCATTACTGCCCATTCCCCTGGAGAGGGAATCTTTTAGATTCTTTGTTGCCTTTCTTGTGTGATGAAATCCCATCACTTATGTTTTCCCCTCTTCTTTCTCTTTTCTCTCTCAGTGCCTGCGAGGACTGGATTTTCTCCACTCAAATGATGTGATCTACCGCGATGTGAAGAGCTGCAACATCCTTCTCAGAACCAATGGTTCTGTCAAGCTGGGTCAGTATATTCTTGGTCTGCTGCAGTGTTCCAGGGATGTGGGTGTAGGGCTGCTTTGAGTGACAGCCAGCTCCCCAGAAATGGTGCTGGTGGCAGTGCAGGGACACCCGCTGTGAGCTGAGGGCACAGTTGCAATGTGCACAGAGGTATGAGAAGGAACCACAAGCAGTCTAGACTGCTCTTGGTCTGTGTGTGTCCCTTCCAGAGGGAGGGAGCTATAATCTAAAGCTTCAGGGGAATAAAGTCCACTGCTGGAGGGAGCATTAAAAAACCTGGGTTTTTTTTGGATGTGGCCAATTTCATACTACCTTGGCTAAAGCCCCAAGGAAACTGAGTGTGGAAAGTTCTCTGGGAGATTCAAGTGCACATTCTTAGAATGAGAATGGGAAATTCTTTTGCTTGGTTTCCTAATTGGAGCTGGCTTTCATGGTTTGTTGTTTTCCCCACAGCCGACTTCGGTCTCTTTGCTCAGCTCACCCCTGAGCAGAGCAGACAGAGCTCCGTGGCTGGCACTTCTGGGTGGCTGGCGCCTGAAGTGGTGACAGGCCAAGCATATGGTCCCAAAGTGGACATATGGTCTTTGGGAATCGTGGGCATGGAAATGGTGGAACGAGAAGTTCCTTTCAGGAATGCAACTCCTGTTTTGGTAAGGAGCAAATACTCACTGATCCCAGTGTCTTTCTCACCTGTCCCATGTCCTGCATGTGCCATTGGACAAAATCCCATTGCCATCTGCTGGCCCCACTTCCACCAAGGTCCCCTTCTAAAAATGTCCCTGCAGCACATCAGCACCCACTAGAGATTTGGTTGCATCAGAAGGGAAGTGGCAGTTCAGAAACCTAACCAGTTCAGAAAGTTGCCATTTTGGCCTCCAGCCATGCCTGACATTTCTCATTTGCTTTTTGAACCCTGTTGGAGCTCTGGCTCTGAAGGACAAGAATTTTTAAGTGAAACAGTTGGATGTGTGACAAATATCTTTCAAAATGGAGGTTGAGTCTTCCCAGTTTCAGGTTTACAGAAAAAGAAAAAGTGAAAAAGAAACAACCAGCAAAGCAATGTCCAAGCTATTCTGCTTTCTTTTCCCTTTTTGAACCACAGCACATCAAATTTCCTCCATATTGTAGCACCTTTTCCAAATCCTGTGGGTCTGAAGCTTTCAGATTTTCAAGTCATCTGTACATTGTTCAGTCATGTGTGTGGGATGCCTGGATAAGTTTAGGATGTGTTTTTCTCCAACTGCAGTTAGAATTGTACACCAAACCCTTGGCTGTTTCTTGGTACTTTAGCAAGTTGATGAGCTTGCAGGCAGGTGCCTGGGCTGGGATCCAACGTGGGCAGTTGACGCTGGTGCTGTGTTTCTTTACCACAGGGGCAGGGCCATCCCTGGCCTGCACAGTTCTAATGACAGTGAGGACTCCAGCTCCCCACCATGGCCAGTGGCTGAGCACAGCTACAGAGGGACAGGATAAAACCCCCTTTGCGACCTCTAGTGGTGTGGGAAAAGGAAAGAAAGTTGTGACTAATTATTTCTACTCAAGCAGAATGTGTTTGTTGTTTTAGGCTTGGAAATTTTCCTTTGGGTTGAAGAGGATAATAACAAAGTCTCTTTGGTCACCATCTATTTCAGTGCCACCAGCACAGAGCTGTTAGCATTGTGATGGGCATTTTTATGGAGACCAAGCCACAGCCTGGGGTCATGGAGATCCTGCCAAACCTCCCATTTCTTACCCGACACTTTCTGCTAATGGGCACACCTTTAATGCATTGACTTGAGCATCCAAATGAGCAGAGAGTGACCATAGGGATGACAGTTCTTTTTCTGATTTGACCATGAAAATGTTTCCTTTTGCCACATAAAGAAGCCAAAATGTGCAGCTGAGAGACAGAGCTACAGGTGGCTCCCTGTGCACCCAAGCAGGCATTTTCATCTCAATATATTTGCGCATGCATCTTAATGTGTCTGTGTTGAATATGAGATTCCAAATGTTTGTTTTCTTTTCCTGAGGTATAACTGGTAGATTTCCTTTTTTTCCTTCCACTTAGCAGTGTTTTCTAGAAGAGGAAAAGAAGCTCAATGAGATTTGTTTTATGGCAGTTGTGTTTCAGGGACCAACAAGCACTGCAGAGATGCCTTTCATGTACTATTCCTTGCAAATAGTAAAGTTAGTATAGCAAAGTCCCTCTTCCAAAGAGCCTGTCAAGCTGGTGTGAATCCTCAGGGAAGCAAACATGCTTTTGTTGATGTAGTTCCAACTAACTAGGTCAGTCAATGAAATCAGCTGCCAAGGAAAGATCTGCAGGATGGTGAAAAAGCTGTGGCTGCATCGGGGTCTGGGTTTTTTGTTGGTAAAGTCATCTCTGGGTCTCTGCCAGGGCAGGAACTGCCACTGAAGAATGGAGCTTAAACAATGGGATCTGGGAGAGCACCTAGAGATGTGAAAGCAGCAGGTGCAGCCCAGTGTTTCCTTTTTCTGTAGGCTCAACTGACAGCCAGGGGAGAGAGACCACAGCTGCGGCAGCCCAACAGATTCTCGTCTTGCCTGTGTGACTTCCTGAGCTGCTGCCTGCAGACAGATGAGCAGAAGCGCTGGTCTGCCAAGGAGCTCCTGAAGGTAAAATGTGAAGGGGCTGCAGGTGAAACAGGGTCTGAGGGGTTGGGCTCCTCCTCCACTGAAGTCCAAGGCATCACATGAGCCCCCTTCCTCCTCACCTCCACTCTTGCTGCTCTTCAATTGAAAATGGTGAGGAATCCTAGACTGGGCTGGGCTGGCAGGGCCCTGTGAAGGTCCTCCGGTCCAAAATCCTGAAATGAGCAGGGACATCTTTAAAGCAATCAGGTTGCTCAGAGCCCTTTGCCACCTGACCTGGAATGGTGCACTTACAAGCTCTTGGGACAGCCTGTGCCAGTATTGCACTATGCACTGAGTAAACAAGTTCTTCCTTAGACCTACTCAGACTTGATCCCCATTTTGATTAAAAATATTCATCATATTCTATTGTAACTGGAACCGTTAAAAAAGGTGTCCCCACTTTCTTCAAAGCCACTCTGAAGTCTTGGAAAGTGGCAGCAAAGACTCCCTGGGGCCTGTTCTTCACAAATCTGAATAACTCCACCTCTCTCTGCATTTCCTGAGAGGAGAGGTGCTCTGTTTTATGACTGTTTCTGTTGCCCTCTTTTGTAATTTGGTGTCGTGTTCATTTTTGTCTAACCGCAAAAGAATTGAAGTAGAGCAATGCAGGGTACAGAGACATGAAATGGTGGTGCAGGAACCCAAGAAAGCCAGTCCCAAGCAGAGCAGTTAGAGATTTGGCTGTGGGCAGCAGGGGCTGTGGGGGGCTCACTGTGAGCCTCTGAGGGGCTTTGGTTTGTGCCCCCCAGCCCACCCTTAGAGGTTTCTGCCATGCAAACAAGGACAGCTGGGAGGGACTTGTCCCAGCCCCATCTGCTGCCTGGCACGCTCAAGCAGACGGGAACTGTGCCAGGGCTACTGCCAGGTTGTGTGGCAGAGAGGGAACTGCAGGGTCCAGTGCCACTGGGCTGGCTCTGCTGGGAAGGAAGGTGCCATCCAGCACACGAGGGGCAGGGCATGGAAAGGCAGACACTGCTCTGTCTCCCTGTGGGAATCAGCACAGTACCTGTCTTGCATAGGCAGGGACCTATGTGAGTCACTGGAGCTTCCTGAAAGGAGGAAACCCCAGGGACAGAAAGCACCATTTCTAGAGCACTGGCAGGGCAAAAATCCCAGCAAGATGAAGACATCACAATAAACAGATTAGTGGAATTCTGGGCCACCTTTGCCTGTGATGGCAAGCTCATGCACATCATGACTGGGGGAGCAGATGGTCCCACTGCTGCGCATTCTGGGTCTTTTAGGACCCAGAGGAATCCCGATTGAGTCTCCGAAGCACTGAGCTTGGAAAGTCATGGTTCAATGTTCTTTGTTGTTTTTTTTCCTGTGGACAGCATCCATTTGTACGTTCAGCCAAGCCAGCATCCAGTTTGGCACCACTCATCAACTCAATTAAGATGAAGAAGAAGGAGGAGTGGAGAAGAAGAATATAATAATCAAGATGTTATCTCCATTACCAACTTAGAGTAGGATTGTAGAGTAGGACTCTAAAGTAGGATTGTTGAGTAGTTTTGGTTTATAGAGTAAGTTTATAGTATAGGTTTATAGAGTAGGATTATTATTAAATAAAGTTTCTGAAACATCAACTCATTTGGAAGATTCCCCTCCTTCGGACCCCTTCAGACAGCTCAGCATTTTCTTCTGAATGACCACTTGTTTTTACTGGTGCTAAGTCACACTTACGGCTTCTTTGGTGTGGCTCATAAGCGGAGAAGGTTCTTCTTCATTCATCCTCTCCAGACCACACTGCCTTTGGAATACAGCTGTCAGGATCCATCCTAGTGAATGGATGACCTGATGGTTCGTAGGAGTGATCTCAGAGTGCAAAAAACCAACACGGTACAAGGGGGTTTTGCAGTGATAGTCAAAACAAAGGCAGTTTTATTGAAATAACTACAGCAAAAATGCGATAGAGGGATTAAGGGAGAGAAAAAGATAGAGAGAGAGAAAGAGAGGGGAGAGAGACAGGGAGGGGATATAGCTACCAACGCAGAGACGAAGTCCTTTGGTCCAGTCCAGTCAAGGGTCCGCCTGCTACGCTGGGGAGATCTCAAAGGCATGGCTGAATTGCACCCCAATTATACTCTTTTTTGTTGGGGGAAGGGAAAGTAAATTTTGCAACCGAAAGAAAGGATGGAAAGTTGGAGGTACACAGAGTCCAAACTAGGCAGCAGGCAAGAACCACTGATTTCTTGCTCCGGTGGTCACAACCTGCAAGCAAACATCTCAGCTTGGTCAGCTTGCCTCCCCCACACACCTGCCCCAGGCTGGGGGTTTCAGTCCCAGTCCATGGAAGGAGCAGAGGGGCATTTTCACGTCTCACTCCTTGAGGGAGAGGCTTCTTAAATCTCAGTCTGTCTGTCACGGTGGTTGTAAAACAGGTGAGGGTCTTCTGTGGGAGACCACCTGCAACTCAGGAGAAGTCCAGCCAATCCAAGAGATGGGATAGCTTCCAAAGCTGCTGTTGTTGCAAACGGGGCATGGTGCCCCCTTCTTAGCATACAGCAAACACACTTGTGAAAACAATAGCTTAACACTGAGCTTTCAGGTTTCAGGGCCTTTGGCATGTGACTTTTCTCCCTCAGAGCCAGATGTTCTAGACCGGGGGGGTCTTCTCTTCAGTAGTCTCCCAAGGATGATTGTGAGGCAGATGAGGGAAAATTCAGACAGACGCTAACAATGGCCCACTGGCTGGTTTTTGCACAGCTGTGGTATTTCTAGTTGAGACAGAAAAGGTAATACCATTTGCTGGCAAAACCAAAGGAGGGGAGAGGCAGCCAAGACATCCTGTGTGGATTCAATCCTTCAGTTGTGACTCAAAAGCATTTGAGTTCCTGCCACTTGGATCTGTATCCCTAAATGCAATCTCTTTGGCTGGAGGAGAGCCTTGCTCAAGTGAGAAAGCAGAAAGATCAGAGAGGGTCCTCGGGAAGGTCTCCTGTGGTGCAGAGCTGTCAGCGCCTGGGAGGTGAGAGCAGGCCCGGCCTTGGCCGGGGTGGAGCCCCAGCAGAGCCCCGGCAGAGGCCGGAGCAGGCTGAGCCCCGGCAGAGGCAGGCTGGAAGGAGGCCCTTGGAGCTGCAAGAGGCAGCAGCCGGGCCCTGGGTGCCTGTTCCTGGCAGCGGGCGAATCCTCCGCTCTCAGAGCCCAGGTGGCAGCTGGCTGCTGCCGAGGGGAAGCGCAGCCGTGCTGGGCACAGCCCAGCCTGGAGGCATTGGCCGTCTGGAGTGTGCCCAGGAGCAGAGAAAGGCCCAGGGCAGCCGAGGGCTGCTGGGCTGCCTGAGGATTCCTCCTCTTCTGCTGGCTGCCCTGCAACTCCTGGCAAAGGCCAGCAGTGTGTGCAGCACTCTGGGCACCGGGGCAGGGAGCCGGGCTGCTCGGCAGGCTGGAGCACAGGGCAGCCTCCTTCAGGCCCGGCTCTTGTGCCAGGGGAAGAGAGGCCAGCGTGAGGCAGGGACAGCTTGGCAGGGCACATCTGCAGGAGCCGGCACCTCACGCAGCTCTGGGAGGAAGCGCCTGCAATCCTGCAGTTCTGCACTGAGCCGGAGCAAAGGTGTGAGATGCAGAGTGTTTGGCAGGAATATTCAGGCCAGCCTGCTTTGTGTTGTCTGGCACACAGCAAGCACTGTGCAATGCAGCTCTGAGCTGCTGGGAGAGAGGGAATCGGGGATGTGCCTGAGGGTTTTGTCTGAGTAGTTATTTGGAAAGGAGTAGAATAATTTAAGTAGGGAATCTATGTTGGCTTCATTACTTTCATAATATAATATAATACCCGAACTGCTGTGTCTGTCTTCCAATTTCCAATTCAGTTTTTGGGCAAGGCGCTTTTCAGTGACCACTGCCCAAAATCCTGTGGAGAGTCCAGAATATCAATTGTGACTTTCCACTGAGCCATTAAATCTCTCCCTAACAACGGTTCCAGATAATCTAACACAAATGGAAGTATATTTGTCAATTTTCTGATTGGCCACTCGATTTGGATGACACTTTTGGATTTTCTTGCCAATTGCATGCCCTCTACACCTTGAATGTGACCAGCCACGTTTTGCAAAGGCCAATGTGCTGGCCAGTCTTGTGCTGGGATCACTGTGCAGTCTGTACCCATGTCTACGAGCATCTCAATGCGTTTTGACTCTCCACTCCCTCTGACATTACACCAGATTTTGGGTTTGTCCTTCCCAACAGCTTGGACCAGGGCAACTGTGGGCCCTTGTTTTTCGGTGCCTTCAGGTAAACTCGGCACCGGGATAGCTTGTGCAAGGATTTGTCCTTTGGGAAGAAACGGGTGGGTGGAAACAGTGCAGGCCAAGAGCGAATTGCTCAGGATCTGATGTTGTCATTCCTGGAGCAATTTTGATCTCTTGTGGTGTGTGTTTGGTGTCCCCAATTATGATGCACTGACAGTGAATTCAGTGCCAAGTGCCCTGCTGTTGTGGGCTGAGGGAGACAAAATGCCAGTCAGTGTCTTTCAGGAGTGGCTCTGTCAGCTGCAAGCTGAAAGGCCCAGTAACAGAAGTTGTGGTTAACATAGGTTTACCAAAGTCATAACAAAGGTTATTTGGTTTCACTTTCAGCGGTGGACCAGCAGAATTGGTCCTTGAAGCATCTGCTTCACTTAGAGGAATAGGGATGTTACCGAGCACTTGGTCGTTTTTGCTTCCCTCATTCCCCTGGCCTGCTGTTTTTGTGTCTGCGTGCCTGGCAGGCTGGCGCTCCCCACTCAGTTTTTTTGTTGTTGTTCACGCCCAGAAAGCATTTGTATTTCTCCTCCCCTGCTATTTCTGAATTCATCAAACTGCTTTTTCAGGGGGCACTGGTTACTCCAGTGCCCAAGGTTGTTACAAAGCAGTCATGGCTTTGTGGGTTCAACCATTGCTGGTTTTTGCTGCTGCCCAGGGTACTGCTGTGCTGAGGGAATGGGCGCTGGGCTGGCAACTGTGACTCTCTGTTGGTCTTGACAGCAGCTTTGGTCTGGTGTCTTCAGCAACACTCACCAGAGGCACTTTCCTGTTACAAACTAGAAGCATATCTTTTAGTGTAGTGGGGGGTGTCTTGGTTCAGGGCAGATTTGGCAGAGAACTTCTAAAGGGGTTTTTCTAGGAAAGCAGATTCATTTGACTTCTCTCCCCAGCTGGTCCAGGAGAAAATACCTCTTTGGAGAAAAGTGGAAAAACCCTGTTTATTAAACAATAAAACCTAAACAATATTAATCAATAAAACTCCTTGCTGCTCCAAAAGAAATTACAAACTCAGAAAGTCCCCTCCCTAGGTTGCAACCCAGCTCCCTCAGTCTCTTATCGTTGTTTCTGGAGCTGGAAATGCCATGGCCCAGGCCTGGCCCAGTGGGCCACAGGTGCCAGCTGCCAGTGCTCTTCTGGTGTTCAGTCCAGAGCAGGTTTGAACAGGTCTAAAGAAAGGGGGAAAGGAAAAAAAAAGTTCAGTCCAGGGAACTTCTTTGCCTCAGCTAGCTAAACTAACTAAAAGCAAAGGAGAGCTCTGTCTCACTGGCTATCTACAGACAACACAGTCTAGGAGCAGTAATGTGGAGGAGTGATTGCAGTGTCTGATAACAAACTGCACATTTTTTCTCTCCCCTCTTCACTCTCTGGAACAAGTTTTAAAGGTGAAAAACTTATTATTCAGCATAAACAGAACAAGACGATTGGGGATAAAAGCATCATAAAGTGAACCTAGGATAGGGAGGTTTCTACAGGTAAGCTTAAAATTGCCGCTTGACAATGTTCATTTGCATTTGTAATTGTCATTTCCTCTAAAACCTCTTCCCTTGCCTTCTCTTTTTCAACTTTGATTTCAATAGCTCTAGTTAACTTTCTACAAATTTAATAAAAGGCTCTGATGGTAGCTTTTTGATCTTACTGTATGGCTCAAATGGGCCTTCAGGATGGAGGGTAAAGAAGGCTTTTTCAGCTGCTTCTTTGACTCTCTCAAGTGCTTCTATAGGAATACTGCAGCTTGGACTGGAGCTAAGGACCATTGGCCATCACTGGAGAGATGCTCAGTGGTGATTGGCATGCCATTGGCATTTTTTGCTGTGTTTATATCAGCATGCAAGTCTGTGAGAGCTTCTTTTAGCAGTTGTTTCCATGCCAATTCCCATAATTTGAAATCTGTAGAGGCCATGAGGCGCGAAAAAAGCTGTTTAAATCATATGGGACTACTACAGTCCTACGCAGTTTGGTATTTAAAAGGACATGGAAGTATAGGCTATGGCTATGTGGGCCACATACTCTTTGTGTGCTTTGCAGACCTCTCTTATAGTTTCTCATCCAAAGACTTTTCAATTAGCAGTTGGGGCTCCTCCCCCTTGCCCTGCATGCTGATATGTAACAGGAACAAATGACAAAGTGGAACCCTGTATTGGGTTGGCAGTTCCCTGCTGTGAGAGTCTGTCCGAATTTTCCCTCATCTGCCTCACGATCGTCCTTGGGAGCCCACTGAAGAGAAGACCCCCCCTGTCTAGAATATCTGGCTCTGAAGGAGAAAAGTCACATGCCACAGGCCCCGAGACCTGAAAGCTCAGTGTTAAACTATTGTTTTCACAGGTGTGTTTGCTGTATGCTAAGAAGAGGGCACCATGCCCTGTTTACAACAATAGCAGCTTTGGAAGCTATCCCACTTCTTGGGCTGGCTGGACTTCTCCTGAGTTCCAGGTGGTCTCCCACAGAGGACCCTCATCTGTTTTACGACCACCGTGACAGACAGACTGAGATGTAAGAAGCTTTTCCATCAAGGACTGAGACATGAAACTCCTAACAGGCCCCTCTGCTTCTTCCAAGGACTGGGACTGAAACCCCCAGCCTGGGGCAGGTGTGTGGGGAGGCAAGCTGACCAAAGCGAGATGTTTGCCTGCAGGTTGTGACCACTGGACCAAGAATACAATGGCTCTCGCTTACTGCTGAGAACATGAACTACCTGTTACATCTGCTCCCTATTGTATCTGTTTCCCCTCCCCTCACAATTTTCAGTAATAAAAACCTCTGAGTTAACTAGAGCCTTTGAGATCTCCCCAGCGTAGTAGGTGGACCCTCGGCTGGACTGCACCAAAGGACTTCGTCTCTGCGTTGGTAGCTATATCCCCTCTTTCTCTCTCTCTCTCTCTCTCTCTCTGTGTCTCTCTCTTTTTCTTTCTCTTAATCCCTTGTCCTGGGGTGACGTTATGATGCTTGTATATTCCCATTCATCTGTTCTGTGCCTTTAAGACCGGCACTGAAGAGTGGAAGTTTTGTTTGGGTTTCTCTTATCAGGACACAGAGACAAGCAGTACACAGAGCTGTTTTTTTTTTTACTTCCAGCTTTGGGCTTGCTGCTTTTGCTTGCTGCTTTTGCTTGCTCTCTTTTTCTGCTCTTGCTTCTGTTCTGCTTTCTGCCTCTGCTTATTAGCTAGTTCTAGCTAAACAGTCCACATTGCTTCCTGGACTGTTTCTCCTCTCCTGTTCCTGTGACCATCTCGAACCTGCTCCGGACTGGGACCCGGGAACACCAAGGGTTCGGCTGCAGCGGCTGGCCCAGCGCCGGAGGGACTGAGAACAGAGCAACCACCCCCGAAAGAGACTTTCTGATTTTGCCATCTTTCTCAGAGCGGTGTCATCGGGTATTGTTCATTTTGTGTGCTGGGGGGTGCGGGGCCAGTCAAATAAACAGGTTCTTTCCACCTCTCTCCGAGGAATTTTTTCCCAAACCGGTTGGGGGGAGTGGCCGTGTGGGTTTTGCTTTCTGGAGGGGCCCTCCTTTGCAGATTCTTTAACAAATTTGCCCTAAACCAGTACATCCCTCTATCACATTTTTGCTGTGGTTATTTCAATAAAACTGCATTTGATTTGATCATAACTGCAAACCCCCTTGTACCATTGTTGGTGTTTTGCACTCTGAGATCATTCCTACGAACCATCAGGTCCATCTGTCCACTAGGACGGACCCTGACACCTGCCCTATATCCTTTGAATCGGAAGCATTGAGATCACAGGTACAGCCATGGGGACAAGCAGTGGCCTTGCCCCCACTGCAGGAGGGGGCGGGGACATTGTGGGAACAGGGGGTGGGGACGGGGGGGTGGCAGGGACAGGGACACCTGGTGACATCACATTGGCAGGCACCCCCTGGGAGGGGTAGAGGGGTGGAGCTGAGGGTATGGCAGGCAAGGTGGGGGGAGGGAAGGTGTCAGGAGGATCAGAGAGGTTGGGGGGTGAGGAGGGATTTTTGGGATGCTTCAGCGAATCATGGGAAGAAGGAGACCAGGTATGGCATGGTGCCACGTGGCATCCTCCATTTTCTTGCCCCCCTGGGGTCTGGGAGCCATTTTAGGGGTCACTGCTCTCCGAAAAGCTAACACGTGCCCTGGGTTTCAGAGCAGGGGACACAGGGGTATGGGGAGGGTTCCACGTGGTCTGGCCAGGACTTTGTGGACAGCTGAACTCAGGCATTTTAAGGTGCTCAGGGAGCTGGCTTCCCTGGGCATGAGCAGAATCTGCTCTCCTAAAAATACCAAGATTTGGGGTAGAGGATTCAGAGCTGGGGGGGAGGAGAAACAGGAAGGGCAGAGGTACATTCCTTGTGTGGCTTTTTCTCCACTTTTCTTTGTTTGAGTAAGGCTGATTGAACTTGTAAGCTCCAAAACACAAATTTAGCTGAGGATGTGTCCCTGGACTTTCCCAAGGTTATCAATTCATGCCCTACTTTGTCCCAGAATCGAATATTGTGGACTTGTTCAGGAGAAATTCGTGGGAAGTGTAGAAAAAACCACCTTATAAAATGTTTCAATTTTCCTTTAGAAAATGTTACATTTCCATTAACTAAAATTTCAACAATCTGGTAATATACTCCTTTTTGTGCTGTGCTTAAATTAGAGCCCCATTTTAGATGTAAAAGGCACAGCACAATATCCTGCCTACCGAAAACAAAACCAAATCAGCTACTGATTTCCAAAAACCACGGTTAAGAGTGAAAACACACAGACCTTTAGCCCTTATCAGTGCAGCTGCTTGTACAGCTTTTTAAAGTGCTGCTGGCAGCAGCACAGAATTAGAACTCACCGTGCCGCCCGGGGGATAGACAGAGCCTCCCCGCCCAGACATCAAACCTGAAACCGAAGCTGCCCTGCGCTGCCATGCGAGCTGTGCCACCCCACACTGAGAAAACCAGGAAGCCAGGCTGGTGCCGCTGTAAAGGGGAAGGGTAAGCGAGAGTCCCCCTGGCTCCTCTGAGCCGGCGTCGCGCTGCAAGCTCGCTGCCATGTGAGTTATAAAAATGGCAAAGCCGCGCTTTTCTGGGCTATGCCTAATGCGCTATGGCTCCCACTCCACAGGGCTGTGCAGCCTTTTTGTGCTCTGAATAAGAGTGAAAAAGAACAGATCTCTTGGCAGAGACTGTATTTGAGTGTCTACCCCCTCCATGGAGCAGAGATACTCAGCCCAAACTGGTGCTGTTGGTGCTGTGGTCTTGTAGGGTCTTCTCTTCAACCTGAATAGGATCCCATGGGCCGGAGGGGCTACCCTATTCTCCCTCTTGGAAAGTCTGCTCACCAAAAAGGAACTGCACTTTCCAGAGGCGCAGAATGTCCTCGAGGTTTCTGTTGGAACTCTGCTGGAGAGCTATGCTGTCAAAGCTCTGCCAGTGGACACTAAGCTGCCTTGAAGTCTTTCCGAGGTTCTGGGAGCTCTGGAGTGTCTTCTTGGGGCTGCCAGGTTGTGGAACCAATATATTGGAATTATTACCAATATAGCCAGAAGAGAAGTGCCTGGGCTTGTCTGGCCCATGCTGCTTGACCAAAAGGCGGCAACTGTGTTGTTTTCACCTCAGAGACACCTTTGGCTAAGCTGGATGCTGCAGCTGTGTGCTAGAGACAAGTCCAGACATGCAGGAGCCAAGTTTACCTTGGTGGAGAAGCTTTAGGGCGAGGATGAAGGAAAGGAGTCGGGTTCTGCTAGAGGGTTTCAATCCAGAGCTTTATTCCTGGCCCACAGGCCTCTGAATCCAGTAACAGCTCTAACAGAACCTCTCAAACTGCGTGGTTGCTGTTCCTTTTAACCCCAGGGAGAGCGGGAGAGAGGGGTTGGGATCCCACCAACCAGGTGCAGGGGGGAGAAGTCTCAAGGGACAAATGACAGCTGGATGGCCCAATGTCCTCCAGGGTGTAAGGCATCTTTTGAACTCTGCCAATCACTCAATGGCCTTCTGGAATGCCAGGACTGAGAGACAGTGCTCAGCAGGGGTCAGGGTGGGGCAAAGGAGAGGTGATTGACACTCCTGGAGAAGAAATCTACAGGGAGAAACCTGAGGTATCTGAGGCAACCCATGACATCACACCACAACATGTGGGTCGTTAACCTTTGAAAGAGGAACAGTGCATAATGGAGCCGTTGTTGCCATGTGGTTGGTATCGTGAGCCATCGTGGTGAATCACAGAATAAAACTTGCCACTAGTTAAAGTTAGAAGTTGGTGTGTTTATTACAGCAGCAGGCACACAATGTGTCTTCACCTAACAACATGTGCAAAGAATCACAGGCTCTGGCTCTTCATCTAAAAAAAGTCTTTCATATTCATATAATTCCCAAATTGCCTTATACATATGCATTAGGTAACCCACCTACCCCAACTTTAAAATGTATTATAATTGAGTTCAAAGTTCCTTCACAACTGTGGATTCTTTCACTTTAAATGGGTTGGTGGGTTTTGAAGTGAGGAATGGTCTTCTTCTGATGAAAGCCAAGACATCTTCCTCAATTTGACCTCTTTACTTATGACCTATTGGCAGGCTTTCACACCCCTTGGCTTTAGCTGAAGTTTTGGGGCCCAGGTGCAGGCTATGGTCCTCCTCTTTGTCACAAAGAAATCTGCATCCCATCCTGCTTCTTTAAATGTAGTAAAGACAGGCAAGTGATATATTACGCTGGCCTTAACTACTTTACCTGCTAAAAATTACCTATCCCTTATTATTTCTACTCTTCTTGCTATATTCTCCCCCCCATACTAAATCTAGTAAACTTTTAATTCTTTCAGTTTTGTTAAATCCTTGATTCATTCCCCCCTTTTTCTATAGGGTTAGTAAATTCTTTTACTAATACACAGTTTCTTCCTCATCTAACCAAATCATACAGTACGTATCTTTGAAAGCTATTCCATATGCTCTTGGCAATGAATTCAAGACTGCCATTAATTGTAGCATCCTCCAATTCCAAATAAGTGTTGCAATGGACAAAACTAAGCTTCTGGCAGCTAAAATGAGCAAAACAATAATTGGAGGGATTAGGGCATTAAGTATACCTGTTGCTTTTGGTGACCATCTGAAAAGTACATCCCACCAATGATGACTTGCTTCTTGCTTTATGTTTTGCAGAACCCTGCTAATTTCTTTTCCATCATGATGAACAGTTATTAAAATTTTCTCTCCATTCTCTTTCATTTTTCTCAAGATCTTGATCAGAATCTTGATCTTTAATCAACTGTTTTACCAAAGTAAGGTTTATGCCAATGGGTGCAGGTGATTAAGGGTGATACATTTTGTAGTTGGCCTTTATCAGTTGGTGAGAGACAACTGGTACTGAATATGTAAAATCACAGTCTATAACGTTAACAAAATTACAAATGCAAAAGTTGGAGTGATTTTTAGTAAGCATGTATCTATTTTCATTGTCTGTTTTTAATGAGGCACAGGCAGTTCTCAAGCATACAGAGCCTTGACCAGTGTGTATAAGCGCTGTTTTCTGAATGCTGTCTGGGTGGATCTCAAAGTGGCACACACTCTGTTCAGTATCTAAGCATATGTCTTGGGCATCAATGGTATTGCTTTCACAGATGAATCCCCACTGTTGTTGAGTAACAAAGGATTCTATGTTTGCAGTTTGCCATTTCTTTTCTACCATTCTGGCTCATACCCGATGTTCAGAGAGGTAAAGTACTGCCTTCTCACGATTTAATCCTGATGCAATGATAGGGTGGATAACATCAATTGTGGCTCTATGTATGGTAAGTGCAAAGGCAGTGGCCACGTTTGTAATGAGGTCATACCTATGGTCATAATCATTACTTATGGGGTCATAACCTTGGTCATAACCATGTGTTGGAGATGGATTTGTAGAGAGTTTTCAGGGCCTGACAGGAGGCCCACACAGTTTGCATCTGTATGCAAACTTTGAGACAAGAAATGCTGATTTAGCCATGGAATAGGACAGATATTGTTGTAAAAGAAGTGGAGCTAGAAGAAGGTTTCGAAGGATGGCCTTGCAAATGAGACTTGATACTTCGGAGAAATAGAAATATGAAAGATGCATTGTAGTGGGATGCATGAGGGGTAGTTTTCGGTGATTGGCTTTAAGGCATCTGCAGCATGGTGTGGCAAAAAGCTGATAGGTCAAGAAATGCTGCTAGTGTGCTGGAATTAGGAAATGGTTGGCTTCTGATTGTGATGGTGTGAATGTTAACATCTGTATTGTCTCACCCTTCTCATGAGACTGAAAAGGGAATAAAAGTTTTTAAAATGCCTCTCAGTTATTGCCGGGCTTGCAAGGGTCTTTCAGGGGTGAAGAGATAGACGACAATCTTGACTCCATGATCAGAAGGCTGGATTTAGTATTTTATTATATATACTACATTATTACTATGCTAATAGGAATAGAGAAAAAAGTTCAGAAGCTGCCATGCTAAGAATAGAAAAGCAATAAATCAACAAAGGAGCTCTCCCTTATTCTGTCCCAGAGAGAGCATGTCTTTGATTGGCCCTTAATTGTAAACATGCAACATAGGCCAATCACAGGTGCACCTGTTGCATTCCACAGCAGCAGATAACCATTGTTTTCATTCTTTCTCTGGGGCCTCAACTTCCCAGAAGAGGGAAAAATCCTAAAGAAAGGATTTTTCACAAAGGATGTCGGTGGCACTCAGTTGCCCAGTCTCTGGGTCAGGAACAGGGTATTGTCAAATCTCTTGCCACAAATTATTGACAAATAGTTGGCTAATTTTTCAAGAACTCAACAAATAGAATTCCACCACTATACAACTCCATACACATTTACATAGAACTGAATACATATATAACCACCACAATATACAGATGTGAATACAGATTAAATGTTACGTATTACATTCCAGAAAGAGATACATAAAACAAACCTATCTATAAAGAGACAAAAAGCATTACCAACCTAAACAACTGCATCGATACAAATATACAGCTATACATCTGGATATAAATGTAAATATAACATATATAGAAATAGATCAGTATACAGCTAAAAATATAAAATCAGACATATATACCAATACAAATACCAATATAGCTATTTAAAAAGACATATACCGAAAACTATATCAATACAAATAGATACCTACACAACAGTATACCTATAGAAATCTAAACACAGATATTACAATATACATAAAGAACTAGATACATATATGTAGCAGTGAGGGATTGAAGCCTTGCCTGTGGTGATTTGTGGAAGCAAACAAACTCCACAACTTTTGTGGAAGTTGTAAAGCCAGTATGTTTATTACAGTGCTGGACACATGTTGGAGATTTTTTCAGAAATGGCTTAGAAGGCAGCTGTGAGGAGTAAAATTCTCACAGCCGGTTTCTGTAAACAGCAGAAGTTTTCAGGTTGTTTTTAATTACAAGTAAAAGTGACAAACATGAAGACCTTGAGAACCTTGCATACCAGAGTTCTCAGGCAGCTTTCTCATAACAAGTAGATATTCTATCTTTGGCTGTTTTGGGAAAGCAAAAATAATTTTGAGAACCCAAATCTTGGTATTGGAAACATAAAGAGGAGTTGGTGTGTTATCTCTGACCTATTGTGAGCTGGGGTTTGCAATATGCATGAACTTAATTAACACGGTTATAAAAAGTGATTGATTGAGTGAATAAATGGAGCCGATGCTGATCAACAAGGATAGGTCTTCTCCCTCCATCTTCAATATATGGTGACCTCCTCAACGTGATATTGCGACACCACGAGAAGCTGGAGATACGGGTCGGGTTTCCGAGTCTGAAGCAACAGCCGGGACGAGCAGCCGGAACAGCAGAAGCGTGCAGAGAAAAAAAAAGCGGAAGACGCCAAGACACACCGTGCTCCAGGTGTCCGTAACAGACAAGCCTTGGCCGAAACGTGTGGCCAAGACCTCGAAGAGATGCAGAAAAGCACGCTTTCGATTTAGAGGTAATGGAAAGGCAAGCCACATATGATCTTTTTATTGCTTTTTTATAGACAAGACAGATTAAGGAGATGAATTTGCAAAAGGATTTAACAGGACTTTGGACTGACGGCTGTACTGGGGAGATTTTCCTTATCCTCCATGCGGTTTACAAGTTAATGGGATGGCGTGAATTCGGTGATTTATCATGGGAGAGTAATAAAACTGTCAAGACGTTGAGCAGCCGCGCCGAGCGACCGCCTGTAGTGCTGCGCTGTAGCGGCGATAACAGAGGCAGTGGCAGGGAGAAGCCGCGCGGCGGGAACCAAGCCGAGAGCGGGGGGAGGCGCCGCGGGGCAAGCGACCCGTGCGGTCACAGGTGCAGCGGTGTCTGCAGCGCACGCAACAAAGAGCCCAGTGCCACGGGAGCCGCCGCGGAGGCTGAGAGCGGGGGGAGCCGCGCCGCGCCGAGCCCAGCGCAGGGGGTTCGGCCCCTCCGACACAGGCGCCGCGGGACCGGAGCGCTTTTTCCAGCGGAGCGCTTCTCCCTCCGACCCGCAGCAGGCAGGAGCTTCAGTGTGAGACCTTAACAGCCGTAATAATTGTAACTCTTGTAAACAAAAGAAAGATTCCTACTGCAATTAAGAGACCAGTGATAATGAACGGGCAACATCAGAGGATATTAGGACGTTTCTCACCCAAGTGTTAAAGGGGACTTTTGTTCTTCCTAACAGACTTTAGACATCAGAAGCCCAGGATGACTTGGTCGATGGAGCATCGGACTCCAAAGTTGTGTTTTGAGAAATTTAAAAATGTTAAAAACAGGTTAAAGTGGTTGTAGAAGTGAAATATAATAAGTGTATTTTTTATATTTTTTAAGCTTTGTTTAAATGTGGTAAAGGTAAAAGCAAACACTGAATTCAGAAGAATTTTTTTTTTACAGCTATACTTTAAACAGTGTTTTATTCCAATGGTATGTAATGTGGCTTTGCTGTTTTCTAAGAAAGAATATATTTTATATAGCCTTTATAATAGATTTGTAGAGTCAAGGGTAAACACACACAATGAGAAAAAAAAAAAACGAACAAAAAACCAAAAAACAAAACAAAAGCAAAAACAAAAACAAAACAAAACAAAAAAAAAAACCAAAAAAACCCCCAAAAACTTAGAGGAAGAATTAAGAAATGAGAAACCCAGAGGTTTCGGGTGACATGGTTCTAGCTCAAGCCCTGAAAGCTAAATTAGGAGTGGTACACATTTTGAATAAAGAAAAATAGTTTTGGTATAAATTAGAAGTTTTATTGAATTACTGATATAGAAGGTAATGCATAAACACAAACTTAAAGTAGTATATGTGTTTCAAAGATTTGAGCTAAAAAATGTCTATTTTACTCAAGGAAAACATCTGTTGATGTATTTCCTCAAAGAGGCATTTTATAAAATTGCTATATAATTATCTTTAAATAAGAATTGTTTCCTTTCTCTGAATCCAAAGGAAATGTTTGTTTTTTAAAGTGGTGCTTCCTACTTCAAAGCCACTTTAGAAGGCATTATAATAATATAAATAAAATAATAAATATTAAATAAATAATAAAATAAAATAATGATAAATAATAAAATGAATAATAATAATAAAATGATAATAAAATATGAAATAAATAATAAAATAATAAAAAAATATGAAATAAAAAAATTTGAAATAATGAATAATTTCAAATTTTAGTAATAAAGGCATGGTTTTTAAAATCATGTGATTAACAAAAACATACAGCATTTGATATTCATTTTGGGATATCACTTGCTTTCTGTCATGATTGCCGGCAAGCAAACTTTTGTTGACCAGAAGTTTTTTGTTAAGATAAAAATTATATTAAGTGTAAGTTATATAGAATTTAAAATCAGCTGATTTTGTTAAAATTAAGCTTAAGTAATGTTAAGTTTTGTTAAGTTTAAATATTTTAAGTATTTTAAGTCTAAATATTATTGAGTTTGAGTGATGTTAGATGGATTTATGCTTTTATGATAGGCGTTTTTTTTATGACCTGTGTGCAAAGTGTTGTTGTGAACATTAGAGAGACCCTAGCTAAAAGAAACAATTAGAAGCCTTTGTGAGTAGAGTTGTTTTTGTTTAAAATATATCTGCTGTTTAAGAATAGAAAACAAACTTTCTTTAGCTTATTTTTATGAATTATATTAACACACATGAGTTTTGTTTAAGCTTTATAGCACATAGAATTCTTTTTTGTATTTGTTGTATAGCATATCTTATAGTTGGTGATAGCCTTTTTGGTTTGTTTTCCTAGCTTAGATCCTTTGTAAGAGAGAAACCTTGCTAGCTGAGAATATTGCTTATAATGTAATAATTGTTAGAATTGCCTATTTTTGTGTTACAAAGAGTGTGACAGTTAGCCCATTGAACTTTTCTGATTCTTGTTTAAGTTTTATTAGAGTTAATTGATTTTACATATAAGTTTTGTTGATTTTAAAATAAGCCTGTTAAGTTTAGATATTTTAAGTGTTTTAAATGCATGCTAATTTTTCACTACTCCAAATCAACCAAGGACTGAAAATCCCCAGCTGATGCCATTTGAGCCAAAGGATTACAGTCTGTAAAACTGATTTTGAACTTTTCTGAGAAACCCAAGAAAAGGGTGGATGTGAAAACTTCAAGGACACAAAGGATCATTTTCAGATTCGCCATTTGCCTCCTCTCCAGTGCACATGAGGGAGGACAGCTGACAGCCTTTTAACCCTTTGGGGTAAAAGCCATTGCTCGGACCATGGCTGGGGGACCTTATAGAGATACTGAGTGTATTTTTGAATGCTTTTGTTTGTTTTGCTTTGTATTCTTGGTGGTATTCAATATATGGTCAGAGGAATGATAGAAAAACCCAGCATACCAACCTCCTTGTGCAAAAAAGAAAAAAACCGGGAATTGTTGGAGATTTTTTCAGAAATGGCTTAGAAGGCAGCTGTGAGGAGTAAAATTCTCACAGCTGGTTTCTGTAAACAGCAGAAGTTCTCAGGTTGTTTTTAATTACAAGTAAAAGTGACAAACATGAAGACCTTAAGAACCTTGCATACCAGAGTTCTCAGGCAGCTTTCTCATAACAAGTAGATATTCTATCTTTGGCTGTTTTGGGAAAGCAAAAATAATTTTGAGAACCCAAATCTTGGTATTGGAAACATAAGGAGGAGTTGGTGTGTTATCTCTGACCTATTGTGAGCTGGGATTTGCAATATGCATGAACTTAATTAACACGGTTATAAAAAGTGATTGATTGAGTGAATAAATGGAGTCGATGCTGATCAACAAGGATAGGTCTTCTTCCTCCATCTTCAATAGACACACATGGGAATCATTCCCCTAAAATGACATGCATACCTCTGGGAACTCCATATCTGATGCCGGCAGTTTATTTACAGACGTGAACAGGATGTGGCTGCTGGGAGAGTGTCTTGAGCTATTTATTTTTCAGCATCAGTCTCATTACATGATTATGATAATGGAATGATGCGAACAGCTTGCTGTCCAGGCAGCAGGCCAGAAAACTTAACGTTACAGCATACCATATAGCCTTCTTAGCCAATTACACAAAGCAAAAGCATATTGACAGTAATTCTATCCAATCACCATAAGCACACGTACCTTTGGTTAAAACAATGCTTGCTTATTTTCGAGTACAATACCCATTTATAAGAGACAACTTACAGAACACTATTCATAAGCTTAACCTTCTTAATATTGCTAGATAAACTTCTTGCAACTTAGAAAGCCAAACAAAGGCTAATACACAGCTCTATTGTTCTTATTCCCATATCTTCTCCTCAGCTTAAATAATTTTTTCTGCTGCTTTAGTGCTTTCACAATTCCGCTGTATCTGAGACCTGTCTCTTACAACCTTCCTAAAACCCTCTGATTTTATGGATTCCCACACAGATCACCTTTTATTTCCTTCTTAAATACATATGCATGCTATTTCACAACAGGTTCATATATATTCATTCCACTGATTTAATGGCATGACACTTGCCGCTACTTCTTCTTTATCAGAAAGGATTCCTGGGTCAAGCTGCCCTGCTCTGTCTTCCCCCCCGCTCCCCCCCTACCTCTTGTGCTTCAGCTGAAGCAGTCTCTCCAAGAGCAGGTCCTTAGCAAGAACAGGCAGTCAGACTAAACAGGAAGCTACAGACTTAACTCAAAGATGTACATTCCACCTAAATCAAAATGGATTTCTACTCTGGAAAATTTCCACTCTGCTTCAGTGGCAGTGGTGGTTTGCGGATGTTTGGTCTCTCCCTGCCTGTGGCATTGGTGGTTTGAAGATGTTTGGTCTCTGTCTGAAGTTTTTTGCTCCCTGTCTCACCATGGCAGTTCATACGTCCAGATTCTTCCCTGTCTATCCTCAATGATCCAGTCCCTTTTTCTGGAAAGTTCCCTGTCAGTTAGGATTTTTCCTTTTTGCGATTGGTCTGTGTCCTACCTGCTTCAGGTTATGTTTAGAGCTAGCCAGACAGCCCCCTCTCAGATTTCCATCCCCCTCCTGCATAAAAGCCGCTGTTTTCCTCTTTTCCCCACTCTCTGCCACTGCCCCCTTAGAGCTGCGTGGCTCCTGCGCCCACCGGCACCTGTCGCAGCCTAGCCCTCTGCAGCCGGCACCGCTCTCTGCTGCGAGAGAGATCACCCATGCGGCATCAGCTGTCCCGTCCTGGTGAGGGGAAAGACGCTGCCGCTCCTGCGCTCCCTCCCCAGTGCTCCCTCTGCACCACCGGTGCTGCAGCGGCTCCTGCTGACAGAGAGAGAGAGAGAGATCGCTCGTATTGCCAGCACGGCCTGTGTGACCAACTCTGCGTCGCTGCTGTTGCCCGCATGGCAACTACCGTGAAGGGAATTGTCACAGACATCTTTTCATAAAAATCTTTTCTTTAGGATTTTCCCTTCTGGGAAGCTGAGGCCCCAGAAAAAGTATGTAAACAATGGTTATCTGCTGCTGGGGAATGCAACAGGTGCACCTGTGATTGGCCCATGTTGGATGTGTATCATTAATGGCCAATCAAGGACCGAGCTCTCTCTGGGACAGAGTTGGAGAGAGCTCCTTTGTTATTCATTATTTTCTTTTCTTAGCTTAGCTAGCCTTCTGAGAACTTTTCCTTCTATTTCTTTTTAGTAGAGTCATAATGTACTATATATATAATAAAATAATAAATCAAGCCTTCTGATGATGGAATCAACACTCTCGCCTCTCTCTTCATCTGCAAACCCTTGTGACCACGGTCACAATTGGTGATCTCGAGTGACTGAGGAGGACAAATCATCACTTGGTGAGACCCCAGAGGAGCAGTTGCTGCACTGGGTAAACCCCGAATGTGTGGCACTGATGGTTGATTCACAAGTGACCACAGAAGTGGATTCTAGCCAGGAGCTGAAGAACTGAAGATCTTGATTTGGACAGAGTCCACAGCAAGGCTGACCACTAAGAGAACCTTCTGAAAAGCCACATGGAAGATGTTCAGAGAGCTCAGCAGCATCACGCAGATGACCAGAGCATGGTGGATGCTGTCGCTGTTGCAGGAGGTTTTTCCCCTCCTGAAAATGCAGCCATTCGCAGTTTGTGGCTGCAAAGGTGGAGGACTTCTCCCATAGAGGACGAGGTTCAATTCTCCCCTTCAGAGGAGAAACTTACTGCCCTCTGGAAAAAATGGGGTGAAGAGGACAGAATTCTCCTGTCAGAGGCAGATTTCTATGATTTTTTTTCAATGGGCAAAGCTTTTTGGGTTTTTTAGGAATGTGCTGTATGCTCTGGATGTGTTTGTATGGCAGTGCATGGACTCTGTTTTCCAATTCATTTTGGATCGTGGGTTTGGATACTCCCGGATTTATCCAGCATTAAGGATGCTCTTTCCAGTTTTGAAATGGAGAGCAGCTGTTTTTCCATGGATTGCTAACTGCAACGGGCTCGTCCCACTTCCCCCAACTCCAGCAGGAGAAGACCCCCTTGGAGAGGAATGATTTGGGGGGGAATATTTTTCTTGGAGCTAAAAAGTTATTTTCTCTGCGTTTTCGGAGCATTCTCAGATGGAGCCGTCTTTCCCCCCCCCCCTCGTCTCTCTGTGAGGAGTGATGAGTGGGCTGCGCCTCCCCTGTGTGGTGGTTTGACCAGGAAGAAGTGGGAATTCTGGGATGCTGTAGTCAAACCAATGGATGCTCGGAGTTTGATATTGGCACCTGGTGTGACCAGTGCGGTTTGGACACACCTCCAAGAATACACAGGGGTTAAAAAGCAGAGCTTCGGCCCTGAGAGGCCTCTTGGGACGTCGAGGCGAAGAGGTCAGATCTCCCTGCCCTGTCCAGCCGCTGCTGCTGGGCGGGGGAGGGGCAGCCATGTGGTAGGCCTGGGCCTGGACAGAGATGGGGGGTGAGGAGGCCCTTGAGGATGGAAGGGTGGAGGAGCAGCCCCAAGAGACAGCCCTCGGGCAGCCTTTCCTCCCCCAGGAGAGAGAGAGAGAGAGACGGCGTCTGAATGTGATAGCAGCCAGCCCAGGAGGAGAAAGGGGGGGAAGAGTGTGGCCTGGCCGGCTGCAGCAGCACCTGTGGGAGTACCGGCGTTCCAGGACAGACAGAGACTGAAATTTTTAACCCTTTCTTACGTGATTGGGGCCTTGCAAAAATGCTGATCCTCCTCGGAGTTGAATAAGAAGGGAGATAGGAGATGAGATGAGACAAGGACCTGGCCTGAAGGACGTGGAGAAGTTTAACTGAGTGGGGAGAGATGATTGGAGTGGCCTTTTGGCTGGACTTTTCTTGTGTAGCCATAGACTCAGTTTGTTCCTGTGACACAGAGACTGCACTTGGGGGGAAGCAGTGCCTCAGAACCAGGAGGGTTCATTGTGGGGACTCCTCGGCCCCAGGGGGTTGGAAAAATATGGGGGGGACAGATGTCCCAAAGCAGAGACTGCGCCTTTTTGGAGTGAGACAAGGCATCCTTAAAAGACAACACTAAAAGCAGCTCTGGTCCATGCACAGTTGTGAGAGCACTGGGCATGGAAGGAAAATGTCACAAGCGGCAAAAGGACTTTTCCGGGCGGTGCCGAGTGACATGGAAGCACACGAGGTTTCAGCGTGTTTCCAGACGAAGCCTATGGAACAAGAAGGACTCCTCTCCTCTTCATGGACTGAAGTTTGAGTATTCTAAAGGGTGGTGCTGGGCTGGGCAGTTGGTGATTTGGGAGAATGTATCAGATTGGGAAATTTGGTGGGGAGGAGGAAAGTGTTTTTTGTAAGGTTTTCAATTTATTTTTCTATAGGTTTTCCTATTTTTCCTTTAGTTTAGGTAATAAAGTTTTCTTTATGTTTAAGCTGGAGCCTGTTTTGCTTATTCCTGGTCACATCTCACAGCAGACACCAGGGTGAGGGCATTTTCATGGGGGCACTGGCTCTGTGCCAGGCTCAAACCATGACACCCTGGCAGCCCTGCAGGCCCTGCCACGGCCAGCTTCTTGGGCCCCACCCCGCTCAGACATAGGGGCGGCACCGGCCGTCGAGGTCCCGACTGCTGAGGCAGTGCAGCCACCTCCCGGACCCACCCCATGGCTGCGTCCCGGGACAGCCCTGCTCGCAGCTCAGCCAGTTCCTGTGTCTGCGATCTCAGACACAACGGTTCCTGCAACTGCGCCTGTGTTGATAGGAGACACCCTATCAATAGGATAGGTGAAAACAGCGACTCGGCGCCGCCCCACCCGGCCATCCTGCTGCCTCCCGTGCTGGCCCTGCTGCTTTTGCAGTCTACACCTGTGATCGCAGAAACACTGTTTCCTGCGGCTGCGCCGATGTTGCTAGGCAACAGCGATCTGCCGGCCCCCCTGCTGCCTTCCATGCCTGCTCCGCCGCTTTTGCAGACAACGTCTGCGCCTCTGCAGCCGGTCCCGGAGCTAACAGAAGACGCCGCTGCTGACCCCATGCCGTGCCTGCCAGTCTCTCCCACAGAGGCAGAGCATGCGCCTGCGCTGCTGCTCCCGGAGCCAAGCGACACAACAGCAGCATGTTCCCACGCACCCTTGCCGCCTTCCACCGAGCCAGTTCCCGTTCAGTAGGCTGCTGAAAACGACACCGAGCCCGCGGGACCCTTGGAGCTGCCCGCGGTCGCAGCGCTCCCGGCAGCAGCTGCCGCAGTGGCTCCTGCACCCGGCGTGACTTCCCCCCGACCGGTCCGGTTGTTCGTCTCTGCACGGTCATGTGTAGGATGGCCTTGGGACAGCCCACGCTCCACAGGACTGTGCCAAACGAATTTACCAAATTCAAGATCCGTATAATTATCTTTATTTTTATGCAAGCAAGAATAAGCAAGGTTCAGCGTTGGGCGACCAGGAGTCCCCGCTCCTCTTAGGCACGTACCTTTCCCCCCTTTAAAGTTCGCTTTTTATTGTCCTTTTTTTCCGGATTCCTGGATGACGTGGTCCGTCTTCTGCGCTTGCTCCTCCGGTTGCTAGGGGGTCTTTTTCTGCCTTCTGGTGGTCGTGGGATGAAGGCCCCAAGTCTTCCTCTTTGGCCGCTTTCCTTATAAGGTATATCTATAAGTCTAAATTCTAAAAGCTAAGCAATTCTTGCAAGGTTAATAATTGTTACCAGATGTGGAGGTATCTCATTACAGAGGGTCTCCTATATCTATGGGGTGGAATTTGCAAACCAAGCAATTCTAGTGAAGTTAGTAATTGTTACCAGATGTAGCTGTACCTAGTTACAGGGGAGTGGTTTGTAAATAAAGCAATTCCTACGAAGTTAAAGGTTTTACCATATGTGACTGCACATAGGTATATATTATATCTTGCTAAACAAGAGCTGTTTAGCTATTGTTTTATAATTTAAATTATGTAGCTATTAATGAACAAACATATTGTTACTTATTACAATTCCCCATTTCTCTTTTTAACAATTTTGTCCATTAAATCTTTTTAGCTCCTTCCTAGCAAGCACTAAATGGTCTGTTTCATCAGTTCAGCTATGTGCATTAATTATACATGCTAATTTCTTTAGCCTTTTCATCATATTCCAATTCATAACAAATTGAACTGCTGACAAAATAAATCCTAGTACAATCAGAATTAAAAGAACGACAATGGGATGGCACATACTGTTTAGGACATGTGTGGCAGAAGGTGACCATCCGAACAGCGTATCCCACCCCCTATGATTGCTATCTTGCTTCACCCTTTCTAGTACCTGGTGTATTTTCTCTACATCATGTTGAACAGTTACTAGGGTCTTCTGTCCACTTTTCCTGATTTTCTCAAGAATTTTGATCAGGTCCTGATGAAACAATAGTTGTCTCACTAGGGTGAAGTCCATCCCAATCAGGGTGGGCATTAGCTTGTGAATCAGTGTGTAGTTAGATTGTAATAGGTGGTGAGAGGTAACTGTAGCTTCATAAGTGGTGTCACACCCTGTAATCTTAGTGAAGTTACAAGCACAGAAGTTTGAGTGATTCTTTGTATCTACCGTAATATTATCTGCTAGCACAAAATCACAGCGTTCTAAAACACGTGCACCCATTGCCTATGTATATAAGAACTGTTTTAGAAGCCTCGTTAGGGCGAATCTCAAAATGGCAAATGTTTTGCTCTGTGTCTTTCCCAATTTGGCAAAATGTTTGACAACATCCACTGGTGTGTCCCTAAAGCCAGTAGAGATGACCTCAGTGGGTGCTGTAATTTGGACAGATCTCTGGCCGTAGCAGCCAGTTTGTTCATTAGTACCTCCGAATCAATGCTATTCAGAATTCCCAGTCCTGTGCCTAGAACACCAGTCACATCTCTAAGTTTCCTTGTTTTAAAAGAGCTGCGTTTCCTGAGCCAAGTAGTCCAGCCTTCAAAGGATGTTTGCAAAAACGGAGAACAAGCTGGCTGGATTTCTGAAACATTGGTCTGCATCAGCACTTCGACCCGTTTCAGAGACCATGCTGGATTGAATAATATTTGTTGTTGAGCAGTTTTTCTGATTATATAAGGTCCTATTTTGAAAATTTTTGGTGTAAGTGTGACCAGTGGTGTAGGTGAAACAGTGATAATGTGAGGTTTAGTAGTGCTAGATTGTGTTTTACTATCTATTATGAATTTAAAAGAAAGGCCCTGTGTATCTTTTTCCCAGAGGCAGACTACCTCTGCCGTGTGAGTTAATGTGAAGTTTTGCCAGCAGTCTCGTGCTGGGTATTCACAATTTATTTGTTTATCCTCCTGACCCATGGAAACACTGATTGAGATTGCGTTTGTATAGTCTGATCCATTAACCATTTGACATCCAATATCAATTTGTTCTCCCACTGCTCCTTGAAGCTGCCAAGTTTTCTGCCTCTTCCATTTGTGTATGGCATACGGCAGACCGTCATGCAGAACTAATGTTAGTAAACTTAAACCTGTGGTATTTCCCACAGATCCGGTAAATTGCAAAAAGGCCTGAGACCAGTCAGTGATCAGGGTCCGTTTGACTAGGATCTTGTTCCCTTTATAAGGCTGATGGGGGTTTCCCCAGGCAGTTGGGAAGCTCAGGATTATAATGATAAAAATAGCTCGCCAAGCAGGGCAGGGTCCTAGCAACCAATTTTGTTCACCTTTTATAACCATATCTCTTTTACCTGGAGCATTCCGGTGCTCCGTTCGTGTTCCTGTGGCCCGTTGCTCTCCCCCACTCCTCCTTACCTCTCTGCCTCGCCTGCCAGCCCGGGTGCATCGGTCTGCAGGGATCATTATCTTCTCGGCAGCAGGGGTAGTCTTCAGGGGGTGCGTTATTTGGGCTATCCCTTTGAGTCCTGCCCCCACTCCTAAGGGCAGGCTGCCAGGCCTCCAGGCAAAGGATCTCTCTTATTTTATGGCAGACTCCCTACCGTTCCTAGTGAGCTTTACAGGGCCTGAGTCCCACTGTCTGGTTTTTTCCTCCGAGCCTTATGGGCTCGTTTCTTATATATTCGGAAGTAGCGACGTATGGTACTATCCCAATTTTGGGGCTCAACTTGCCACTCTATGGGGACATGAATCTTTTTCCCTTTACACACCTGGTCTAATATCACACTCTGATTTTGGCAGATGATCCTATATAATTGGTGATGTATTGCCCAGGCCAGGGCCCAATGTCTCCTCTGCTCTATATTTTCAATTAATGTTATTGCTTCCCTGTAAGGGATTTCTCTTTGTCCTGGGGCTGTTGCAAATTTGCTTAGGGCTGTGTGAGGGTTTTCCCTCCTCCAACCCCAATCACAAGTATGACACCAGATACCCCTACCTAATTGTGACTGGAAAAGCCACCATTTGAGCCTACATCCCCCGCAAAATATTTTTATCCATGCCCTACAGTTGGGATCACCACATTTAATGCACCCAGGTCTGTTAGACAGCGGCCGCCTTATCTCAGCGAGGACCTCAGCCACTGATATCAGATCATCCCATGTGTGCCAAATGAGAGGACACTTCTGTTCCTTTCCCACCCTTTGAATATTGTCTCTAACCAGTAACTGCAGTCGGTGTTTCTCCCTCTCAGTCATTCATATTACCAGTTGATAGGCGTTCTTATGTTTTCTGAAGAGTCAATTGTAGATCTCCACGGCGACTGGTCACCTCCCAAGGGGTGTCTGCAGTGATGGGTCCTTTCACTCGACTGGCATGTGTCCAGCCTTTTTCAGCAGTTCAGATGGCTGTTTCTGTGGTAAACAGGACAACATAGGGACCTTCCCATTGGGGTGTTAGGGAGGTCTCTTTCCAAGTTTTAATTAGGACTCTATCTCCAGGTTTAAGCTTATGCATTGCTATATCCCAAGGGGGTCTTTGTACCAATAGTCCTTTTCGTTTTAATTCCTCCCTTCGTTTCATTAGCTGTTGTATGTAACTCTGAATTTGACTATCTTGGATACAGGGATGGTTTCCTGGTAGCTCTAAGTTGTAAGGCATTCCATAGAGCATTTCAAAGGGAGAAATTCCCACATCCATCCTAGGTTGGGTTCTAATGTTTAGCAGCGCCATGGGTAAACATCTGACCCACGACATTTTAGTTTCCACCATAAGTTTAGTGAGTTGCTTCTTGATTTCTCCATTTGCCCTTTCTACCCTCCCTGAGCTTTGAGGGTGCCAAGGGGTGTGATATTTCCATTTAGTACCTAAGGCCACGGTTACCTCTTTTAGTACTTTATTTGCGAAATGGGGGCCTCTATCAGAGTCTAATATTTCTTCTAGTCCATACCTAGGGATTATTTCTTCCAGCAAGGTTTTAATCACCACGTTTGCAGTGGCCCGTGATGTAGGATATGCTTCTACGAAGTGGGTTAGATGATCTACCAGTACCAATAAGTACTTGTACCTCCCTACTTTCGGTAGCTCGGTGAAATCTACTTGTACATGTGAAAAAGGTCGGTGTGCTAATTCCCTTTCTCCTGGAATCCTTTCTCGAGCTTGATGCCTATTAACCCTCTGGCATGTTATACATCCCCTAACTACTTGTTTTGCTATATCATAAATTCCTATACATATACTTAATAGTAAACTGATCTACTAAGGCTTGGGTTCCCCAATGAGTCTGTTCATGCAACTGCTGCACTATCCTCTGAGCTACAGATTTTGGCAGCACTTCCCTATCATCTGGTAATTTTCGAATACCCTCATTCTCTTTTATTCCCATTTTGTCTAAGTTTTCCTTTTCCTGGGCTGTGAAGCTCAGGACACAAACTCTCTCATCATCTCGCATTCTCCTTATTCCCTGCTCCTGGAATTTTATGAGGGCAGCTTTCTTTGCTTCTCTGTCTGCTATATTGTTTCCTGTGATCAGATGGGAGGGACCCTTTTGATGTCCTTTAACATGTACTATTGCTATTCTCTTTGGGCCTCTTAACGCTTGTAATACCTGAGTTATTAGTTCCCGATGTATTAATTCTTTTCCTCAGGAATTTATTAACCCTCTTTCTTCCCAAATTTTTCCAAAAGTATGTATCACTCCAAAGGCATACTTTGAATCCATATAGATGGTCCCAACCTTAGCTTCCAAGAATTTCAGAGCCTGCAATACCACACAAAGCTCACAGGCCGGGGCTGACCAACTAGGACTCAGAGGTCCAGATTCTATTATTTCTAAATTTTCACCTCCCACAATGGCATATCCAGAGATTCGCTTCCCTCAACAACCCTAGAGGAACCATCCACAAATAACTTTTCTCCCTCTTCCAGCTCTTCTTCTTCAAGATCTGGTCTAATTTTTGTTTGTTTCTCTATGCTATGTAAGCAATCATGAGTTAAATTCTCCTGTGGATCTCCAAACAGGAATTCAGCAGGGTTTTGCAGAGAGGTGGTTTCAAGTATCAACCGAGGGGATGACAGTAAAATGCCCTCATATTTCAAAAGTCTTGAGTCTGTTATCCATTTTTCTGCCTTTTGTTGCAACACTGCCCGTATATTATGGGGAGTAAAGACTCTCAGTTCTCCTCCGTAGGTAATTTTGAGAGCTTCCTCCACTAAGAGAGCTGTGGCTACTATAATCTGCAAGCATGTTGGCCATCCCCTACTTACTGGATCCAGTAATTTAGAGATATATGCTACTGGTTTTCGACTGCCAGCCCAGTCCTGAGCCAGTGCCCCAAATGCTACTCCTGCCTCAGCATTAACGAACAAATAAAAAGGTCTCCTAACATCGGGGAGGCTTAGCACCGGGGCATTAGCCAATTCCTCTTTTAGTTGTTCTAATGATTCTTCATCCTTTTCAGTCCATTTAATCAAACCTTCAGTAGTTAGTTTTTCATACAAGAATTTTACCTTGCCACTAAAGTTTCCAATCTATTGTCTGCAGTATCCTACAAGACCCAATAGCTGTCTGATTTGTCTCTTATTTCTTGGGGGAAGAAGGGAGAGGATTCCCTTAGCCCTCTCTGGATCTAGTGTTTTAGTTCCTTTACTGAGTCGGTGTCCCAGGTACTTCACTTCTTCTTCTACGAATTGCAATTTTTTTTTGGACACCTTCAGTCCCTGAACGCCCAAAAAGTTTAAAAGCTTAATGCTTTCTTCCCTAACTGATTCCTCACTCTTTCCAGCTATTAAAAGATCATCTACATATTGAACAAGGGTTATTCCTGGATTTGGGGTATAGGTTTTCATTATCTGTTCTAATGCATGCCCAAATAAATTCAGGGACTCAGTGTATCCCTGTGGGAGCACGGTCCACCTTAGTTGTTGCTTTCGGTGGGTATCGGGATCTTCCCATTCTAAATGCAAAATAGTCTCTACATTCTTCCTTCAAGGGGCATGCCCAAAAGGCATCTTTCAAATCTATAACACTATACCATTGGTCATCAGGTTTCAATTGACTGAGCAATGTATGGGGATTAGCTACTACAGGGAACCGGGCACTAGTTCTTTTATTTATTTCCCCCTAAATCATGTACTAGTCGGTATTTTCCATCTGGTTTTTTTACAGGTAAGATGAGGGTGTTGAAGGGAGACATACAAGGTTCCAAGAGCCCTTGTTGTATTAACCATTCTATTTCTGGTTTTAGTCCCCTTCGCCCATCGTCTGACATGGGATATTGTTTCATCCTCACCGGGATTTCTGGGTTTTGGATGATAACTGTGAAAGGCTCTATATTCAGTCTCCCTGCTGTGTCAGGGGTATACCAAACCTCTGGGTTTATCTTCTCCTCATCAGTGGCCCGTAGGGGGCACAGTCTGACTTTCAACTGTTCTTCTTCAATATTTATATTTATTCCTAATTCCACCATTAAATCTCTACCTAATAAATTGTAATCGGCTTCAGGAACTAGTAGCAGGGATCCTACCCCTATTTTTTTCTCTGATTCTATTAAGACATCTTTAATTACAGGAACCTTGAAGGGTTCCCCTTTTGCCCCAATAACCTGTACTGTTGAAGGCAAAATCTTACATCCTGGGGGCAAAGACTGAACTGTTGATCTCTCGGCCCCCGTGTCTACAAGGAAGGTTATGGGGGTTTGCTGGGGACCCACTTTAAGTTTTACCAAGGGCTCTGATGACATTTGAGTCCCCAATAAATACAGCCCTTGACCCCCTAATCCTCTTTGAACATTTTCTCATCCCTAAGCCTCTTTCGACATTCCCTCTTCATGTGTCCTTTCCCACCACAGTAGTAGCACACCGTTCCTTCTCTCCCCCCAGCTGGGGGCCCTCCTAAATCCCGGGGACCCCTCCTCATGTCATTTCTTTCCCGTGGCGGAGGGTTGTTTTGCTGTCCCTCCCTGACTGCTGCCACCATCATCCAAACTTGCCTTTTATGTGCCTCTTCCTCCCGTCTAACATATACTTTTTGAGCCTCCCTAAGCAATTCATCAAGTCCTCTGTCCTGCCAATCCTCTAACTTTTCTAATTTCTTTCGAACATCCTCCCACAATTTACTACAAACTGTGTTTTCAGGAGTGCTTGCCCCATAGGCGTCTCTGGATCCAACCCTGAGTATAACTGAAAACTCTTCCTTAATCTTTCCAACCATTCAGTAGGGGTCTTATCCTTTCCTTGGCACTCCCTGAATGCCTTACTTATATTTTGTCCCCGGGGCACAGCCTCTCATATGCCCTGGATTATGATGGTTCTTAAGTCCTGCATAGGACCACGATGGTTGGGGTCCTGATTATTCCAATTGGGATTTTGCAAGGGCCATTTGACATCAGCCGCAGGACCTTGAACATGCTGGGCGTCCCACATCCTCATTCCTGTCCTTCTAATCATCCATCTCTCCTTTGTTGTAAATAGTATGCCTAGAGTGGACTGTATCTCTACCCAAGTATATATATTTGGTCCCAGGAACTGATCCACCCTTTCTGCTACTCCTATAGGGTCTTCTAATAATTTTCCTATCTCTTTCTTAAACTCACGGACATCTCCTGAGTTTAAGGGGACAGACACAAACCCCATCCCAGCTTGAGGTCTCCCTAATGCTATCTCCCTAAGAGGGAACAACCCACTGTTCTCTGCTTCCTCAATTACTGTCCTCATCTGACTCCGAGTATGCCTCCTGTAATCCGGGGAGTCTGTGACCTGCTGTTTATCAGGGGCTGATGCCGGAGGAATGCTTGGAAGGGATACAGGGGGGGCTGGGGCTGGTGGTGGTATATATGGGGGAGGATAAATAGAAATCTCTTCCTCCACTCGGGACTTTTTCTTTCTATCTTCCTCGCCTTGGCTTCCCTTAAGGGGGAGCAATCTAGTTATTTGCTCATTACTTCCTACCAACCACAATTTAGCACAGGCACTCTCTTCCAGGTTTTCTGGCTCTTTGGAATTCACATAGATGTTCAGGGCTTGACAGACCCAGTCCCCGGAGGATCCGAAAACGGGCCAGTATATATTTCCTGAGTCCAATTTCTTACCCCCCCATACTACCATGCAATAATTTATCATTTTTGCTTTATCCTTCCCCTTTCTGGAGGGAAAATCATCCCAATACTTAATCATTAATCCTAACGGACTATCCTTAGGTATTGGGGGTAACCGGGGGCCCTCCCCCATGGAGTCAGAAGGCTTGCTTTCCTCTGCCCCATCTTCCAAGGCACCTCCACGCACACACATACACACACACCCCTCGGTCGTGGCTCGCTCCCTCGCGGGCTACGAGAAACGCACTACTAGAGGGTCCATCTCACGTCGTCCGCAGTTGGACGTCTCATTCACTGTGCCCTGGGATTCCAACCTCAACCGAGCGGTTCACCCATATACTCACGCGTCCTGCGTCTTCGCTTGGATCTTCGTGCACAAAGTTTACAGGGTTACCAGTGTTTCCTTCCTTATTCTCGAATTTAGGTTCGTTGGTCCAGAGGGGGGGTCGGTTGAGAAGATCAGGGCCACCAAAGGGGTGGGGGCACCCCCCCCAAATTCTCAAACCAACCCTATCTCTAGATCCGAGTCATGGCACCAAATTGTGATAAACAAATTTACCAAATTCAAGATCCGTATAATTATCTTTATTATTATGCAAGCAAGAATAAGCAAGGTTCAGCTCTGGACGGCCAGGAGTCCCCACTCCTCTTAGGCACCCAGCGCTGGGCGGTCAGGAGTCCCCATTCCTCCTGGCCGCCCAGCGCTGAACCTTGCTTATTCTTGCTTGCATAATAATAAAGATAATTATACGGATCTTGAATTTGGTAAATTCGTTTATCACAGGACGAGTCTGGACTCTTCAGATTTTCAGTCTTCAATATTGTTTATTATTTCTTATCTACAAAATTTTCTTCCAGCCTGACAGAGGTCTGACCAGCAAGGCAGCCAAGGGCACCCCTACCTCCCACTGGGCAGTCATCTATTTTTATACTAAAAACTACATACATCATATTTACTTTTATTTTCCAATACCTTTCATCCATATTAGCAAGTGCACCTTCACCAAGAACCAAGCCCAAAGTGCCAACATCACCACAGAAAATGGATGATAAGAAGAAGAAAGAAGAAGGACAGTCTTGTCGGCCTGATTCCTCCATCTTGTCTCCATAACCCCCCTGTACCAAAATCCTAAAGTCCATATTTCCACCCTGTGAATACTTAATTCTTACATCATTTATCCCCAAGTGATTCTCTTGTCCTCAAACAGGTGGCATATCCTGTGCAGGGTCAAAATCCAACCACCAAGCACTTCTGACAACGTTGCAGGATTTCCGAACCCCCCAAGGGTTGTTTCGGTAACTCTGCACATCCAGAGTGATGTGCCAAGTTCCCACATCTCCCCCTTCTGTTTGCACCAAAAGCATCTCTTTCGCAACTTGACTCATGACACGCTGTACACATAAAAAGATGCATTGGATAACAAGAGCACTATCAAGATATATAGATCAAGATATATAGACCTATCTTTAAAAACCCTCTCCCTAAAGGAGAAAGATCAAAAAATCCTGCCACGTCATCAATCCAAGACCCAGTGATCTCCCCTTAGTTTATTTATACTATCTTTTATTCTTTGAATACTTTTGTGAATTGACCTTGAATGGTCAGAGATTCATGCAGCACATCCCCTCAAACTCTTCACACCCATATCCATGAGTGAGCAACAGATAATCAATTGCCGCTCTGTTTTGAAGAGTCGCCTGTCTCACACTGTTGATGTTTTTCAGCATGTCACTCTGTGCGAGAGACATGGATTGAGTATGCTTGCTCAACCAGCAACCCATGTGGTCCAGTTGAGTCAAGGCCACCCCCGACGCTGTCTGAGGTGAGAAAATTGCTGTAGCAATTCTACTTGCCTTGTCCCAAATTTACACTTCGTCATTGCAATCTGCCCCATAATGTTGTAATGATCTTTTCTCTTTGTGTTTTTTCTCTCTCAACAACTTCAAATTTGGTGACAACATTGAAATTTTCCCAATGCTGCATGGACCTCCCCTGGCATTGGCAGGAATGCCATGCTAAATTCTGTGCCCACAAAATAAAAACAATCCTCGTGGCAATTACACCTGAACCTGGATTGATCCTTTGGCTGTTTTTTTAGTGTATTTACACCAAGCTGATGCATTTCTATAAAATTCATGATTGGGAGTGACATCAATAGTTTTGTTTGTTTTTGTCACATTTGGAGTTTCAAACTGCATGCAAAGTTCCATTGTCATGGACCCAAAGATCTCCAATTCCTGAGGTTCAGTAGAAGCCACAGGAACAAGATGCATCCAAGCACAGCACTCCTTTACAGGATCTTTAACGACCTGCGAAATGTTGACCAAGGAGTGTCCCAGAATTGGCCATTCGTCCACTGGCAACCCAACCATGCATGCTGAGAATGGTCTCCCTGGCCTCGAATGTGTCAAGCAAATACTTTCCAAATTCGCTGTTTGGGCCCAAGTCTCCCAAACATTCTGCTTTGGCTGATCAATGGGTAGATTTGCCCCATTGCCTAAAGCAATAAATGAAAGAATGAGGCACATGAGCACTGTGAAGCTCATGACTTCACCCTCGTGAGAAAGCATTGCCATGTTTCCACTCAAGACCCCAAAGGAAAACCCCCCAAAATCTCTGCTCCTTTTATTTCTCTTCTGAGTCACTGTCTGCAGCTTGAGCCTCCACTTCTGTCTGTGTGCTCATTTCTATGTTTTTTGGATCAGTGTTCTCTTGCTCTCGCATCCGAAACGGCTTCACGTGTTGCGCTGAAACCCACTTCAGACCTCGCCCTGTGGAAACACAAGTGAAATCCTTGCCCCAGGTGATTAGTTTGAAGGGGCCCTCTATTTGTCCTGTCTCTGGATTTCTGATCAAAACCAAAAGATTTTTCCTTAGTTTTGCCTGCAAGCTGTTTGAAAAACGCCTCACGATTGGCAGATTGGGCTCTGAAGATGAACCATTTAGGAAATTCAACACATACAATGCTTTATTTAACTTCATGTGAGGTGTCACCTCTGGATCCCCCCTTCTCTTTCTGTCCAGAAGGGATTTCAGGGTGTGATATGTTCTTTCAATGACTGCTTGACCTGTGGGTGAATGTGAAATACCAAATGTATGTTTGACACCCCACCTTTTCAGGAATTTGTCAAGCACCCTGCCTATACATGTTGGACCATTATCTGTTTTTATTTCTTGAGGAACACCTAATGATGTGAATGCTTGCAGAAATGTCAAAAAGCATGTTCTGCTGTTTCCCCTGCATGTGCCGAAGCAAAGACTGCTCCTGAGAATGTATCTACTGAAACATGAGTATTTTTGAGCCTCCCAAAAGATGGGTGTTTTGTGACATCATCTTGCCACAACTGAAGACTTTGCAGTCCCTGCGGATTCACTGCTCCTGTGGAAGCAGGTGGCTGCACAAGCTGACAATCTGGACAAGCACTAATTATTTCCCTTGCCTGACTCTTTGTGAGACTAAAGGATTCCATCAGTGCCTGTGCATTCTGATGAAAAAACCCATGACTCAATCTTGCCTGCTCAAAAATGTCCAGGAGTGTTTGTGAAATGGGCGTTGTCAATCTGTCTGCCTGAGCATTCCCTTCTGCTAGAAATCCCGTAAGTGTTGTGTGCACTCTAATGTGAGTGATAAAATATTCTTGTTCCCTGCTTTCTAGTAATGTTTTCAAGCTTACCAGATATGAATATAAGACTTTGTTGCTGACTTCTTTCAAGAGTGAACCCTCCAATTGTTTGACCACACGCACAACATATGCGGAATCTATGGCCAGACTGAGAGGTTGTTCGAACGACTGAAATGCTTGGACTGCCAACTCCATGATTTGTGGAGAGCCTTGAACCATCTTCACATCTGAATCCCATTCCCCTGTCATTGAGTTCATCCATGTGATCACCAACTTGTGCGTCTTCCCTGAACCATCAGTTAGCACCATGATCCCGTCCAGAGGTTCTTCGCTTTTTCTTGGCTTTTCTCTGTAGCATATTTGTGATTGCAACACCCTGTTCTGCAGAAAACTGATCGTGCAAGTTCCTGGAAAAGCTAACAATGCAATTAACAAGTCTTTTGATTTCTGCATCGCCCAATCGAAATAATCTTTTTTCAGAGGCAATTGGATGACTGAGAATTCCCATCCTGCCATTGTCAGCAACCTTGTTCTTGCCTTTATGATGATTTGTGCCACCATTTCTAAATCTGTGAGAATTGTCTTTGGAGGCCTGTATGGTAGAAAAATCCATTCTATGATTATTAGAGAGTCTCTTTGTGATGCATCCCATTGGAAGATCAAACCACGAACTGTGTTTTCTTCCCCAGCACTACCAACTGAAAAGGCAACAATTAAACAAGCCGATGTGCCTGACTTTTCTGTATAGCACCTGTAACTTTCTCCAATTCTTTCTTCGCTTCCTGCATGAGTGTCCTGGGAGATCGAATGTCTGTGTTTCCTCTCAAGAGATCGAGCAACGCTGGAATGTTGCTGTTCGTGATTCCCAAAATCGGGCTCATCCGGTTGATCTCTCCTAGAAGTTGCTGTAAATCATGTAGATTGTTGATTTTTGTGCTGACCTCCATCTTCTGAGGTTTTATTGTTTTCTCTGAGATCTTCCACCCTAGATATTTCCAAAGCGCGACCTCCTGAATTTTTGAAACACTGATTTCCAGACCTGCCTTTTGCACTTCTGCAATCACACAATCACGAGATTTTTGCAGCTCCTGTTGTGTTGATGCCATAATGAGCAAATCATCCACATAATGAATGATCTTCACCTTTGGAAATTTCTTCCACGCTGGTAACAAAGCTCATGGCACGTACCAGTGACAGATTGTTAGCGAGTTCTTCAGACCCTGAGGAAGAACCACCCAATGGTACCATTGCAGAGGCATTTCCTTGTTGATACTTGGAACTGAAAAGGCAAATCTTGGAGCATCATCTGGATGGAGTGGTATACTGAAAAAACAATCCTTGACGTCAATGACCACAAGCGGCCAATCTCTGGGAACCATCGAGACAGATGGAAGTCCCAGCTGAAGCAGTCCCATGTCTTCAATGACTTCATCGATCCTCCTGAGATCATGCAACAGCCTCCATTTGCCTGATAGCTTTTTCTTGATGACAAACACTGGAGAGTTCCATGGGCTGTCTTTTGGCTTGATGTGTCCCTTCTGCAATTGTTCTTGGACCAGGTTTTTCAATGCACTCAAATTTTTTTGCCCAGGGGGCCACTGATCCACCCAAACTGGATCATCTGTTCCCTATGTCAACTTCAATGTGGCGAGTGCCGCTGTGACCCCTACTGAAAATCCACGTCGATCTTTGTGCCCCATTGTGCCAAAAGATCTAGTCCCTGACTGTGATCGGCTTTTGGACAATGAAGGGACGAATGATCGCCATCTTGTCTCCTGGTCCCGTGACAACGATGGAATTCTCACTCTGCAGACACAGAGAAACTCCCCCTATGCCTGAGAGAGAACCCAAGGACGCGACCAAGCTCCAATTGCGTGGCCAAAAATGTAAGATATTACTGTGACATCTGCCCCTGTGTAGAGCATGCCTCTGATTGCTATCATTCTGTCTCCACATGTCAATCAACACGTGAGTGTGGGTCGATCTCAACCTATGTGTTTCACCCATGTAGTATGTATTTCAACATGCTCCTTCAAAGGAAGACCTTCTTGGTCGAAGATTGACATGACCTCTCCAATGGCGTGTGGTGGCAAGGCAAAAGCTCTCATGACCAGAGTGTTTTCTGGCACGGTCAATGGTGGATGAAGTGCTTTTTCCAAAACTGCCAATTCTGTGTTCTTGTCTGCTGAGACAACTGTAGGATAAACAATGAGTCCGAGGATGCTACTTTTATCTTGTCCCACTATTAAGAAATCTTGTCTTCTGTATGAATCTCAGTGGGTACCCGTTGGTGTCTCTGCATGATTTTCATCCAGGAAGCATACTAATTTTGAGGCTGCAAATGTGCACTGTGGTCCTGGTGGAAGGAGGTCTGGGTCACTGTGGAATCAGCTGAGGGTTTTGCTGAGGGCGTCTGCTTGTCGTTCACTGATGACTGTCCTGTTTACTCTTGTGTCACCACCATGACTTGTGTCTGTGCACGCTGGCAATTGAAGGGCGCTCCTTTTCCTGTTTCCTGGATACGGTAAAGGATTTCCTTCCATGTCCGTCTGGGAATAACATTCTCTCACAGAGTGCCTTCCTCTTCCCCACCATGCACAAAGCGGCTTTTCTGGTTTTTGTGCTGGCGCTGGTGCGTGCGTCTGTGGACAATTCTTCTTCATGTGTCCAAACGCCCTACATTTGTAGCATTGTCCTCCTAAGGGATTGTTCTTCTTCTGCATTGTTGCAAGAACTTTGTTCATGTTTTTATTCTACTGGTGAAGTATTTTTTCAAGCATTTTTTCCAATGCTTTGTCTTCGACTGTTTCTCTGAGTGCCCCTTTATCTGTTCTTCCCATTCTTCTCTCAGCTCATCCCTCACAATTGACGTGACATGCTGAGGTGTTCTCACATTGCTGCATGCCTCCACCAGCTCTGCCAAGGATGGCCGTCCTGGCATTGCACTGATGACCCATCGACAATCCGGGTCGGCATTACAAAAAGCCAGACTCTACAAGAGAGGCTTCTTCGATTTTCACCTGTTGATCCATGGCTTGCGCGAGTCGATGAACGACGTGTATGGTTCTGTGGGAACTTGCCTGATGCATGAGAATGGGACGTCCTGCATTCCCATTGGAGCAATCTGCAGGATTGCCATTTGAGCTGCCTCTTTGATGTCGTTCAACACTCTTCGTGGAAGTCATACTGCTTGCTCCGCTGGACTGTCATCTGGAGGATCTCCTGCTAACTGTCCTTCTGTGAGATTCGCATTTGGCCCACCTTGATATTTGTTTCTCAACTCTAAGAGGTACTTTCTCCATCTTCTTTCCCAGATGAGGTTCTGTGTGTCTCTGTGAGAATCATTGACACAAGACTCCGAATATCATATGGTGTGAGGTCATACATGGTAAATGTACCCCTCAAGAGTTGTTTAAAATATTGTGAACTCAGCCCATTATTCTGAGCGGCCTTCACTAAATCTTTGATTGTCTCATGACCCATCCTTTCCCACCTTGGAATCTGTCCCTGTGCATCATACGTCACTGGCATTGTAAAATCTTCTGAACATGGAAATAAATCCTTTTCTTTTGACAACGCTTTCCTGATGCGATTCCAGTCCATTGTCTTCACTGGCTGTTTGAATTCTCCCTCTGGAAACTCCATCGATATCTGCATGAACAGTGGGGTTGTGGAGGTCATTGGTGATTCTTTATAACACATTCTTTGCCTTGAGGTTTTTGGCCATGCTCCCAAATCTGAAAAAGAAACTTGAGGTTCCCATGGGTATGTCTTTCTGGCTGTATCAAAAGAATGCAAGAAGCTCTTTGCTGCTTCTGCTGCCGACAGCATCCACGCCAGAATTCCCTCCGATGCTGTGATCCGTATGATGTCTTCTGTTGAAAGAAGGAGACCAGGACACCAGATGGTTCATCACAGGTCCAGTTTATTGAAGAAAGCATCACTTTCAGCAAGCATCACAGCAAATAATAAGCTTATGAATATACTGTAAGTCAAGCAATCTATTGGTTAAACTATACCATTAACTCATCCACATTCCTTTGAGCCTATGTTCTCTACTCCTCACGTCTCGCTGTCCATTTCTTTATCATACTCCGCTAGGCCCAACGACACATTATCTTGCAGCTGCAAGATTTGGAATTAACCACAGTCTTGTACTTATCCATTCTCTAGTCAGCTACATTCCCAACAGACACCCTGCCTGCAAAAAGTCCTCTGCCCTAGTTAGGACATCTTTACCAAATTCTCAAGCCACTCTTTGACAAAACTCATCACAGTCTTCTCCTTGTTGCTGTGCTTCATCTGAAATCTCTTCATCTTCACAAAATCCCGAAGTTGAAGGATAATCTATTTGTTGTGTTGTCATTGTTTTCTTAGATGTGGTTTTCTTTTTATACGTTGTTGGAAAAAATCACTGCATTGTTGCAGTCTCACCACAAGACAGCACTGTGGCTCCACTGAACAGATCCGGCATGTTGTGCACTTCGGTTTTCCCCCCCCAAGGTGGCGCTGTCATCAGGCTGGACAGCCTTGATGACGGCATGAGCTTGACTGCCTCTCGTTCAGCAAACTGCTGCGTCCGTGATCTTGTTTGAGACCGAGTCTGCATGGCTTTTAATTGAGTTTACAATGGAGCTTGAATATGTGAATGTCTCCCTTGGAGGGAAGAGGCTTGGACCCCAGGGATTGCGACTGAAGGCACCAGGACCAGAGAGGGGGTGGAGCCCAGGGATGTTGAACCCTGAGCACAGCCCCTCCTCGCCTGAGACATCACAGGGGATCAGACCCCCTACGACCGCACTCTACTCTCCGCGCACGCGCGCCTTCAGGAACGCCCCCCATCTCCCCTGAGCTGACGTCACTGTCTCTGTCCCATTCCGATTCTGAAGTCTCCTCCCTACGATCTGTCCCCGACTCTCTCTCCTCCTCCTCTGACACTGTATCCACGCCTCCCACCGGTGTACGCAGCCTGTTCCCCGCCGGTGCCCCTGCCCACGCAGCGATTCGGGCCGACCTCTGCGTCCTGACTTCCGGGTTTGACGCCACAACCGCGCATCCCCTGTGTCTCCTTACAGTAGCCAGCTGGAGCTCTGTAACCACCCCTAACTCGCTGCCCGGGTCTGATGCTGCCGCGTCAGTCTGAGACGCCTCCCCAGATGTCCCACGAGCCTTGCCCTTCGCATGTGTTTTTGGCACCGCGCCAGCTGAGGCAAGCACCGCTCCTGGCGCTGTGCTTGTGAAAGGCACACCAGAACCCATGTATACCATCACCTCCGCACGCGTGCCCCCCCCACCAGCTTGCACCACCGCCGCGCCGCCGTGCTCACGGCAAGAAAGCGCTTCCCCGCACCCTCCTTTCCCCATTGGACCCTCCCTTCTGACTCTGCTGCTTTTCCTGTGCCATCTCCCCTTGGCCACTGCGAGCTGGAAGGGCACGCTCCTAATGAGCAATCAGCTTCCTCAATCTTGATGGGAGAAAATCTCAACTCTTCTGGGATTGGGATGGTGTCATCTGTGCCTGAGTCAGACCCTGAAGCCCCTGCACTCTCGAGGGTTTCAGGGCATTTTAGGGATCTCTTCAGCTTTCGGGGTGGTGGGACCGGAGGCAATGACATTGCTTCCTGCTCCCTTTCCTCGAGAGCTTTTTCCCCAGGATCAATTTGGATCAGAGCCAATCTCCGTTTTGAGCCTTGCTCTCCTCCCTCCGCCCCTGAGGGACCTGCAACAAGTTGTTGCCTCGCCAATCTTTTTGACTGCACTGAGGTAGCTTCTAACATAATTCTTGTAGGAGACAGCAATTTCAAGGCCGTCTCATCCTTTTTTGTAGCTAAGAGACAAAGATGTCCATTAATTTCTTGCCAAAACCCCACTTCAAACAACAGACACGTCTCTGAAAACAGGTAATTAAGTCTCATCCACAAAAAAAGTTCTTTGAGCTCTTTCTTTGGGATCCCTACCGTATGTTGTCTGCCACGCCTTGTAAGGTGGACAAAATCTCTAACTGTTCCTGGGAGTGTGCCCCCCCATGTTCTTAATTTTGACCTTCTCACTGAACTTGTGTTGTCAGAGCAATCTGAGGGCTCCTGATCGCCGTCCAGCAGGTCACAGGAGATGGATTCAGAGACGCCTTTCTGATTCTGATCCAGGCTGTTCTGCTACGAACCTTCTTTGGCAGAAGCTGAGTGTGATGGTCTTCTCAGTGGCTGCTGCTTCTTCAGACTCTCCTGGCTGCTTTCTGGCTGCTTTCCCAAGGAGTTATCAGTGCTCTCCTGGGAACACGTCTAACTCGGGAGCTGCCCACTCAGCTCTTCAGGGCTTCAGGGTTGCCTCCTTGGTGGGAGAGCCCACCCAGGGATGCCAAATGACCGGTCCGGTTTTTCGTCTCTGCACAGCCACACATAGGATGGCCTTGGAACAGCCCACGCCTCAAAGGACGAGTCTGGACTCTTCAGATTTTCAGTCTTCAATATTGTTTATTATTTCTTATCTACAAAATTTCCTTCTAGCCTGACAGAGGTCTGACCAGCAAGGCAGCCAAGGGCACTCTGACCTCCCACTGGGCAGTCGTCTATTTTTATACTAAAAACTACATACATAATATTTACTTTTATTTTCCAATACCTTTCACCCATATTAGCAAGTGCACCTTCACCAACAACCAAGACCAAAGTATCAACATCACCACAGAAAATGGATGACAAGAAGAAGAAAGAAGAAGGACAAGACACACCCTGATTCCTCCATTTTGTCTCCATAACCTCCCTGTACCAAAATCCTAAAGTCTATATTTCTACCCTGTGAATACTTAATTCTTACACCATTTATCCCCAAGTGATTCTCTTGTCCTCAGACTGGTGGCACATCCCGTGCAGGGTCAAAATCCAACCACCAAGCACTTCGGAAAACATCCCAGGATTTCTGAGCCCCCCAAGGGTTGTCTCAGTAACTCTGGACATCCGGAGTGATGTCCTGAGTTCCCACACCCCCCGAGTTTTTCGGGTTGTCCTGGGGATGCCCCTGCGAGGGAAGCTGGGACAGGGGAAGAGGATGTCAGTCTCTCCTTCCATGGAGGAGGCATGGCTCGCCAGCTGGCTGTGGGTGCAGCCTGGCTGTCTGCATTCAAAATGAGCATTCTTGGCGGGTTTTTGTTTGTTTGGGGATTGCCCCTTGGAGGTTGCCATCCCTCCCGCTCCTCGCACGCCCCAGCAGCAAGGGGCAGGTGGGTCCCAACAGTTCTGCCCCCGGTCCCCAGGCCGGAAAAGGTTGGCATGGTGCCAGGAGGCAGATGGGAGCAACATCTGCATTTGCATTGCAGGGGCAGAGGGCACAGGGGGAAGCGACCATCGCTTGTTTGCTGTGGGTAAACAACATCTCCAGACCCGAGATGGAATTTCTGGGGACGGTTTCTGTTCCCGTGCTGCTGGCATGCCTTGGTGATTTTGGGGAAAAGAAGTGTTTGGCCACCCGTTCTGCCATTGTGCTGGCAGCAGGGTGCAGGTCTGTGGCAAGGCAGAGCCTGCCTCGTGGGTGGGGCCTGGGCTGTTGGGCTCAGGTCCCTGGGCCAGGGCCACCTCCCAGCCTCTTGCTGCGTTTGGGGGTTTTGCTTCCCCCTTCTGGTCCTGAGCCACCATTTTGTTGGCCAGGTCTGGGGTTCCTGGTCTTTCCATGGGCCAGGGCCCCCCAGGGCCTCTTTCTGACTCCGCTTTTGCTGCTGCTACTGGTCTTTCCCCCTCCCAAAAAAAATTAAATTATATAAAAAGAGTTGAAATAGCTGGCAGCAGCTCTGAAGCATTGAAGGGCCAAAAATTACCTTCAGCCCAAGTTGTTCAGTTAAGGGCTGTGGCCAGGACATTCCAAAAGTTGTCTCAAAATTGTTTGAAATTGTTTGATGACTGTCAATGGACTTTTGATAACTATTGATGGACTTTTCTGCAGCAAGCCCATTTCCATTAGGACCAAAAAGGAGTTTCAGAGATGGGGAAGAGAAACATTTTCAGTCCATGGACTTTTCCTGAAACTCAGCTGTTTGGATATGAACTTTCTTTGCATTGTTTTTTCATTTTCTTTTATTGTGGGATTGTTTTGGTGATTTGATAGAATTGTATGTTCTACAGGTGAAGAAATTCCCTGTTCATTCCACACCAGCACTTGAGTGAGGTTTTGATTGCCAACAGATAACCTGTCAAGTGTTCGTTCTTTCCTCTGCATGTGAACAGCAGAGAAAATTACAAACACTTTTCTTTTTAATTTAACTACATAAAAAAAGGTGACATGTCGCAGACGACTCTTCATAAAAATCTTTTCTTTAGGATTTTCCCTTCTGGGAAGCTGAGCCCCCGAAAAAATATGTAAACAATGGTTATCTGCTGCTGGGGAATGCAACAGGTGCACCTGTGATTGGCCCATGTTGGATGTGTATAATTAATGGCCAATCAAGGACCGAGCTCTCTCTGGGAAAGTGTCAGAGAGAGCTCCTTTGTTATTCATTCTTTTCTATTCTTAGCTTAGCTAGCCTTTTGAGAACTTTTCCTTCTATTTCTTTTTAGTATAGTCATAATGTAATATATATATCATAAAATAATAAATCAAGCCTTCTGATGATGGAATCAACATTCTCGCCTCTCTCTTCACCTGCAAATCCTTGTGACCACGGTCACAGGGAATCTCTGCTGCTGCCTGCACAGCCCCGCTGCGGGGGAGAGACTGCCAGTGCCATTGCCACTGTCACTGCCACTGTCACTGCCACTGCCACTGCCACTGCCTCCTTCAGCACTGTGCCTGCTGTGGGAAAGAATAACTCCTGCGCCATGCTGCTGGTTCCAAGCGGCACCGTCCTGGCACTGCTTCTGTGTGGGAAAGAAATAAAGCTGCTTGAAGAAGCAAGCACAATCCTTCCTTTTTCCTTTAACTTGTTCCTTCTGCATTGGGTACAAGTTTAGCAGTCGCTCAGTGGTTTAGGATCCCAGTCAGTAGCCTTACCATGACCCCGCCTGCTGGCAGCTAAGGCAGGATGCGACCTCTCTTAGAGAGCATGCCAGGAACCTCCCACGACCAGGATGCAATGTTACAGATGCATACAAATGTGTAACTGCAAACCCGTATCTATGCAGGTACCTATACGTACATATATACATAGTACATTCATAAATATCAAGCCATATATATATATAAATATACCTGTACAAATACCGGGCTACATATGTATATATCCATATAATAATCCCTGTCACATGCAAGTCTGTGTATGTTTAAAGGGAAATCCAAGCAGAGGGATCCCAGCTGCCCCATCTTCAAAGCCTCTCCCTCGGGCTCCTCCTCCCATGCAGAGCAGCTCTCCTGGACAGGAACAGCAGATGGAACATCTGGGAAGCAAAGGGAACACTGAGTGAGCATGGGGACATTTCCCTTGGCAGCAGCTGCACTTCCATCAGGGAAGAGGAAATGTCACAGCCTCCCCAGGAGGATGGGAAAGAGAAAGCAGCCGGGCAGGGCCTGCTCCTGCCCTGCCAGGCAGCGCCCACGGCCACAGCCCACGGCAGCCTCAGCCCCAGCCTGCCTCCCCGGGCCTGTGGCCTCAGCAGGGCTCTCTGCAGGCTGGCAGCAGCAGGTCCCTGTTCACTGCTCTTGCTGCTGGCCTTCAGCTCCTCCCTGCTGCCTCCTGTCAGTCTCCAGCTGTCCTCAAGATCTTCCTTGCAGCTGTGGCAAAAGTGGAGGCTCTGGAATTGCTTCCAAGGCCTGGCAGAGCTGCAGTCCCTGCTGTGCTCCCTGCTGGCCCCCTCCATCCCCTCAGCCCCGCCATGCTCTGGGTGAAGCCCCAGCCCCCTTCAGTTTCTTCAGCCCCTTACAGTCCTCTCACCCCCCTCAGTCCCTTCTGAGCCATCCCATCCCCTTAGACCCACCAGCCCTCATCCTGTGTCACTTCCCTGTCACCTCAGGGCCACCACGGCCCTCGGCTGCCCCACAGCCCTCAGCCCCAGCAGCAGCTCAGGGTCAGCGTCCCTTCGGCACCACCGCCCCCTGAGCCCCCTCAGCCCCCGCTGTCTCACCGTCCTTCAGCAGCTCCTCAGGGGACAGTGCCTGGCGCCAGTGGCAGCTCCCACCGCTCCAGGGACAGCCGGAGCTGGAAGTGCTGCTCTGCTCGGCCTGGCCGCCAGCTCGAACCCAGCACAGGGACAGGGGACACAGGGGGCACCGGGGAAAAAGCAAGAGGTGAAAAAGGCAGCTGAGGGTGAAGAGAGGTAAAACAGCAGCGTAGGCCTACACAGCTCAATCTATGCATCTAAACTTCCACATACCTCTAACTAAAGAACTACACACATTTCTAAATCTATATCTAAGTATCTAAATGTAAGCATCTAAATGTAAGCATCTAAATGTAGGTGTCTAAAAGTAGGCATTTAAATGTAGACATCTAAATGTAGACATCTAAATGTAACTCTCAATGTAGATCTCATAGTCTATAAAGGTAACTATCTAAAAAAGGAACTATAAATGTAACTATCCCATCTATAACAATATAGATCTTTTTAACTCTATAGATGTATATATATGCACATATAAACACACCTCTATAAGTCCATAAATGTAACTACATGGATATAGAAATAGAATTATAGAAATCTATACATCTATGTATACTAGAAGGGATTCCACCTGCCCGATGGTCACAGGCTCCTCCTCGGATCCTTCTTCCCACACAGGGCAGCCCTCCTGGTAAGGCAGATCAGCTGGAAATCTGGGAAGCAAAGGGAACATTGGGTCAACATTGGCCTCTGTCCATCTTTCCCTTTGGAGGTAACTGTCCTTCTATCAAAGACAGTAAAAGATGGCTGGAAAGGCAGACTTTCATTTAGTAATTTGAAGCCTGCTCTTCAAATAGCCAGACTCCTTCCAAGTGTTCAAAACTTCTGAAATTTTGAAGTATCCCAATAAACTCAAAGCCCTCTCGGTGCAAAGGGCCCCCATGACAGGTTGAAACACAGGCAGACCCAGCTGCCACAAAGAAGCCCAGCCTGGTTCTTTCTCTGTGCTGACAGAGAGACCTCAGTCCTCACTGAAATGGCTGAAGCTGAAGGTGTTGGGAGCTGAGTTACAAACTAGCACCGTTCCCTGCCATCTACAACCTAGCCACAGCTCCTCCAAAACAACCACCAGCTCTGGGATGAACAGCTCCATGACAAATGACCAGGTAATACTGGCTTTGGCATTTATGTATTAGCATATGCATATTGTTGGTGATTGTAAGTATTTAGATATAGCATCAGTTAGAACTCTTTTTAACTGCTTGTTAAACTAATAGAATCTATCAGCTTGAGTGTGCACTGTGCTGCTCATAGAAACAGTAGTGTAATGAATATAATATCTATGGATCACTTATGGAAACAATCGTGTGATGAGTGTATTGTGTTACAGATGCTAGCTAAACATAAGGGGGACAAAAAACGGCTTATGTGTAACTAAAAACAGTGTAAGGCCATCCACTGACCAGCCTGTCCAAGTGATAAGATAACCCTGACCCATACCAGACCACCAAGGAACAATACGAGAATACCATGTTAAATTTAAGGAGGACACATTAACCCTTATCAGAGGATGTGAAACAGCAGGAAGGAGACACAAGAAGAAATAAAATACATTGACACAGGATGTCATGCAGTAAGCCAGAGTGTGGGAGACAGCCATGGAGAATTCAAACCTGGAATGCCTCACCCTCACCTCACCTGGACCCTTGGATTTTCCCTCAATAAAACCTTCTGGATCTGCCATGTGAAGAGTCCTCTCATAACTCTGGTGAGGATTTGATTTCACCATCCGGGCTCAGGCCTCTGGAAGGCTGGGGGAGTTGTCAAGGCAGCCCAAGGTGGAGACACTCTCAGTGCTGCAGAGACAACGACAGCACCTGCCTGGGGAAGCTACTCTGGCCACCCACTGCTGGTGCCCAAACAGGGACCCTGGGCAAGTGTCCAGTCCTGCAGAGCATCTCCTGAGAGTCCACAGATCTCTGATTCCGGATTGACAGGAAAGAAGTGCCGTATGGGGCCAGCTCCAGGAGGAGCTTTTTCCTTTGTTTTGTGAGGACTGTTCCTCCTGGCCTGTCGGCACTGCTTTGGATTTTTCTGAGTGAAGACTGCAGCTTCAGAGGAAGCTTCCAGAAGCCAAAGGATAACAGGAACCCCCCAGCCCCTCTGAGGCATGTTCCTTTCACCTGTGTGTCTTTGATCGGTGAGTGCTTGCAGTGAGGACAGCCAGGTCCCTGGGAGAGGGCACCACACACGGCCTTGTCCTTTTAAGTTATTTCTTTTGTCTCGTGGGGGGGGACATTTTGGGTTTTGGGGAAAGATGGGTAATCATTTGTCCGCAGCCCAACGAAAGTTCTAGGTCATAGTTAAACCTGCCCTGGTTTTGGGAGATGTTTCTTTTTCAAAGAGGGACCTCAAATCTTTTGTACACTTTTCGTTTGAACATTTTCCCAAGATTACTCAGGATGACATTTCTCTGGTTTCATTTTGGGGAGAAGTTGGGTGAAGCATTTATGATATACAAGTTAAGGGGAATTATAAGGTAGGCAAGTTTAATCCTAATTTAGATTCAATTCTTAAATTAGTAAAATCTAAGTGGAAATACAGGGTCCCCTGTTCTCCTCTCCCGTGTTCCTCCCTCCCTGATCCTAACCCTGCTTCCCCTATGAGTGGGATGAGAGCCAGATCCTGCCCACGGGCAAAGGGTTGTCACCTACTCCCTGCTGCCTCACACCCCACTCAGTCCCACTCTTGTGCTGGACCTGGCCACTCCAGCCTGAGCCCTGTCCACTCCCTTGTCCCTAGCTCCCCTGTTCCCAGTTCAATCCCCAGTTCTAAAAGTGTTAACACTTAAGTACAAAATGGCCCCAGCCACACGGTCAGGCGCCCAGAATATTTTCCACAAATTGGTGTATCTCCTTCACCCCTTCATGTTCCGGCCCCTCCACCTCCCAATTATTGTGCGCCGAGCCCCGCCCCTGAATCGGGTCCTTTCCCTTTGGTTGCAAATGCGTCAATGGTGTCACCGTCGGGACCCACCCCTTCCGTCCGTTCCACCACACCCTCGGGTGAACCTCCTGTGGGGTGTGCCGGCCTCCAGGAAGGCTACACCCCAGTGGGTGGGTCAGGCCCACCACCAGGCCACGCCCCTCCCTCTTCAGCCTCTTCCAATTCCCATGCCGCCAGAACCAGAAGTAGGCCTGGCCGGAAGCAGGCCATCTTAGCCTGCTGGGACCCAAGGCACCAGGTCCCGCTGGTCAGTCGGAGACTCCACGCCCCAGCCTGCCGGGTCTCATCCTCTGAAGAGAATGGGAACACTAACACCCCTGGCAGCACAATCAAACTGGGATGGAAGCTGGATGCGGATCAGGGAGGAAGCCTTATGGGAGGGTGATCTGAGCTTGGTGTGAGACCTTGATTGTTTTGTGGCACGGGTCATTGCAAAGAAGGGAGGAATCCGTGATGGGAGCAAATTCCTTACCCCAAGGTGAAGGAGCTGAGAAAGGTGGCCAAAGATTATGGCTGCAATTCAACTTAATTTAAAAATATTCTGGACTTAAATTTTACTGGACACGTCTTAATCCCTCATGACTTAACTATATATTGCCACTGCGTTACTTTCTCCCACTGAATTTTTAATATGGGAGATGCAATGGAGAAAGCTGTTAAAGCCCATTCTTTCTAAACAGGATTTAAGTGCTGAGCTAGGAGAAGGGGAAGAAGGCCTTGAGGATTTAGCGGGGGAGGGGGGGTTCTCCAGACCAGAAGACCAGGTCATGCTACCCACTGATGTTCTAGATGATATCAAAGCTGCTGCAAAGACTGCTCTTTTAAGGATTCCTGATGGAACTACACCCCTCCAGAACTTTTCTTCAATCCACCAAGGGATTGAAGAGACATTTATTAAGTTTGTTGACTGCCTCTGAGAAGCCATTGAGTGCCAAATTGATAATGTTGAGGCCAGGGATGAGCCTGAGCCAACCATCCCCCAGATGGTCGATGCTTGCAGTAAAGCCTCCTCTCTCAAACACACTTTGGCACTGGCTGTTAGTAAAGGAGTGGGGGAGGCAATGGTGAACAGAAACAATGTGAGGTGTTTTAACTGTGGCAAATTAGGCCATTTCCAATCTAACTGCCCTAATTTGCCTCCCGGATACTTTAATCAACCATGTATGCCTTCTCCAAGAATGCCTGGAAATCACCAGCCCCCAAATCATCCAGGAAATGAGTGGCACAGCGCAGAGCGGCCCTGCACTGAGACACCAAATGGCAGGGCATATTGCCAAAGTCTCTCTCTCTTTCTACCATCCAGGAGATTCAATTCCTGGACAGCTCATTTCCCAGGACTGGAGCCATGAAGAGGGACTCAGGTTCTTCAGGAGAACCTGCAACCTGAACCAAGACACTCATCAAATTTCATATAGCTCCATCCATCTGCTATTTGCCGACGAGGATCTGGTAAGGGTCTCTGCAGGATACTTGGGTCCTCCTCACCATGATCACATCACCACCATGCTCCTCCTTGGAGACACTCCAAATACACCACACGAGCTTACCATCCTCCCTGAGATAGTAACTATTGATCCTGAGAATGAAATCACTGTTACAGTAAAATGTTACAACCCCCTTATACCCTGTGCAAAGGGTCCCCCTTTGCCCAAATGTATATCATATCTGGACAAGACTATTTAGATGATGACAATGACTTTCATGTCTATTTTTCTAAGAGTTTAAGTAAAGAAAGACCACTCATTTCTTCTGTTATTTCCCAAAAGGGAAAGTCCATTGAACTGAACATGGTGGCAGACACCGGTGCTGTCTGAATATTTACACCAAAACCTTGAATTTCTGTATGCAAAATAATGGGCAGTAACCTTGTACTTTGGAGGATGACCTTCTTGTTGATCATTAGCTGTAAGGCAGAAATCCATTTTTAAAGGACCAAGGATTTCTAATTCTTGGGGTTCAGATACTGCTTTGGGAAGTTCTTTGTCCTAAATGGTTTTGGGGATTGCTCCCATTGTCAGTTTCACCAGGCTTACTACTGACTTGCTTTTTGACCAAGGGCAAATCCTTTACTGTCACACCAACTAGACAGGTTGAGAAAGGCTTTTCTGGTTCTGAATTAGACAAACATGGTATCCAAGCCTTATGCCTTGGCTTAAGTCACCCAAACATTTGGTTTTGGTTGTTCCACAGGCAAATCTGCACTACAAGAAGCAATTAAAACCCGCCAACCGACACTAGTGTATCATATGATCTTGCTCCGTGCTTTTTGTGAGCTAATTTTTGGCAAAAGATCCTCCCATATCCTCTTCAATTTTAAAACTTTGCTTTTGACCTTTAACTAAAATTTCATCTTTGTAAGTCCAAGACAGGGGATCTATAACATAACAGAACAAAACCCCATGCTTTTGCCAAAAAAGCTCTATGAAACCAACAATAGACACATTTATAAATAGCATAAAATCAAAGTTTGCAGGTTCCACCAATGAACAGGGAACATCAGGCGTGACCTGTGATCCTGCTGTTCTGCTCATGTCTGCATACTTAAATGAATTGCCATAATAGCTTTTAATCAAGGAGAGTGCATTGGCCATTTTAGGCTTGGAATTTTTCCTTTCCTTTGTTGAAGAGGAAAGTAACAATGTCTCTTTGGCCACCAACTATTTCACTGCCACTAGCACGGAGTTATTATTATCCTGCTGGGTGTTTTTATAGAGACACCAAGGTCTCTTACCATTTTTATTTTTGCCTATTTTAGGTGGATTCTGCAAGCTGAGGTTTGAGGAGTTCCAGGTCTGTTTCTAAATACCATCTTGCAAAAGCAGAATGTGCTCTCTCCCTCTGGCTTGTCAGCATGTTAGAGCTTGGTTCTGCATGAACCACATTGGATATTGTTCCTTGGATGTCTTGCCAAATTACACAGTAATTCCTTGGCCTGAGGAGTATCAGGAAGACCTGCAGAGTTCCATGGACATTGTCAGCTGCATGGAAGTGAGCATCCTTGGCCTTGCTGAACAAACTGGAGCTCAGCTTAGCTTAGATGCTCTTGAGCAGGAGAAAGGCTGGAATCATCAGGTCTTTCCAGAGGCCTGTGTTCACAGAGGGACTGAGTTCTGGGGAGCAGCTGGATGTTTCTGCACATCATGGAAGGAGATTGCCAGACAGCTCAAGCCTTAGCACAGGCAAACACTCCCCAGCCCTTCTCATGCACTAATTTGCTTTGGGTTTCAAGTTTTTCCCACTTGTCTGTCTGTGAAGATGCCCCTAAGACCACATGCAAGCCTCACAGAACTGCTGTTACATTTCCAGAAGTGAAGAAAAGAAGCCCAAACCCAGAAAAATTTCTAAGGCAGTGATTTTTAGAGATGAACTTAAATCCACTGTGCAGTTTCTTCTTACTGGGAAACATGTCTGAAACCTGGGCTTGAGGGTGTAAAGGTCACAGAGTCTCTTCTGCTACTTGTGCAGTGCTGCTGAAACCCTCAGTGACCATGTTTCTCCCCTAGCCCAAGGCACTTAATCCCATGTCACCAAGCCAGAGCCTGGTGATGTGGAGAGCCTGCCAAAACCTCCCAGTGTTTCCTGGCACTTTGCGGGATGGACCTACCATTAACGTACTGACTTGAATAGCCAAATGAGTAGAAGGTGACCAAAGAGATGACAATTCTCCTTCTGATTTGACCATGGGAAGCCTTCCTTTTCCACAAAAGGAAAGCAGAAATTTTCAGACTGCTGAGAAACAGAGCTGCAGGTGGCTCCTGTGGGCCCAAGCAGGTATTTTCATCCCAATACATTTGTGCAGGCATCTTAATGTGTCTATGTTAAGGATGAGATTGTAAATGTTTGTTTCCTAACCTGAGGAATACGTGATGGATTTCCTTTCTTTTCTTCCAATTACCATTGTTTTCAAGAACAGCACAAAAACCTTGATGAGTTTTGTTCTACGGCAGCTGTGCTTAAGGGACCAACAAGCACTGAGAAATGATTTTCACAGAATCACAGAAATTCTGGCTTGGAAGAGACCTTTAAGATCATCGAGTCCAACCCATGTTCTAACATCTCAACTAGATCATGGCACCAAGTGCCTCATCCAGTCTTTTTTTAAACTCTTCGAGGGTTGGTGATTCTACCACCTCCCTGGGTAGATGATTCCAGTATTTGACCACTCTTTCTGTAAAATACTTCCTCCTTAATTCTAGCCTGTATCTCCCTTGGCGCAGCTTGAGACTGTGTCCTCTTGTTCTGTCGTTGCCTGGAGAAAGAGACCAACCCCCAGCTCACCACAGCCACCCTTCAGGAAGTTGAAGAGAGTGATAAGGTCACCCCTGAGTCTCCTTTTCTCCAGGCTGAACAAACCCAGCTCCCTCAGTTGTTCTTCATATGGCTTGTGTTCTAAGCCCCTCACCAGCCTCGTTGCTCTCCTTTGGACACGCTCAAGCATCTCAACATCCCTCCTAAAGTGAGGGGCCCAGAACTGGACGCAATACTCCAGGTGAGGCCTCACCAGTGCCGAGTACAGGGGAAGAATGACCTCCCTGCTCCTGCTGGCCACACCGTTCCTGATACTGGCCAGGATGCCATTGGCCTTCTTGGCCACCTGGGCACACTGCTGGCTCATGTTCAGCCGACTGTCAACCAGCACCCCCAGGGCTCTTTCCTCCTGAGCACTGTCCAGCCACACCATTCCTAGCTTATATCGTTGCAGGGGGTTATTGTGGCCAAAGTGCAGGACTCAGCACTTGGACTTACTGAACTTCATCCCATTAGATTCTGCCCATCCATCCAACTGTTCCAAGTCCCTCTGCAAAGCCCTCTGAACCTCTAACAGATCAACACACGTTCCCAGCTTACTGTCATCTGCAAATTTGCTAATAAAGGACTCTAAGCCCTCATCCATGTCATCAATAAAAATATTAAACAGAACTGGCCCCAGCACAGATCCCTGAGGGACACCACTGGTGTCTGGTCGCCAGCTGGATGCAGCACCATTCACCACCACTCTTTGGGCCCGGCCATGCAGCCAGTTCTGAACCCAGCAAAGTGTGTTCCTGTCTAAACCACGGGCTGCCAGCTTGTCTAGGAGTATGCTGTGAGAGACAGTGTCAAAGTCCTTGCTGAAATCTAAGTAAACAACATCTACAGCCTTCCCTGCATCCACTAGGCAGGTTACCTGGTCATAAAAGGTGACCAGGTTGGTCAAACATGACCTACCCCTCCTAAATCCATGCTGGATGGGTCTGATACCCTGGCCATCTTGTAAATTTTGCGTGATGGTGCTTAATATAAACTGTTCCATTATTTTGCCAGGTACTGAGGTCAGGCTGACTGGTCTATAATTACCAGGATCTTCCTTTGCACCTTTTTTCTGAATGGGTATCACATTGGCCAGCTTCCAGTCATCCAGAACCTCACCAGTGAGCCAGGACTGTTGGTAAATGATGGAGAGTGGCTTTGCAAGCTCGTTTGCCAGCTCTCTCATTACCCTGGGGTGGATCCCGTCTGGTCCCATAGATTTATGAATATGCAAGCATTTCAGTAGTTCTATGACTGCCTCCTCTTGGATAATGGGGGGACCATTCTGCTCCCTGTCACCATCAACCAGCCCAGGCAGGCAGGTGTCTTGAGGGCAAGTCATCTTCCCACTAAAAACTGAGGCAAAATAGGCATTAAGCACTTCTGCCTTTTCCTCATCTTCAGATACTAAGTTCCCTCCTTTGTCCAATAAAGAACAAAGGCTGGTCTTACCTTTTCTTCTACCATTATTGTATTTGTAAAAACATTTTTTATTATCCTTTACAGAAGTTGCCATTCTAAGTTAAAACTGAGCTTTGGCCTCATTAATTTTTTTTCTGCATGCTCTAGCAGCCTTCTTGAATACTTCCTTAGAGACCCTTCTTCCAACGCTGATACATCCTCTTTTTCTTCTTTTATTCTTTCATTCTCCAAAATCTCCTTGCCCAGCCAGGCTGGACGTTTACTCCATTGACTGATCTTTCGGCACACAAGGATGGTCTGTTCCTGTGCCCTCCAGATCTCTGTTTTGAGGTATGCCCACCCTTCCTGAATTCCTTTGTTTTTTAGGACTGCTTCCCAAGGGACACTCTGAATAAGTCTCCTAAACAGGCCAAAGTGTACTATTGTACTAATCCTTGAAATTAGTTAGTATAGCTAAGTCTCTCTTCCAAAAAAAAGCCTGTCAAGCTGGTGTGAGTCCTCAGAGAAGCAAACATGCTTTTGCTGATGTAGTTCCCACTAACTAGGTCAGTCAATGAAATCAGCTGCCAAGGAAAGATCTGCAGGATGGTGGAAAAGCTGTGGTTGCATTGGGGTTTGCGTTTTTGGTTGGTAAAGTCATCTCTGGGTCTCTGCCAGGGCATGAACTGCCACTGAAGAACAGAAGTTAAACAAAGGGATCTGGAAGAGCATTTAAGAGATGTGAAAGCAGCAGGTGGAGCCTGGTGTCTCCTTTTTCTCCTGGCTACACAACTGATAGCCACAGTAGGGACCCCAAAGCTGTGGCAGTCCAACAGATTCTTGTCTTGCCTGTGTGACTTCCTGAGCTGCTGCCTGCAGACAGATGAGCAGAAGCGCTGGTCTGCCAAGGAGCTCCTGAAGGTAAAATGTGAATGGGCTGCAGGTGAAACAGGCTCTGAGGGATGGGCTCCTCCTCCACTCAAGTCCAAGGCATCAGATGAGCCTCCTTCCTCCTCACCTCAGCTCTTGCTGCTCTTCCAGTGAAAATGGTGAGGAATCCTAGACTGGGCTGGGCTGGCAGGAGCCTTTGAAGGTCCTGTGGTGCAAGTGTCCTGCAAAGAGCAGGGACATCTTTAAAGCAATCAGGATGCTCAGAGCCCTCTGCCATTTGACCTGGAATGGTTCCAGGGATGAGGCACCTACAAGCTCTTGGGACAACCTGTGCCAGCGTGGCACCATGCTCCGTGTAAACAAGTTCTTCCTTAGACCTCCTCTGATTAGATCTCATTTGTGTTTAAAAATACTTGCCAACATCCTCTTGTAACCGGCCCTGTTAAAAAGGTGTCCCCCACTTTCTTCAAAGCCACTCTGAAGTCTTGGAAAGTACCTCTGCATTTCCTGAGAGGAGAGGTGCTCTGTTTTATGACTGTTGCTGTCGCCCTCTTTTGTAATTTGGTGTCGTGTTCATTTTTGTCTAACCGCAAAAGAATTGAAGTAGAGCAATGCAGGGTACAGAGACATGAAATGGTGGTGCAGGAACCCAAGGAAGCCAGTCCCAGCTGAGCAGTCAGAGATTTGGCTGTGAGCAGCAGGGGCTATGGGAGGCTTACTGTGAGCCTCTGAGGGGCCCTGGTTTGTGCCCCCCAGCCCACCCTTAGAGGTTTCTGCCACGCAAACAGGGACAGCTGGGAGGGACTTGTCCCAGCCCCATCTGCTGCCTGGCACGCTCAAGCAGACGGGAACTGTGCCAGAGTTACTGCTGGGTTGTGTGGCAGAGAGGGAACTGCAGGGCCCAGTGCCACTGGGCTGGCTCTGTTGGGAAGAAAGGTGCCATCCAGCACACGAGGGACAGGGCATGGAAAGGTAGACACTGCTCTGTCTCCCTGCGGGAATCAGCACAGTGCCTGTCTTGCATAGACAGGGACCTATGTGAGTCACTGGAGTTTCCTGAAAGGAAGAAACGCCAGGGACAGAAAGCACCATTTCTAGAGCACTGGCAGGGCAAAAATCCCAGCGAGATGAAGACATCAGAATAAACATATGAGAGGGATTCTGGGCCACCTTTGTCTGTGATGGCAAGGTCCTGTGTATTGGGGATGAATGTGGAACAGATGGCCCAATTGATCCTCTTTCTGGGTCTTTCTAAGAACCAAAGGAATCCTGATATGAGTCTGTGAAGCACTGAGCTTGAAAAGTCATGGTTCATTGTTGTTTGTTGCTTTTTCCTGTGGGTAGTATCCATGTGAATCGGCCAAGCCAGCATCCACTCTGGCACCACTAACCATTCCACTGAAGAGGAGAAAAGTGAAGGACCATTTACTTCATAACCAGCTTAGAGTAGGACTGAAGAATACTATTATAGACTAGATTTATAGATTAGGACTGAAAAGAAAGTTTCTGAAACTTTGGCTTATCTGGAAAACTCTTCTTTTTAACTCTGTGAATAAGCTCAGCAGTCCTTCTGAATTGTTAAACGATTTATAGTGTCTTTGGTATAGTTTGAAAGCGGGGACAGCCCCTCTTCATTCATGCTTTCCAGACCACACTGCCTTTATAATATGAACCACTGTGCACTTTTGGCAAACCTGGAGCACTTCTAGTTGCAGGCAGAACCTAAATACCGTGTGCATGGCGTTTGACTCAAGAGCATTTGGGTTCCTGGCACTTGGATTTGTATCCCTAAGTGCAATGTCTTTGGCAGAAGGAGAGCCTTCCTCAAGTGAGAAAGCAGAAAGATCAGAGAGGGTCCTCGGGAAGGTCTCCTGTGGTGCAGAGCTGTCAGTGCCTGGGAGGTGAGAGCGGGCCCGGCCTTGGCCGGGTGGAGCCCCAGCAGAGCCCCGGCAGAGGCCGGAGCAGGCTGAGCCCCGGCAGAGGCAGGCTGGAAGGAGGCCCTTGGAGCTGCAAGAGGCAGCAGCCGGGCCCTGGGTGCCTGTTCCTGGCAGCGGGCGAATCCTCCGCTCTCAGAGCCCAGGTGGCAGCTGGCTGCTGCCGACGGGAAGCCCAGCCGTGCTGGACACAGCCCAGCCTGGAGGCATTGGCCATCTGGAGCGTGCCCAGGAGCAGAGAAAGGCCCAGGGCAGCCGAGGGCCGCTGGGCTGCCTGAGGATTCCTCCTCTTCTGCCGGCTGCCCTGCAACTCCTGACAAAGGTCAGCAGTGTGTGCAGCACTCTGGGCACCGGGGCAGGGAGCCGGGCTGCTCGGCAGGCTGGAGCACAGGGCAGCCTCCTTCAGGCCCGGCTCTTGTGCCAGGGGAAGCGAGGCCAGCGTGAGGCAGGGACAGCTTGGCAGGGCACATCTGCAGGAGCCAGCGCCTCACGCAGCTCTGGGAGGAAGCGCCTGCAATCCTGCAGTTCTGCACTGAGCCAGAGCAAAGGTGTGAGATGCAGAGTGTTTTGCAGGAATATTCAGGCCCACCAGGCCAGCTGCTTTGTGCTCTCTGGCACACAGCAAGCGCTGTGCAATGCAGCCCTGAGGTGCTGGGAGAGAGGGAGTCGGGGATGTGCCTGAGGGTTTTGCTTGAGTAGTGAACTGATTTGGAAGGGGGCAGAAGCGTTTTAAGAAGGCAATTTGTGTTTTCTTCATTAATTTCTGAAAGAATGTCATAATGTGTTGCACACAGGTAGGGGGATTAGAAAAGAAAGGCCTTATAAAATCAGGCCTTGCTATGGTAAATTCTCAGCTGGCCTGTTACGTCTTCTACATGCAGCCAGCTAACTTCCCACGGGAATAGTCATAAGCATGAGTGCATTTAGCAAGCACTCAGTCTTATGACTATTCCCATGCACAACAAGCTATTGTGCTAAGAATTCCCATGCACAACAAGCTGTTGTGCTAAGAAAACTGTTTGCATCTGTAATGAACAAGAAATCTGTCCCATGAGCATCCATGAAAGAAAAATGTAAACACCTGAGTGAGTCTTAAAAAGAGAGAGTCTTAGCATGTACACACCAAAACACCTTCTAAGCAACGAATTAAGTGGCAAGGAAACTACCAGCCAGCTGGAGCTGACCATGAGGTCTGTGAAAACAATATAAAAATGAGTTATGTGAATAAAGAATTGTCGTAGTGACATCAGAAGGGTGCCTTGGTGCACAGAAGGCCTGCATGAAGAAACTGAGTCCCGCCTGCTTTATTGACACAGCAATGTGGCTTCACTCAGCAGGAGCACTTGCAGGGTATATTGATGAAACGCTTGTGTTTGATTCCCAGAATAGAAAGGAGAGGCATTAAGTGCAACAGACAGGGCTTAGTCTTGTGAGTTCCTTTCGCTTTAACAGAGTGCTGAACCCTGTATTCCCCCACTGCATTGCTTACTGTGTGCAAGTGGCTATCTTGTCCTTGAGAATAAGGAGAGTGGTCCTGCTAAGAAGGTAGCGGGAATGCATTCAAAGGGAAGAAAGTGTTTCTAGGAGGCTCCTGACCACCAAATGATAGTTTGAAGAATGGGAATATTTCCCAAATCACTGTGTCAGGAACCGGAGTCATGTCCCAGGCCCTGCCATATCTGATCCATGTTTGAACAGGTTGACAAGACAATGAAGAAAAGTGTCTTGTTTAACAGATGGGACCTTGACCCTTGAAAGAGAAACAATGTATTTGGTCAATCAGCAGGCAGCGAAGCTTTGAAAGGGGAGCAGTGCATAATGGAGCCCTTGGTGGCAGGGAGTCGGTATCCTGAGCCATCATGGCCTCATCTCACACACCAGGAATGTGTGAGCTGCTGCTCTAACTCCTGCTGTAAAATTCCCCTCCTGAGCAGGAGATACAGGGCCTGGTTCTGGGGTGGAGGGGTGAGAACAACGAGATGCACAATGTTTTGATCAAGGGGATGTCCTGCAAGTGCACTGCCTACCTGCCCCTGGTGCCGAGCACCACAATCCATCCCCTTCTCCTGCTCACCAGATTTTTGGGAATCCAGAGGTCAGTATGTACTATGTGCTACTGCAACTAATGGAATAAATTTGCTTTGCAAGTCCAGTTGTGTCTTAGGTTCTTTTCTTCATGGGTCTCCTCCTGAACCTGTGGAAACAACCACCAGGGACCTACAGGACACTCCTACTCTGATGTCAATAAATTCTGAGAAGTTATTGAAGTATTTCAAAAAATCTGGGGTAATGTTTAGCTTGGGAGTTTCCGTAAAGTACTGAATGTGTCTTAATTCCATGATACAAACTGGTAGGTGAGATTGCTGGCTGTGCAGGCCTTGGGGAAGTGATTCCTTATGAACCCAATGCAGAAATAAAGTAATGCCTCCTTTCTAACCCTGAGCTGGCAGGAGGGATCAGGCCCTGCTTGGTAACTTTCATTTTGGCAACTTCTATTATCCGGTAAGAAAGGTCAAAATGTAACCTTTTCCAGCTATTTCCCTCTGGTTGATCTTTTTAGGCACCAAAGCTCTGTGCCATGGGTGGCCTGGGTGTGTGCAGAGCAATGCAGCCCCCACAAAGCCCTTGGTTTCCCTACAAGTTGCCAGTTTGACTGCTTCCAAGGGGAAGAAAGGCAGAGATGTACATCCAGAGGTGTCCTGGCCATGTCCAATAAATGTGCAAATATGTGGGGAGATTTGTTAGGAATGATTTCAGTTGTTATGTCAACAGTGCCTTCTCTCCTGGTTCTGTGCACTATAGGTGAGTAATGTAATAGTTGGCTCTCACATTTAAGAGATAGATATTCTGTGAATAGATATTATGTTCAAATGTAAAGTGCTGGTATTATAATATGTCCTCCCATAGTCCTCTTTCTTATCCTCCTTGTAATAGCCTTGGTAGTCAGGGCATTTGGGGAGGGCTGGCTTGTGACCAGCAGGCCGGGTGTTAACAACACCTGACCTCCAGTCAAGATGCAAGAATGTAATCTCCACCAATGGACGGCAGAGAAAGAGTTGACTGACAAAACATTGGGAGATGCTAAGGGTATAAAACGCAGAGCATCTCTTTTGTAGATGAGCACGTGGCCGCTAATCATGGAGACTCCCAGTGCTGCAATCTTTCCTTATTCAGTCTTTGTTAAGGTTTCATAAACCTTTAAAAAGTTAAAAGTGAGAGTAATTTCTCAGATGGGCAATGATTTGGGCCATTTTCTTGGTCTGATTTCCTTTGCTTGTGTCCCATCTGAGTGCTCAGTTGGGGTACAGCCTGTAGGTGCTTGGGGCACTCCTGGAGTTCCTCTTGGATCCCTTGAACAACAGGATTTGGCCCATGAGGGGAATTTGTGCTGCTTTGTGACAGAACAGAACTTTGCAGACTATTCTGTGTTTGCTGTAGGGAAGGTTGGTTATTGCTTGGCATAAACTCACAGACCGAACACGGGGCGTTTGCTTTGTGATGTCGGGGCACGGTTGCCACCTCGTTGTAGTGACATCAGAAGGTTGCCTTGGTGCACAGAAGGCCTGAGTGTCAGAGCAGCCCTAGCGCTTGCTCAGTTCAGGAGAATCCTCCTGATTGTGGCGCCTGTCAGTGGGCAGTTCCACACTGACAGGAGCCTTTTTTTTCTGCTGTGTGAGCACAGCCTGCAGACTTGCAGAGCAGTGCTACAATGATAGAGCGAATTGCCCCAGCGCTATTCGCTGCATATGGTGTTACTTATGGTGCCTATTTTGTGACTAACCTGGCACGTAAGTAGAGGTTTTCCCTGCGTGTAACCAAAACGATGGCTTTTGTATGTCTTCCTGCTCTTTCTTAGTGACGGAGTTTCTGATTTTGAAAAAGAAAGAACATTAGGAGGCCACTGGTTTGGCAAAGCTCCTGTCACCAGGTTCAACTAAAAAGGGGGTGTCTGTAGCCACGGGAGCAGAATTTGCAAGGGAACATGCAGAGGTACCGTTCTCTCCACGGGAGAGTCTGTGGCAACAGAGTCTGTCATTTCCTCACTTTGCTGAGACAAGCAAGACAGCTTTGAAAATGTAGATTGGCAGACCTTCTTGGAAGACCTTCCAAAATCTCTGCAGTTATTCCCAGAATTCAGAGAAAGCTTCTTTTTTTTCTAAATTTTCTCCTGAAAGGGGATTTCACTGTCTAACTTGACCCTTTACTGAGGGCTAAAATAGTGATTCCCTTTGCAGGGAAGTGCAAATTCCAAAGCAGTGAGTGTCTGCTCCAGAACCCTGGAGCTGCTGATGTGCTGTTTCACAACAGAACTGCCACCGCTCAGGGGGATTTTGGGGAAGCTTTTCTGGGCAACTTGTTTCCAGCAAGTTAACAAGAATTAGTGCATGCAACTGATTTTTAAAAACAAGTACCTTAGGGAGGGGATAAAAAAAGCTGTGTGATGTGTTTGATAGAACAGGAGCATTGAGTGTTACTGATGAATTTGCATTTTCTTGGTCATGTTTGTATTAATTTACTGGCAAAACAGGCCAAAGTGTAGGCACAAGCAACAATATTGTCCTGATCTTTTGCTGGCTGTGTGAGTGAAATGTGTCTTTTGGAGGGATTTTGTGAAACGGGAAATCATCTCTGTTTGGGTTGACTTGTTCTGTGGGATTCAGCCGCCCAGGAAGTTTTCTCACAGCATCTTGTTCATTTTCTCTTCCCCACTACAGGTCACCTCAGGCATGTATTCAGTGGTGCAGATCTTGAGGTGAGTGAGAACGGGGGATCTCATGTTCCCGGTGATAAGAATTGTAGAGCCAGCTGTCAGCTTGGCCAGTGGCAGTAGAGTGTAGAGGGCCAGCTAAGTAGACCAAAAGACAATTCATTTTCATGCCTTCAACAAAAAAAAAAAAAAAAAAAAAACCAAAGGTAAAAGCAGATATTTCCTAATTTCCATCTCCGAGCCCTGCAGAACAATAAACACAGTTTGGCAAAGAGAATGAATGATACTTGCTGGCAGCAGCCAGATGGGAACACTGAAGTTTGATAAAATAGACTTCACCTATTTACTCAAGAGTGACTGAGAATTCTATTCCCATAAATTTAATGACATCTCCTTAGAAGATGTAGCTGTAGAAAAAGAAGGACATCTAAAAATAGTGATGCTGTTTTTGAAGTAAAAAAGGCAACTTTGTGGCTGGGGTTGGTTGGAGTGACTTAGAATGCCATTGCTAACAAAGTTGATGAGTTCTCCTTAGAAGATTTGGCTGTAGATCCAAAGAGAAATGGGGTTAGAAAATGGTAGGTAACAGTCTGTCCCTCATTCTTCTCTCTTGCCACAGGTGACAAGACCAACAGGCATCTCTCCCCTGCCTCCCTCAGCTCCTGGAGAAGAAGCCAGAGAGGAGCAAAATGAGGAAGACCACCACAGGCGTTCAGCTGTGGTCCCACCACAATCTGATCATTCCAAGAGAGTAAGTGCCCATTGTGTGTGGTGCTGTCTTTTGTGCAAGGCAGAGGTGCAAGTTTCTGAGCAGCCAGCACTTGCTGTGCCTGGCCGAGGATGCTGAGTGCTGGAGTCCTGCAGGACGTAGCCTTTTCCTGCAGGCAGTGACAGCTCGAAATTGGCCTTTGATCTGTCCTGTTGGGGCAGTGCAGATCTGGGGGCTCCAGCTGAGCTTCTGGCTGCTTGGCTCAGGGAAGCTCCATCTCTGGGCTTCTGCGGTGTCATGGCCAAGAGCATATGTGGTAGTGCTGGCTGTCAAAAGGCTTTGTTGCTTTGTTTTCCCTTAGTGAAAAGGTGTGTTTGGCTTGTGGAAGTGTTCTGCAGTTTTCTTGAGTCGTTCTTCACTTGTAGAGTCCCTGTTCGCCCAGCTGCCTTTTGGCTTTTGCAAAGCTGCAATGGAGATGTTTGTGTTGTCTATGGAGCTGTGTGAGCCATTCTTGACCCATGTGGCTAAAGAAAGGAACTGCAGAGTTACAAAGCCTTGTGAGGCAAACAGCAGAAGGGGCAAGTTCCTGATGATCTGTTTTGTCCTGAAGTCTGCAGGTTTGGCAAGTGCCTTGGAGCCTGGAGTGGGGTGAAGCTGCAAGTCCTTGACTGCTGTCTTGTGTTGCTTGGAACAGGAAGGCCATCTTGAAATGGTGCCTGCTGTATCTGAAGTGAAATGGGCACTTTTGTGTCTGGGGAGCTGCGTGGGCCAAAAGGAGCCAGGGGTGCTGGCGGCCTTGAGCAGCTGAAGATGAGGCAGCGTGTGGCCAGGGGGCCAAGAAGGCCAAGGGCATGGTGGACTCTGTCAGCAGCAGTGGGGCAGCAGGAGCAGGGCAGTGAGCGTGGCCCTGTGCTGGGCAGCGCTGCAGCCACAGCTGGAGTGCTGTGTGCACTTGTGGGCTCTGGGGAGCAGAAAGTCATGGAAAGGCTGCAGTGTGTGCAGGGAAGGACAGGGGAGATGGACAAGGGAGTGCAGCACAAGCCCAGTGAGGTGGTGCTGAGGGAACTTTAGTCTGGACAATGGGAGGCTCAGGAGGGACCTTCAGGCAAAGTTCCATCAATCCCTACATGATAGTGCTCAGCACAAGGGCTGTTTCCCTGCCAAACATGCCCTCATGCATCCAAATGCTTTACACACATACATAGGTGACACTTCCATCTTGTGATTTGTTGGTTTCCTAGGAGGAGAAGCCCTGTTCATTTTCTCATTTTCCAGCAAGCAAGGATGCTTCTGCACAATCTTTGCTGTGCTTATCAAGTACTGGAAGGCATTCTGTACACTTTTTGATGCAGAAGGAGCATTTGTGTTTCCAGATTTTCCAGCATGGCCTTAAAAATCACTTTGAGTTTAACACTGCCTGTGACTTTGTACAGCCCAGGGAATCAGTGTGTGTTGTGTTTGGGAATTGAGAAGGAGATCAATGCCCTTGCATTCCAGCTGTTCCTCAGAGATCACAGGAGCTGGGAGGGGCTGGGCTGCATTTCTGATTCCAGCCACTTTAGCACCATCAGTGTGCTCGGGTCCAAGAGAAGAACTTGGCCGAGCACAGATGCACAAAGAGCGCAGTTCCCAGTGCAATACTCTGGGTCTGATCCCTTTCCATAAGGACCTACATGCTCCAGATTCCCCAACAGTGTGCTTTATTGAAGCAACAGGAGAGCAATCTCAGGATTGTCGCTGAGTGGGGCACTGGCTACCAAGTTTTGATGTGTGTAGCAATAGAGAGGACATTAAAGAGAGATTTCAGTAATGAGATCTGCCTGTCTATCTATCTATCTATGCAACATTTACATAATTGAATCTTCCTGGCTCTGGTCCAAGGCAGTTGGAGGTGCAAAGGTCACCTAAAGCATCCCTATCAGGAGGGGATTAGAGACATGTTCCCTCGACCAATTCTGAGCAGGCAGAGATGTTTCCCCCTCCAGATATGGTGGTTTTTTCCCCAATTCTCCAGCCTCTTCTGCCCTGATGTCCCCAGTTAATTCTTTACATTTCTGCCTGTCCTAGAGAGGTGGAACAGTTCCAGGTTTAGGTGGTGTTTGGTGAATCTGGTCATACATGCCATGCATTACATGACACATGGTTTCCTTCACTGGCATCCCCAGGGCTGTGTAAGTACATTCATTAATGGGGCCTTAGAAGAGTTTCTGTAACTGCTGGTCAGAATTCTCAGTTGACAAAAGACGGAGAAGAAACACTTTGGTCCTCCTCCATGTACTGATGTGGCCATAGAGGCTCTGTGACATCCATCAGAGAATTTTGCATGCATCCTCATCTTCTGAATGACCAGGTTTTCTACCAAGAATGTAGATGTCAGAAAGGCAGGAATGCTGGTGCAGGCCTGAAGAGAGCATGAACTCCAGAAGTGTCTCACAAGGGCTGTGGTCACCCAGGAAGCCACCTGCAGAGCCAAGATGGAGCTGTAAGACAGGGTGGGCTGTCAGTCACTACTGAAAGACAAACAGGACATGGCAGAAGCAGAGGGAGGCCCCCACCAGACCCTTGAGAAATGCCACACCTTCCCTGGCAGCTGCCTGAGAGGCTCTTGCAGCTTCAGTGCCAGATGGCCCCTGATTCTCAGGCCAGGGTCACTTTGGAATCTGTGCCTCCCCTCAAACAGAGAATGACCCAGCAGAGCGGCAGCACAGTGCTTTGGGAACGTATGAGCCCAGCAGTCTTTGAGTCTTGGCCCACAAAGGTCATATGGGAAGCTGAAACCCATCTTCTCTTGCTTTCTGTGCAGGTGCTTCTAGCGAGAGAGCAGGAGCAGATTGCTTCATCAGAGATGCCATGGCAGACTCAGGGAGGGCTGTTCCCAGCCCGAGAGCAGGAAGAGCAGCTCAGGCAGCAGGTGGAAGAGCCACAGGAAAATGGCCAGGTAAGCCTGACTGGCCAGGTGACAGAGGGAAGGGCAGGGAGAGGAGCATAAACCAAAGCTCTTGGGACTGAGGAGGCCAGGAATCCCACAGGCACTGGAAGCACAGAGCCTTGGAATCTGCAAAGATCAGCCCTGGGACAGGAGGTTTGCAATGGAAGCAGAGGTGGGTAGGGAGGTAGAAAGAAGTGGCTGAATAAATGTGATTTTGAGGTTGCAAGAGAAATAAGCTGAGGCTGATGGCAGCTCCCAGTCACTTGCTCTGCATTTGTGTGCACAGAACATCAAGGCAGAGCCACAAGCAGAACTGCCCGAAGCACAGAATGACATCATGGACGTGAAGAAAAAGAGCAAAGAAGACATGGGAAGAATTCAAGAGGAGAATCTCCATCAGCAGAGGGGCGATCAACAAAACCAGGTGAGTGAAAGGGTGGTGGACACCCCACCCATGAAATGTCCTCTCCCTTCTCGTTTACAGTCTACCAAGGGACACATGCAGGCAGAGCTGCAGGACTCTGAGGCTAGCAACAAGGCAAGGGAGAAGAAGCTGGAGGAAGAAATTAAAATCTTCAGAGAGAAACCTAATCACCTCCCTCAGGCTCTAGAAGTGAGTGAAAGAGGGATGCAGCCACTGCAGTCACCAAACTGGTGGTTTCTGCCCTTCTTGCCTTTCCAGTGCAGAGCAGCAGGGGTGCGGCCATGCCTCTGAGTGCTATCCTGCTGTAGTGTGTATCACAGTCACTCTGAAGGACATTTGCTGGTGTGCTCATTCTCTTCTGCTGCCCTGGATAATGTAACTTGTCCTTTGGCCTTTTAGCCAGCAGTCGTCCAAATTGATTCCTGCTGGCCTGTTCCTGCTCTCTTGGTTTCTTGAGGTGTTTTTACAGTGGAACAAGGTGACAAGATGGAGTACTGAAACAAGCTGTCTGTATCCATTGTCAATCTGTTCTTTCCCTTTCCTCATAGTCGATGACTCCTGGCTGACAGGAAAAAGCTGTAGTCTCTGACTGCTTTGTTCTGTTTCATTTGAGGAGCAAGAGTTGACATCTGACCGGGCAGCCTGCGAAGACTTCCAGCAAATGTCTGGTAATGAAGGACCCCAAGTTAAGAGTGAGGCACAGGAACAGTGCCCACCAGAAGTGCTCCAGGTCCAGCACATCAAGGGCTCTGAACCTGCTGCCGCAGCAGCATTGCCTGGAAGAAGCCTTTCTATCAAACCTGGGACCTCAAGCTTGGCCAGTTCCTTCATCTCTCCGAAACAGGAGACTGAGGAGAAGTACCTGGAGATGCTGGGTACGTCTGGGGTGTTCCTTTTCTGAGGGACAGTGTGTTGTGTGCAGGTGTCAGCAGAGCTGTACCAAATGCTCCTACTGAGTTTGGGGCCACAGGGACATTTAGGACTCCCCAGAGGAAGCGCTGTGCTCTGAGGTAGCGAGAGAGCTCTGGGTGTTCCTGCTGCCTCTGAGGGCACCTTGGCTGGGTTGCGTTTGCCTGAGCTTCCCTCTCTGCTGAAGGCTGAAGCAGGGATTGTTCTTGGATCAGCAGAAGGATGTGACCTTGGAAATGATCTAGGCAAGTCCTGTGTGCTAGTGGCCAAACTGAACAGAATTTTCAGTTTCCTAAATTCTCCTTAGACTCCTGACTTCCAACCAGTCATCAGAGCAAAAAAACTTCACAGAAATGGACTGGTTTTGGAGTTTTGTATATTTGGTTGGGGATTGTTTTGGTTTTTTTTTTTGGGGGGGGGGGAGTGGGTTGTGTATGTGTTGTTTATTTTTTGTGGAGGCCTTTTGGTTTTTTTGTTTCTGTGGAGGTTTTTTTATTTCTGTGGGGTTTTTTTTGTTGTGTTTTAGATTTTTTAGGTTGATGGTTTTTGGATTTTTTTGGTGGAGTTGGTTTTTCTCCATTCTGAAAGAGCTCTTTTGCCCCACATCTTACTGATGGCATTTTTATGATTGTTACTGTTACGACTACTATATCTGCAGTTTATTTTCATAAGAATGATATATTTTTTGTCAATAAGAGAATGCTATATTGTTGTTAATAAGTACTTGGAAAGAAGATCAGGTTACAGGACAAATAGAGAGCACGAGGTGTTTTCCATTTGCCCCCGAAGAAAAAAGAGATACTTTTAGAACAACCTTTTTTTAATCTTCTAGTTTTATGCTTATCAAGATGTGTCCAAGAGACACATCCAAGTGGCGTGATCAGATAAAACTGTACTGCAGGCATTTCTCAGGAGAGAGCCTCCAGCCCAGCCATGGTATATTCCTCAGATCCATGGCGCTTTTCCATACCAGATTCCCACTCTTTCCCATGACTGTTAGGATCCTACCCATAGGCCCAGGCCCCGCTCAGACCAGTCTCTAGGAAAACACATCAAGTCCTTTGTGATTCTGCAGCACAACCCAATGAATCTGCCTCTTGCCTGTAACAGCTGCCAGTGCTGTGCTCTCAGATAAGACCTGGTGGGGCTGAGAGCAGAGCCCAGGGGATTCTGTGTCTACCATCACCTGTTGGGACAAAAAGGGCACTGATCCACACCTTAGTGGGGCTGATGTCAAAGCCCATCCTGTTGTGTCCTGAATGGGGACAACAGCTTGTATGGGGCTCAGGCTGGCTGTGGCTTCTTCCCACTGTTTGTCAGTGCTCGTTCTTGGGCTTTGCCAGCCTTGTTGTGCTAGCTGCCCTGTCCCTGAGGGTTGCTTTGACTGCAGAGGCTGGAGCCTTCCTTAGATAGGACAGCGGCATCTTGGAGCTCAGCCTGCTCATGAACAGGTCAGGGTCCTGATGCTGAAAGCCCTATCAGGATCATTTATAGTTTGAGCTGCTCTGGTTTACTAACGGAAAAGAATTCATCTGGCAAACTGCTGAAAGGTAGCAATGTCCTTCTCTCCTGAAAATGCATCTCCCCGTGCTTTATTTCCTGTTAAGAGAACTCCTGAAAGGAAATTACAAAATCAGTCTCTGTGCCAGCCATCTGCACTGCAGGGCTGCCAGTCCTGTTGCTGTTGTGGTGGTTGTTACCCAGCTGACCCCAAAGGGCTGAGAGCCCCAGAGAGTGGGGCTGCCTTTTGTATCTCCTGGAAGCTGGCATCTCTGCTTTAATGTCAGCATCTTGCATTTTGTTTCCCTCAGGGAGAATGGTGAACCCCATTGAAAATCCCCTGATGAAATACACTGAAAAGGAGCGTATTGGCAGCGGGTGAGTCCTCCTGCAGATACCCCTGCATAGCAATGGGGCAGAATTTTTTCTGGTGGAATATCTATCCAGTGTGAAGTCACGCAAGCTGCAAACATGTTCACACACTGGGGATAGATGGTGCCATCTCTCAGTGCTGCTCAGAATTTGTGAATATGATCAGAAGGCACTGTCAGAGACATCTCTATGCTGCCGAGGTCTTGTCTGCATCAAAGAACAGGACCCAGAAGATCTCCTTGTCTCTCAAGTGTGGGACAGCTCTCTGTTAATTTCTTTTGCAATTTTATATGTCTCAAAATCATGCTGCCACATTAATGAACAAAGAAGAAACTTGCTTGCCTGAGAGAGCAACCTATCCCCTATCAAAGCTGAGTGAGATAGCAGTTGCCAGGAACATTTATTTCCCCTGGTTTGCAGAAGGAAATGCTCTGTGGTCAGGAAAGGAACCACCTAGTTTAGAAAGTGAAACCCAAGAGGAAAGACTAAACTTTCTAAAAGTTGAAGCCCAGTTCTTCAGGAACACTCTTTCACTTTAGGACTGCTTTCACTTTAGGACCTAAACAGCTTCTCCTTTGTTTCTAGGACTTTTGGACATGTGGTTAGAGCACTCAACAATGCCACAGGAGGAGAGGTAAATGTTAACAGGCCCCGCAGACTCTGCTGCTATTGAGGGGCTTTCCCCTCTGGTGTGAGCTGTGGCTGGAGCTTTGGGTAGAGCTGTGCTGAAAAGGCACAAGAAGCACAGACTGGTGCCAGCCTGCAAAATACATTTGGCACTTTGTCCTCCTCAGCTGCCGGAAGGAAGGCACGCAGGGCAGCGCTTCCTTTCAGAGAAGGACGCGCTCACTCGCTCTCCATTGCTAAAACAAAGGTGGTGCCTTAGAGCACCTCCCTGCTCTTTGGGGCTACAGCTTCAGAGTCCTGAATTCTCGATTCTGGCTGCCAGCAAATCCATCTGAAAGTTACTGGTAGTTCCTTAGCCACCTGCAGTGCTGCACTTGGGAACTGCACATAGGGAGAGATCTGCAAGGTGTCCCTAAAAGCCCTAAGCCCTGCCCATAGCCCAAGGTGTATCCACAGAGTATTAAGGAATGGATTACTTCTTCTGCATCCCAAACAAAGCAGCAGAGATTGTGGTCAGAGGTTTGGAGGTGATAGTTGAGACACCACTGTTACCAAGTGGACAAGGAAAAACCTCAGTGGCCCCACATCTCCTGTAACTGTCCCCCAAGGGAGCAGAGAAATGGGCTGTTGGAATGTCAGTTCCTAATTACTGCAGTGCCTGATCACAAGGCAGTTTGGCACAGCTTAGCTGTGTCATTGCAAAATCACTCGCTCCATTGCGTGGCGGTCTTGTGCCACCAACATCTCAAGTTACTGATTTTCAATGTTATTTTAGGTGGCCATCAAGAAAATAAATCTAAAAGGACTGAGGAAGAAGCAACTAACCCTTAATGAAATCATGATTATGAAGAGATACAGGAGTCTCAGTGTTGTGAATTATTTAGACAGGTGAGAGGTCTTGGTCTTATCCCATCAATGGGCATTTACATACAGCAAACATGAGAGGTTAAAAACCCACTTTGGTCAGTGGCAGAAAGTAGAGCTGTTAATTTTTATTCATTCATATTTCTCTATTCATCTCCAATGGATGAGAAGAGAGTGCATCTTGTCTGCATGAGTCTTCCCTGGCACACCTAGTTTGAAAATTATTCCAAAATTATTCAAAAGCTGGATCAGCTGTATCTTACTAAGTCAACAGCCTCGAAGTAGATGGCCTCCACATTTTTTCCAGATAGATATTCTAAAGTTTCTTAAATGCTGATGAACCATCCTGAAGTGAATTTCCCTTAGATCGTTACCACTCTTTGCCATTGCTGTGCATGCCAGGAAGACTAGGTGCTTATTTCCAAAAACACTATGGCTGACATATTTTTATCTGGGCTGTTACTAAACTGAACTTTTCCTTTGCTAGCCATCTAAGACATCTCCCTTTTCACAGCTGTGTCTTTCTCCTCCAGACTGCACAGGTTGCAAACAATGCACAGCTGAGAGGGAATGTCTATCCCTTTGATTCTGTCCTAGTCACAAAGGAACCTGGAAACAAAAAAGCCAGAAGTAAAAAATCAAGATAGCTATGCATGTTTATTTCCATGTTCTTGTTTCCTTCTTTCAGCTACCTTCTGGGTGAGGAACTCTGGCTAGTTATGGAGTACATGGATGGAGGCGCCCTGAGTGATGTCATTAGCAAGACCTACCTCTCTGAAGTTGAGATGGCAGCCATCTCGAGGGAGGTCAGCAATCCCATCTGTGTTTCCGAGGACTTGGGCAGGATTATCTGGGAAACAGGGGCTCAGATCAGGAGAAGTTTCACGTGCCAAGCTTTGTTTCTGTGTTGCTGGTATGCTATGGGCAAGTAAAAACACTTCAAGTGAAAGGCCTGCAAGTGCCCATGCATTCACTGTGCTCAGTGCCAGTACTCTTATCTCCTGTTGTACTCTCACTCTGCCTCATGTATTTGCTGTTGTCCATCTTGCCTCGCTAAACTTTTGCCTGTCTTTACTGCATTCTTTGCCTGTGAAAGCAAAGGTGCTGGTGGCAGGATTTGAAACAAACAGCAAAGGAAAAAAGAGAGAGACTCATTTCTCTCAGTCCTCAGCTGAAAAGGACAGGAGTGCAGCCCAAATGCTCTTTGCTTCTGAGCACATGCATGGCAGCAGCAGTCATCCTGGCTGGTTTGCAGGGGACAGTCTACAAGAGCAGGTGCTGTTGCTCTTTCAAAAGCTGACATGCCTTTCCTCAGAAAGGTTCTGCTCTGCAAGTGTTGGAGCAGCAAGCTCTTCCTCTCAGTGGCATTGTGTTCTGCCATTACTGCCCATTCCCCTGCGGAAAGGGAATCTTTTAGATTGTTTGGTTTTTTGTGTGATGAAATCCCATCACTTATGTTTTCCCTCCTCTTTTCTCTCTCAGTGCCTGCGAGGGCTGGATTTTCTTCATTCAAACTACGTGATCCACCGAGATGTGAAGAGCGGCAACATCCTTCTCAGAAGCGACGGTTCTGTCAAGCTGGGTCAGTATATTCTTGGTCAGGTGCAGTATTCCAGGGATGTGGGGTGTAGGGCTGCTTTGAGTGACAGCCAGCTCCCCAGAAATGGTGCTGGTGGCAGCACAGAGACACCCGCTGTGAGCTGGTGACATGGTTGCAATGTGCACAGAGGTAGGACAAGGAACAAGCAGTCAAGAGTGACCTTGCTCTGTGTATGTCCCTGCCAGAGGTAGGGAGCTACAAGTGTAAAGCTTTCAAAGAACAAAACCCAATGCTGGAGGCAGTGTTAAAATGGGGGATTTTTTAAGTCACCAATGCCAGGAGATTCAACAGCCCATTTTCAAACTTCTACTGGGGAATTCTTTTGCTTGCTTTCCTAATTGCACAGAATTAAAATAAAATCAAAATTTTGCTTTCTCCTCAGGTGATTTTGGCCTCTCTACTCAGCTCACCCCTGAGAAGAATAGAAAGAGCGTGATTGCCGGGACTATCTGGTGGATGGCGCCTGAAATGGTGAAGGATCAACCATATGGCCCCAAAGTAGACATATGGTCTTTTGGAATTGTGGGGATTGAAATGGTAGATCAAGAACCTCCTTACTGCAATGAAAGTCCGGCCTCGGTAAGGAGCAAATACTCACTTGATCCCACTGTCTTTCTCACCTGTCCCATGTCCTGTGTTGGACATGGGACAAAATCCCACTGCCATTTGCGGGAACTGCTTTAACACCAAGGTCCCCTCCTAAAAATATCCCTGCAACACATCAGCACCTGCTGTGGTTTTGGTTGCATCAGTGGGGGAACTCAAGCCTTGCCACATGCAAACAAACTCCATTCTCAGGCAACACTCTGCTTTGGGTTATAAGTGGCTCCAGCTAATTTGCCTGTGTAGATGTCCCCAGTAACAGGAAATAAGCACCTTAAAACTGCTGTTATCTTTTCAGAAATGAAGGAAGGAAACCCAAGTCCAACAAAGTATCTTAAACTGTGATTTTTAGAGAGGAACCTAACCCCTTGTGCAGTTTCTTCTCACTGGCAAGCATGCCTGGAACCTGGGCATAAGGGCGTAAATGCCACAGTATTTCTTCTGCTTTTTGTGCAGTGTTACTGAAACCCTCAGTGACTGTCTTTCTCCCATAGCCAAAGGCACATTCTCTGTGTCACCAAGCCAGAGCCTGGTGATGCGGAGCGCCTGCCAAAACCTCCCAGTGTTTCCTGGCACTTTCTGGGATGGGCCTACCAGTAATGCATTGACTTGACTAGCCAATAAGCAGAGGGTGACCACAGGGATGGCACCTCTCCTTCTTCTGACCATGACAATTTTTCTTTTGCTGCAAAATGGGAAGCTGAAATTTTTAGACTCCCGAGAGACAGAGATGCAGGTGACTCCTTTGTGCCCAAGCAGGCATTTTGGTCCCAATACATTTGTGCAGGCATCTTAATGTGTCTGTGTTAAGGATGAGATTGTAAATGTTTGTTTCCTAACCTGAGGAATACGTGATGGATTTCCTTTCTTTTCTTCCAATTACCATTGTTTTCAAGAACAGCACAAAAACCTTGATGAGTTTTGTTCTACGACAGCTGTGCTTAAGGGACCAACAAGCACTGAGAAATTATTTTCATGTACTAATCCTTGAAATGAGTTAGTATAGCTAAGTCTCTCTTCCAAAAAAAAAAAGCCTGTCAAGCTGGTGTGAGTCCTCAGAGAAGCAAACATGCTTTTGTTGATGTAGTTCCCACTAACTAGGTCAGTCAATGAAATCAGCTGCCAAGGCAAGATCTGCAGGATGGTGGAAAAGCTCTGGCTGCATCAGGGTTTGGGTTTTTGGTTGGTAAAGGAAAGTCATCTCTGGATCTCTGCCAGGGCATGAACTGCCACTGCAGAATGGAGCTTAAACAATGGGATCTGGGAGAGCATTTAAGAGATGTGAAAGCAGTAGGTGGAGGCTCATGTTTCCTTTTTATCCAGGCTAAACAACTGATAGCCACAGTAGGAGCCCCAAAGCTGCGACAGGCCAAGCACCTCTCGCCTTGCCTGTGTGATTTCCTGAGCTGCTGCCTGCAGACAGATGAGCAGAAGCGCTGGTCTGCCAGGGAGCTCCTGCAGGTAAAATGTGAAGGGGCTGCAGGTGAAACAGGCTCCGAGGGTTGGGCTTCTCCTCCACTCAAGTCCAAGGCATCACATGAGCCCCCTTCCTCCTCACCTCCACTCTTGCTGTCCCTCAAATGAAAATGGTGAGGAATCCTAGACTGGGCTGGGCTGGCAGTGCCCTGTAAAAGTCCTCTGGTCCAAGTGTCCTGCAATGAACAGGGACACCTTCAACGAGATCCGGTTGCTCAGAGCCCTTTGCCACCGGAGCCGGAATGGTTGCAGGAACGGGATAATCTGTTCCAGGGTTGGCAGCATGCTTCGAGTCACCAAGTTCTTCCTTAGACCTACTGTGGTTAGATCTCCATTGTGTTTAAAAATATTCACCCACATCCTACTCTAAGTAGCCCTGTAAAAAAAGGCGTCCCCCACTTTCTTCAAAACCACTCTGAAGTCTTGGAAAATGGCAATAAAGTCTCCCTGGGGCCTGGTCTTCACTAAATTCAATAATTCCACTTCTCTCTGCATTTTCTGAGAGTTGGCAATGGGCAGGAGGGGCTGTGGGGGGCTCACTGTGAGCCTCTGAGGGGCCCTGGTTTGTACCCCCAGCCCACCCTTAGAGGTTTCTGCCACGCAAACAGGGACAGCTGGGAGGGACTTGTCCCAGCCCCATCTGCTGCCTGGCACGCTCAAGCAGACGGGAACTGTGCCAGGGTTACTGCCGGGTTGTGTGGCAGAGAGGGAACTGCAGGGCCCGGTGCCACTGGGCTGGCTCTGCTGGGAAGGAAGGTGCCAACCAGCACACAAGGGACAGGGCATCGAAAGGTAGACACTGCTCTGTCTCCCTGTGGGAATCAGCACAGTGCCTGTCTTGCATAGGCAGGGACCTGTGTCAGTCATTGGAGTTTCCTGAAAGGAAGAAATGCCAGGGACAGAAAGCACCATTTCTAGAGCACTGGAAGGCCAAAAATCCCAGCAAGATGAAGACATCACAATAAACAGATGAGAGGGATTCTGGGCCACCTTTACCTGTGATGGCAATGTCCTGTACATGAAAATAGGGGAGCAGATGGTCCCACTGTTCTACTTTTTTGGTCTTTCTAGGAACTAGAAGAATAGTGATTGAGGCTGTGAAGCACTGAGATTGGAAAGTCATGGTTCACTGATCTTTGTGTGCTTTTTTTTTTTTTTCCTGTGGACAGCATCCATTTGTACGTTCAGCCAAGCCAGCATGCATCCTGGCACTACTCATCAACTCAGTCAAGAAGAGGAAGTAGGAGACGAGAACGTATCAATCGTGTCAAGATGATGTAGCCAATTTTGATGATGATTCGTAGCCAATTTTGAGTAGGAATGTAGAGTAGGATTCTAGAGTAGGATTGTTGAAGAGTTTTGTAGAGTAGGATTGTAGAGTGGGATTCTAGAATAGGATTGTTGAGTTTTGTAGAGTAAGATTGTAGAGTAGGATTCTAGAACAGGATTGATGAAGACTTCTGTAGAGTAGGATTCTAGAATAGGATTTTTGAAGGGTTTTACAGAATAGGATTATAGATTAGGATGGTAATTAAATAAAGTTTCTGAAACATCAACATATTTGGAAGATTCCCCTCCTTCTGATCCCTTATCATTCCATTCTTTTTCCTTTGCTTGTAAGCCTTTTGATGAAATCCCTTCTTCTATTCTTTTAGTATACTTTCAATATAATATATATAATAAAATAATAAATCAACCTTCAGAAACATGGCGTCAGATTCTCATCTCTTCCCTGGTCCCATGAACACCACCGCAGCCCACTGGCTGGTGTTTGCCTAGCAGGGGTATTTCTAGTTAAGGCAGAAAGAGCAATGGCATTTGCAGGAAAAACCAAAGGAGTGGGGCAGCAAAGACATCCTATGCAGATGCAGGCATTGAGTCATGACTCAAGAGCATTTTGGGTTCCTGCCACTTGGATCTGTATCCCTAAGTGCAATGTCTTTGGCTGGAGGAGAGTCTTGCTCAAGGGAGAAAGCAGAAAGATCAGAGAGGGTGCTTGGGAAGGTCTGTGGTGCAGAGCTGTCCGTGCCTGGGAGGTGAGAGCAGGCCCGGCCTTGGCCGGGGTGGAGCCCCAGCAGAGCCCCAGCAGAGGGCTTGCAGTAAGGAGGTCCTTGATCTACCATTTCAATTCCCACAATTCCAAAAGCAGCTCTGAGCTGCTGGGAGAGAGGGAATCGGGGATGTGCCTGAGGGCTTTGCTTGAGGAGTGAACTGATTTGGAAGACAGCAGAATAAAATTCAGTAGGCAATTTGTGTTTTCTTCACTAATTTCTGAAAGAAAGTCATAATGTGTTGCACACAGGTAGGGGGATTAGAAAATAAAGGCCTTATAAAATCAGGCCTTGCTATGGTAAATTCCCAGCTGGCCTGTTACGACTTCTATGTGCAGCCAGCTAACTTCCCACGGGAATAGTCATAAGAATGAGTGCAGTTAGCACAACAAGCTATTGTGCTAAGAAAACTGTTTGCATCTGTAATAAACAAAAAATCTGTCGCAGGAGCGTCCATGAAAGAAAAATGTAATCACCTGAGTAAGAGTGAGTCTTAAAAAGAGAGAGTCTTAGCATGTACACACCAAAACACCTTCTAGGCAACGAATTGTGTGGCAAGGAAACTATCAGCCAGCAGGAGTTGAACACAAGGTCTGTGAAAACAATAAAAAAAACAATTTACGTGAATAAAGAATTAGCTTTCCCTGCATGAAGAAACTGAGTCCCGCCTGCTTTATTGACATAGCAATGTGGCTTGACTCAGCAAGAGCACTTTCAGGGTGTATTGATGAAATGCTTGTGTTTGATTGCCAGAATAGGAAGGAGAGGCGTTAAGTGTAAAAAACAGGGCTCCTCCTCAACCTGCGCCCTCTGCGCTGCCTTTTGCGGCGCCGGCGGCTCCTCTGGCTGCTGGGCTCCAGGCCGTGCTGGGGGCCGGACCCCTCGTCTTCGGGAAGCGCCGGAGCCTCGGAGACGAGCGGCTGCTGCTGCGGCCGGCAGGGGAGAGCTGCGGCTGCGGCCCCGGGCACGGCGAGCTGCCGCTATGGCCGGCTCCTGCCGCGGCTCCTACCTCTGCTCCGGCTTCTGCTCCTGCCCTGTGCGCACAGACACGGCCGAGGGCTGCCCGGCAGCTCCGTGCCGCTCCGCAGCGGCCGGGCCTACACCGGAGGCAGCACATTGCGGCCGGCTCGGAAAAGCCCTGCCCGCAAAGCGCCCGCCACCGCCTCGGCCTCAGGGCACAGGCTGCCGGCGTCCTCGCAGCTGCGAGCCGGCCCGCGCCGCCTGCCGGCCTTGGCCACAGCTCCCGCCCGTGTCTCCATGGCCGCGGCTGCTCGGCACAGCGGGCTGAGCACAGCCAGCGCCAGCAGCAGCTCCTCACGGGCCCAGGCTCCTGGTGCTCCCAGTCCGCCCAACCCCAAATTCCAGCCCTGAGGGGCTTGGCGTCCCAATGCATCCCCTGGGGACAGCAGAGTCTGCCACTGAGCCCAGCCCATGGTGACACCACCAAGTGACCAATGGAAAATTCACCAAATCCCCATCAGAGACAAGAGAAAACTCCCATAGTGCCTGACAGTCTGAAACAACTGCCAATTACAGAACATTCCATCCACGTTGGAAAAGAGACTTTTGTATTAAAGCAGGAAAGAGTTATCTAAAAGGAGGTCAGGAACAAGCAACAAAGTTATTTGGACTCCTGCTTCTTGTGTCTGTTTGAAAGGCCAAGAAAATGCAATCTTTGCTCTTCTGACACAGCTCTTTTTTCATGACGTGGGACAGCGAGCGCTAATGTGCAGAAACTGATGGAAGGGACAGGGATGAGGATGCAGCAGGCACAGTGCCAAGCTGACAAAGGGATGATCTCTCGCAGTGGCACTGAAGAAGAAGAGTTTGCAGGCAAGACAGAAAATGGCTTTGTTTCACCTCTTCTTTCAGTGCTAAGAATGTAGCCTGGAGCAAACTGGGAACACCAGAGCATGGAGCCCTTTCCTGGCAGGGCTGTGTCTGCTGAAGGGGCAGAGGGAGCCCAGCAGGGATCAGACACAAAGCAGCAGGGGACTGAGGAGCCCCTGTGGTGGCAGTGAGCAACCTCAGGCTCTGTTCACTGCTGGTGGCATTTTCTATTGAACCATTTCTGAGGACTTCTGTTGTGCTCTGTGTTTCTAAGGGTTTTCCCCCTTGGTTTTTTTTTTGCTTGTCTGCTGCACCTTTATTTCTCCAAATTTTCCTACCCTGTCCGCAGCAGCCTCTGTCCAGAACTGGCTCTAACATATGAGCAAAGAAACTGGCAACAATAATAGGTGGAATCCTGTGGATCAGGAATACTTATGCCAGAGCCCTGCTTGTACGTTATGCTTGTCAGTACCTCCTTCTCTGAGCAAAAACTAGTCATCAGTGGAGGTTTTTGCCTAAGAGCTCCTAAGAAGCAAATGCTGTGCTGGGATTCTCATGAGTGTATCCATTAAGTTCATTGCTGGGAAACAGAAAGTAAGGCCAGGGTAGCGGAGCAGCTGGGAGCTGGTCACTCCCTGAAAAGGGCTGGTGTACGATGTGGGAACACCATGTTCCAGGATGGGTGAGAAGAGCAAATGTGCTCATGGTGCTGCAGGTGAGGTTTGGGTGCACTCAAGAGAGTAGACAGAGCTGGTGAGCACTGGAAGATGCAGCTGCAGTCACCATCCATGTCCCTTTCAGTGCTGGCTTTATGGTGTCTGCAGCCTGGATCCAGAGCGCCCTGGGAGGCTCCTGTGGCTGCCTTTGCACCCAGGCTGAGGATGTCCAGGAGCCGCTGAGGTCACCAGTGGGGACCAGGGCTGGGGCTTGTGGCCTGGCAGGTGTGGCTCTGGGGGGTGTGACATGCCAGGTCGTGGGTCACTGTCACTGCCCTCCGGATCCCTGCCTGGCTCTGGGATGTTCCAGGGACAGTGGCAAGAATGGGGAACTGCCTAGGTTAGGGTTTTGCCTGAGCTAGAACCTATGGGTCAGCTGCCCAGCAGTAGAGACCCCTGGAGGACCGAGTGAAGGAGGCAGAGGAAGCTCTTCTGCAGTGTAAAGTGCAGCTAATTTGTCAAGAGAGGCAGCGGGAAGGCACATACAAAAGAATTCCTAAAGGAGAACAGAAGTTAACCTTCAGCAGCCCTGTGCACAGGTTTTTAAAATCTTTCAAAACAGGGGGTGGACACCATATAGTAACCAATAAGCGACTCTCGGGGTGTGGTTTCGAAGGCTACAATAAATCAGAACAAGGGGAGGAGAGAGGGTTGGGGTGGGGATTGGATCTTGGGGTGAGGGACAGGGAACTTTCTGGAACAAAGGGTAGGCTTTGGGCTGATGGATGGGCCCAAGGGGCCTGGTTGTCTTGACAGACAGGGAAAAATCTGGTGAGGAGGGAGGAGATTCCTTGAGGGACATTTGGGTAGGAGGGCATAACACAGGGGAGAAACTAACTGTAGTAACTCGGGGAACGCTTGAACGCACCACAAGATAACAGAAGATTTAAGTCAATAAACTAATACATCGCGACACAGAAATTCAGGGTTTCAGCAGCCGAGAGGTGGCACTGTTAGAACCCGCAGGAGCTGGTGAAAGCCATCTCTCCCCTTCAGGTTCTTGCTGTGTGGGAAGGTGCTGTGAGTTGTGGTGGCTGCACTCCCCCTGTGCTGGGAGGATGATCCGTACCAGGGGAGAGCAGAAAGCTGCCATGGTGAGCAGAACATGCTCAGAGCATTCCAGTTAAGAGAATGGCACTGCCCCTGAAGGGCAAAAAGCATGAAAGCATAGGGTTCTGTGCAGAGCCGTTGTACAAATTTTGTCTTCTAGAACGTGCCTATTTTTGTATTCTGTAGATGAATACTCTGGGTTTTATAAAATACATGGGTTTCTTTTCTTAAGGTTTTTGGGAGAATTCTCAAGTTTATTTTTATTTGCATTTTACATCCAGCAAGTATGCAGATTTTTTTTTTTTTCTTTTGTAAATAATTAAAGAAAAAATACCCAAGCATTTTTTAGTCCTTTGGGATATTGTGATTAATATTCTTGGAAAGAAAACCTTGTTGAACAAGTGTGAAAACAGAGGAAAAATTGTATAAAAGTCTTTTAGAACAGGGCATGTAATAAGGACTTCAGGACTGAGTACTTCCTCCAAGGGCAGAATTAGTAAGATATATTGCCAAGAATGCCTACCAAGATACTTCCTTAAATCCAGGGAAATGTGACCTGCAGCCATACAAAGTACACCCAAAGCAAATGAAAACCTTTGGAAAAGAAGGAATTTTGCCAGTGAGATCAGTCTGTCTGGATAACTGAGGGATGCCCATCAACCTTGCACTGCATTCCTCAATATTTGCAGTATCTTTTCTCCTAATTTCTGTGAATTCAATAAGCTGCAGTTGTTTACTGTTATGAACAAAAATTCGGTAATATTTTTTTTGTGAGAAAAAGTTACAAAAAGACAGCCAGATCACTTTCCCTGCCAAGGTTCTGCGTGTTTTGTCATGGTAATCACGGGTCGTTGTAGTTAATGGTTGTTTTTGTATTAGTAAAAGCCCTGGCTAGGGCGAGGTAATGGCCCTTCCCCCAGGCTAAGGTATTCTTTTCCAGCATAGTGAAGACACCTGAGAGGGTGGGGGGGGTTATGCAAAGTGACTCCAAGACCAGCATGCTTTTGGGGACCCCGACTCCAAAGGCACAGAGAAAACCCTAAAAACAATGAGCCAAAAAAGAGTTGAGAGACTAAATTGATGTCTGGACGTGAGGAGCCGAGTGCTGAGCCTGCAGAAATGCGGAGTCCCTCTCGCCCTGACCATGGGAGTCATCCCCAGCAGTGAGACCGAGCTGACTGGGCCAGGAGGGACAACATCTGACGGGGACACCACGCCCTAAAGGCTCCCACGAGGACCGGATTCCCCCAGCTCTGCCCCTAGTGGACAAAGCTGTGCATATTCTCCTCCTCTGAGTCGCCCTGGGAGACATGACAGGGACTGCAGCCTGCCGAGCTGCCCAATCCTGAGCTGATCACTTTTAATAAAGGCATTAGAAAGGAGAAGAAGTCTCCTGGCCCTGTGTATTTCAGCTGGGGACTCGTCCGGCATAGCCACACCGCAAGAAGACTCAAGACTGGCCATCTTGGAACTTCAGGACAGCTGGCTACCAGGACCAGAGGGTTCGGCTCAGGACCAGCGACGCAGAGGAGCACCAGAACACCGGACTGGTGAGAAACCCGGTGGCAGGGGTGGGAGATGTGCGCATGTGTGTGTGAGTGAGATGAAGGCTGGTAGCCAGACCTTCGAAGTGAGAGCGGACCCCTTAGTACGGCGTTTCTGGCTTTTCGCGAGAAACCTGGCCAGGAACAGGGGGCGGTGCTTGGAACTAGTGTGAGTGAGTGGTCTCCCAAGGGGGAATAAAGGGCCCCCCCTTCTGGGCGTGTGGAGGGAATATTTTTATGAGTGGCATGCCCCCAAAGTAAGTCCTGACAGAGGGAAGTCAGGCAGATTTGTAAGTCTCGAGAAGGATTCGCGTAAGATTTGTCAGTCCCAAGAAGGATTCGGGTAGCTCACAAGCCCTGCAGGCAAAAGTAAGTCCTGGTACAGGAGTCAGGCACAAACCCCAGCGAAGGAGGCTGTGGTTTGCTTTTAAGTCCTGATACAGTGAAGCCTAAAAATTGGCGGGTTAGGCAAACTAAAAATCAGGCAGTTGTTTTTCCTGACTGAGGGAGTCAGGCACGACCCAGATTCTTAAAGCCGAGGCTTCGTGTGTTCAAGTCCCGATAGATTTAAGATCTGACATTGGGAAAGTTGGGCAATCAAGAGATCGGGCAGTTATTTCAGTATAAAGTCCTGAGCATCAGGCAGAAATTTGAAGTTGAGTGGAGGAGGCTGAAGCTCCTCAAACAAGGTTTTCTTGAAATTACCGGTCAAAAGAGGCACCTTTGGGATTTTTTACCTGTAAAGTGGGAGGGTGTAATAGTAAAAAGACCGGCAAGAGACTGAGGGACATACCTCCCAATAGTCCCTTAGGAGAACTGTTAGTAAAATAGGATTCTATAGAGGCCACAGAGAGATTAGATAAAGTGAAAATGATCCATTATTATATGGAAGTGTGGCCAGAATTAGAGTTCCAAGGAGGATGGCCGTGGTGTGGGACAAAGGATAAGTGGATGTGCCAACAATTAAATAATTATCTGACAGCTCGAAGGGATACTGATCCTGAGCAATTACTGTATGTATCTTGCTGGTTAAAGTGCGCTGTTGAGGATGAAGGGGTGCGAATTTGTAAGATACAGAGGAAGAAAGAGGGAAATGAAGGAGGGGATGATAGGAGTAGTGCCGGGGGGGGGCGTATGTGGCCCGAAGTTCGAAGTCCGGCTAGCTGAGGGCGAAAGGCCGACGCCCCTCTGCAATTCCTGGCCAGCACCCCTCGGCGTCTGATGGCCTCGGGCTGCGCTGGCTGCAGACTGGCTTACACCGCTGGTATTGGCGAGGAACGGAGCTGACCACTTCACCAGGGGTTAAACGTCGGTTTATTGAAGGTGTTGCGGGATCCAAACGCGCGGAAACCAACCGGGAAAAAGTTTCCGAATAGGGGGAGAAACAGGATTATAAAGGAGGGGTGTGGGTACAGGCGGAACCAATCGGGAAAGGTGAGGAGATGAACTTCATAGAACTGACACTCCATGGAGACCAATAATCAAAAGGTAAGGGAGGTGTCCTGGGACTCCAGCCAACCACCACCTCCAGAGAGGAGAAGGTTCTCGAAACCTGGGAGGAGAGGGGGGTGATTGACTGGGCCCAGGGAGGAGACAACTTTCACTTATAAGGGAAAATAGAGGAGGACAGTTACATATCGGCAACTAAAAATAGCGAGGTTACCATAACAACTTAACTGACAGGGTAGCAGTGGCGGGAAAAACTGGGGGAACAAAACCATTTTACACATAATAGGGGGGGACAATACATAAATTGGGGGAATAACATAAGAAACTTAACAACACATTACAACAGAGTAGTAAAAGATGGGACCCCCGGATTATTTGCCTCCTTCTGCCCCTCCACTTTATAATCCTCTTCTTCAAGCACCTCAAATGGCAGGTCCAGTTCTTCCCCGGCTGCCATCTCGTTACCACCTGCTCAAATTCCTCCTTCTACCTCTTCAGCTTCCGCTATGATAAACCCAGTATCTCCACCAGTAACCACTCCCTCACAACCCCCTTCAGCTTCTCCAGTTCCTTCTGCACCACCACAAGCGCCTACTCCACCTGCTGCATTCTCCACCCCTTCTCCAGCTCCACTTAATATTCACTCAGGCTCTTCTCCCCCTCCTATTGCTGTCCCTTTACCTCCTCCTAGTTGGGACACAAATGCCTCCTCGCCCAGTAAACGGCTTTCAGCAAATACACCTGCTGATGGGCAGAAAGTTCAGGGTAACCCAGATATCCCTCAAAGTAGTTTGGCATCTGAAGATGGGCCGTACCGTAATACCAAATCCAAGACCTCCAAGGCAGAGAGACTCTTTCCCCTCGGAGAAGTTCCTATGGGAGGAGTAGCGGGAGGTGTTGGCTTTGTGAATGCTCCCCTAACTGCTTCTGAGGTGAGAGAATTCAAGAAAGAGTTGGGACATTTAGTTGAGGACCCAGTGGGCATAGCCAACCAAGTGGATCAATTTCTAGGTCCAAATATCTACATTTGGGGGGAGATGAATTCCATCCTGAGTATATTATTTTCCCCAGAAGAGGTCCAGATGATTAGGGTGGCTAGCATAAGAATTTGGGAGAAAGACAACCGTCCAGGACCCCAGGTGCCATCAGATGAACAGAAATTGCCACTAACGGATCCCAGCTGGAACCCTAACCAGGAGGAGGGGAGGAAGGCCATGATGGAATATAGGTCTTTGATAATACGGGGGATCAAAGAGTCAGTTCCCAAAGGAACTAACACCCAATTGGCATTTGAGGGTACACAGGAGAAAGATGAAGCTCCTGCTGCCTGGCTTAATCGCCTAAGGCAGAACTTCCAGTTGTACTCTAGAATAGACCCAGACACCCCAGAAGGTCAAATGCTACTAAAAGTCCAATTTGTTACCAAATGTTGGCCTGATATACAGAGAAAATTGGAAAAGATGGAGGATTGGCAAGAGAAGGACATTAATGAGTTATGAAGAGAGGCATTGAAGGTGTATTTAAGGAGGGAGGAAGAAAAAGCAAAGGCCAAGGCTAAGATCATGGTTGCTGTAGCTAGAGAAAGTGCAGGGTGGGTGGGTCCACCACCAGGAGGAGGCAAGCATAGGCCTCTTTTACTGTCAGGTGCAAGAGGGATGGAGACACCTCAAGTCCCTTTGAGAGAACGACATTGCTATTACTGTGGAGAGCCAGGACACGTCAGGAAGTTTTGTAGAAAGCTCAGTCTCGATGCGGCAATAGCCAGAGAACAAGATAATTTAGAAAAGATCCTTAGAAGTGACGATTGGAGGGTCAGGGGCTTTACACTTTAGAGGACCTGATGCAACATCTAGAAGAGCCCTTGGTAAACTTTGAGGTGGGACCCCTAAATGAAGAATTAGAATTTTTGGTTGATGCAGGAGCAGATAAGTCCTGTCTAACAAAGTAACATCTGAAGTTAGACAAAAAACCAGCTAGGTAGAAAGGATATCCAATAGCACCAAAACTGGCCAGTAAGACTAAACTTGTAATAAGTGGTGTGAAAGTAAAAGGTACCTTATTGTTGTCTTGTTGTGTGTGTGAGAGTGAGTCACAAGCAAAGTCAGCCTCAACTTCCCGGGCAGGTGGGAAGGGGGCAGTGGAAGTGTGTGTGTGACCTGCAAACCAGGCTTGTGTCCCCTGGGCGGGTGGGGGCTGTGACCAAAATGTGTGTGTGTGTGACCTGCAAACCACACTAGTGCTCCCCAGATGTGTGAGGGAGCCGTAGCTGTAAGACTGTGAGTGACACGTAGACAGCCTCACAGGTGAATGTGCACCAGAGGCAACCAGAGTCAGGGCCCTTCCAAGAGGCCCAGAGATACTGAGACCTGTGGGCCAACCCCAAGGTGAGGGGGGGCTACAGGGACCCGTGATTTTCTAGCAATAAGTTTGTGTCTTGAAGGTGTGAAGGAATGTGTGAAAGTGAATGAGAAATGAGAGAGTGAATATAGACGAGTTAGAATAGAGGTAATGTAGATTGTGCATTACAAGTTTTACCACATCTCCTTAGAGGGAAGTGTATTGCGTAGAAGAATGGTGTAAAAAAAAAAAAAAAAAGAGAAAAAAAAATTTAAGTGTAAGGGGTTGAAAGAAGTATTTAAGCTGTAAGTGAAAGTAAGAAACAGAAGCAAGAGATAAATAAATAAGTTCTTGAAAAATAGAACAGAAAACCAGTGAATTAAATACACAGAAAAATAGGAGAATAAAAGTACTTTGGGAGTTAAGTTAGCCGAGAAATACAATTCCTTGCAAAATACAGAGTATGTAGAATTTGATGAGAGAAACATACAAGCTATGGAAAAAAAATTACCAATAACAGAAACTGAGTTTTGATAAAATCATTAAATAGCAGACCATTAATGCCTGTGTTTGAAAGCCCGTTTCAGGTACTCTTCATTACTAATTCAACCACAGACCAAAAGAAAAAGGTTGGACTCACATCACTCTCACCCCTGGCATTGGACAAGGATTCAACATCAAGTTTTTTTCCCTCTGGCATTCTGGCATTGGACCGGACTCCACCCCTTTCTCCTTCTGGCATTGGGCCAGATTCCCAGTTTTTCCCTCTGGCATTGGGCCAGAGTCCACACCACTCACCTCCAGGCACTGGATAAGGATTCATCTGCTTCACAAGTTAATTCACCTGAGTATACTGTGATAAAAGGACCAAAGGATTTAAAGTTGACTCTCAAGAGAAAGAGTCAAAAAGACTGAACTGTATGGGAAAAATTGGTATCAGAGTTCTAATATTGCTTAAAATGTTTCAAGACTGTTTTGTGTAAACTATGTTGGTAAAAAGTTTAAGACTGTAAATAAGTAATTCTGGTTTAATCCTCAATTTAATTCTAAAGACTCCAGGTTAATCCTCTACAGAACACTCCCCTGGGGGGGAAACCAAAATTGTTAGGGAACAGACCAAGAGAGGTTTAACCAGAGAAACGGGTGGAAGGGACTCTAAAGAGCTTGGAAGCTTCTTCTCAGTAAAATTCCCTAAGAGGCAAGGCCGGGTGAGCAAGCTGTGCAAGATGACCCATACAGGACTCTTGGGAAGGGTAGTACTGATGGCTCTGATTGCTGGTGGTGCACCGAGGAGCCCAGCTGAGCCCTGCAGTGAATGCTACCAACCCCTCTATGAGGAGGAAGTGAGCTCCTTGTCGAGAGTCCACATCAGTTCTAACCCTGATTGTGTTAACCCCTCCCAATTGGTCCTTTATCAGAAAAATAAGAGAGTGTATTGGATAGCCCAGAATACTGCCACTTTTAGGCAGCCACTCCTAGGAGAGGGTCCTATAGGGGAAGCCTGGTTGTGCTTTGGATGTGATGCTGCTGAAACAAGCTCAGCAGATCTAGTAAAAAGCAAAGAAATGGTGAGAATGGTAAGAAAAACTGTTCGTTACAAGTATTTATATGAGTGTACTGGAAAAAAGATAAACCCCTTTTGGAACATATTTCAGGGGAGCTCTAAACCCCTAGGTTTGATCTCGTCTTGCAACTGCATTGCTAGAGTGATAAAACCAATTTTCTTATTACCCAAAGAAACTGGATCAAGTTTGGGAGTTCTTATATATAATGTTTTGGGAGAAAATAAACAGAACCGGGAAAGTGAAATAGAAATTGAGAAAATCCAGAATTGTAAAAGCCAAGTTCAGGTCCCAATATCTGTGTTAAACCAAGTCATCCGGCTCCAGGCAGTATTAAAAATAAAGAATTCAATTATTAGGAACATTTCAAACAAAATAAAAAGATTAGCATGTGTAAATAATCAAGATCAAACTCCTACACTTGACCCCAGTGGGTGGGAGAACTTGGAGATTTTCAGAAAAGATGTATGGGAAAGGGTAGTTTTTCTCGCTGTGTGTGTACTTGGAGAATTGCTCTTTTTACTATGCTTATTTATCTGTTTTAGTAAAATAGTATTTGCCGTGCAGATGAACCTGAAGAAACCAACGAAAGTAACAAAGTTAATAACCATGACTACCAAAGTGCACAAGAAATTTATAGTAGATTCAAAACAAAAAATTGTGAGTTGCTGCGAGCCTAAGAATTTAAGCTCGATCAAAGTAAAAGAGGGGGAACTGTTATGAACAAAAATTCGGTTAATATTTTTTTGTGAGAAAAAATTACAAAAAGGCAGCCAGATCTCTGTCCCTGCCAAGGTTCTGCGTGTTTTGTTATTGTAATCACGGGTTGTTGTAGCTTATCGCTCCTTTTGTATTACTAAAAGCTCTGGCTAGGGCAAGGTAATGGCCCTTCCCCGAGGCTAAGGTGTTCTTTTCCCAGCATGGTGAAGACACCTGAGAGGGTGGGGGGGGGTTATGCAAAGTGACTCCAGGACCAGCATGCTTTTTGGGACTCCGACTCCAAAGGCACAGAGAAAACCCCAAAAACAATGAGACAAAAAAGAGTTGAGAGACTAAAGTGATGTCTGGACGTGAGGAGCCGAGTGCTGAGCCTGCAGAGACGCTGGAAACCTTCGTTGTTCCTCACCCTGTTTTCGAGAGCCCCCGGGCCAGCTCTGGGAGGAAGCGAGACACAGACCCAAACAACATCTGACGGGGACACCACGCCCTAAAGGCTCCCACGAGGACCAGATCCCCCAGCTCTGCCCCTAGTGGACAAAGCTGTGCATATCCTCCTCCTCTGAGTCGCCCTGGGAGACATGACGGGGACTGCAGCCCTGCCGAGCCGCCCAATCCTGAGCTGATCACTTTTAATAAAGGCCTTATAAAGGAGAAGAAGTCTCCTGGCCCTGTTTATTTCATGCAGCATAATGCAGTGCCATATATTCTGATAAGGAAGTGCACTTAGGACCAGGGACGTGCAGCCCTGCCTGTGCTGCTGCACAAAGGGCTCATGTGAAACAGATCCATAAAGGCTGGAAAAAGAGGAGAGCCAAACGCCAGCCCCATTAGATCCACTGAATTAATTCCTCTCTTCAGAATAACATTGGTGGGGTGCAGAGCACCACAAACATCCAGGATGTCAGGACTAAGTTTGGCCCCACAGTTCAACAGGGAGCTCAGCTACTTCCACCCTCATTCACTGCTAATAAGAGACATATTAAGACATATTAAAAACTGAGGATTTAGTATGAACTCTCAGCTATGAGCTTCTCCTCTTTTACATTGTATTTTTCTTACCTCACTTCAGAGAGGTGCACTGCCCTTCAATGAAACCTTTTGAAAAATACCAGTAGTTATTAAAAACACCACTTCACCCAAGAGTTTCAGGCATCAAGCTGTCTGAATGCAGTTCATTGCTTACATTTTTTTACATAGAAAAATACACACATGTGCATATGTAGCAACCCCATCCATGTACAACTCCATGTAAAGTCTCCTTGATACTAGAATGTAGCAGCTCTTAGCAGGAAGGAAGAAGCTGCAGCATTAATTTGGTAAAACAGAGTTTAAAGCTAAATTTCAGCTTGGATTTTCCATCATAGTGGTATTAATAGTGCAGGTTGTTTTGGAGTGGGACAGAAGGGAGATTTCCTTGTTTGGTTGTCCCTTTAGCAATTGGGGGTAAAGAATTTCCCAAAGAATTCTGTGTTTTTGCAATTGATCTAACAGGAAAATAATTCTACTCTTATAATGCAAAAGATAGCTATAATTCTGCAAGAGTCTTTGAACAGTTTAGACAGTTAAATATTGCTTACTTTGTAACACAACCAATAAGTGTGTATTGGGCACTGCAAACACAGGATCTTGAGTCTCTAGCAAAAACATCCAGTCAAAATTCTTTCAAGACTGTGAGCATCAAATTTGAAGCTTTTCAGGAAGAAGTATTGATAATACCTTGAATATTTATTTGTATTTACTTTAAAATTAATAGGCATAGCCTCCTCTAGAGTGTCTGTATGTTCCAGAGTTCATTCTGAGTCACTCTCTGGAGGAGACTGTCTGTCTCCAGATCTATACAGCAATTCTGAATCACACTCTTCATTCAGGCACTGAATTTATGTGTCTACAGTTAGGCTGTGTTAACATTGCCATCATCTCTTCCCCCTTCTGGCTCCCAGGATGGTGCTGAGCCATGCTGAGTCCACCTTTTGTAAAGCTGGGCTGAAGCTCTTGCCCTGAGTGTTCAGACAATGGAGCACTCCAGTCCACTGATGGTTATAGAAAATTTGCAGGGATCTCCCCCTGCTGTCCAATATTGTCTCTGCAATTGGATTGCTCTCCGTCCTCAACCCCCCAGGCTTGAGGAAAATCAATTCAGAAAACAAAAGCCATTCTTGGCTTTAGAAAGTCGTTAAAGCACAGGCTGTGTGTGATGCAAAACCATTAAGCCTGCACTTAATCCTACTTTCTTGCTTAAAACAGTCTCCTGTCCTGTTTAAGTGCGTGTATGGGATCAAGTACCTCCCTGAACACTTGGCTGAATCAGAAAGGATTACTCTTGCATGGTACTTCTGCAGGGAACAGGGAGGATATGATGCTAAAGTTCTGCTCAATTACTGCAAATACCTCCTTGCAATTCCATATTGAGTGAGCGAGTCATGCCTGGATTTCCGTACACTCTGCCACCAAGTCCCATGAGCTGCTTACATTGCAGAGTGCTGCGTTTTAACCTGGCATGGTGAATCACCTTCCCTCTGGGAAATGCGTGCACAACCCTCTTTATTAGGGAAACAATGCTTGCAGAGCCCCTGACAAGCATCATACATTTGGAGACCTTACTTCCACACGGTCCTTAATGAACACGTCAGATAATAACTTCACATCCTTAACAAACATGTCAGATGTTCAGTCATTTCACACCTCTTTGACCTTACTCTTCTTTAGAAGCTCAGGGGATGCTCTCCATTTATAAGAAGGTAGACCATGTGCAGTGTATTATAAAATTAATTTATTTTCATATTATAGGGCTGTACAGATGCATCCAGAACAGTCAGAAGACAGATGCTTTGTTATTAATTTTGAGCAAACCTGCAAGGCTCACTCTGAAGGCACATACCCGAGAAATGAAAACAGATGAAAATTACTTGACTTGAGTGTTATTCCACAGCAGCTGAAAAGAAAGAGATGGCAGTTTGGACACAAAGCCAGGCAAGAAGGAGTACATTTTGTGCATTTTGTGCTTTTCCATCCTCTTTATTCAAACAGCTCTGTTACAGTACCCTGGCTTCAAAGGACAAATTTTAGAGATTTTCCTGCTGCTCATGCTGATGAGTCAGATATTGTTTGTTTTTTGACCGAATTAATTGCTTTCTTGATCTCTCATGTCTCTCTTTCCTATCAGAAGCCTAATCATAAAATCCAGAGCCCAGCATTTCCAGCTATTCAAAGTTCACCAGCTCTGCAGTTTGTGTTAATGAGCTGGGTTCTTTGAATTCACCCCTGTAATTTTATACTAGCTGAGAGCCTAAGCCATTATTCATTTTTGGGAGCAGTCATCAACATGTACTTACCTTTAGAGATGATGAGAGTTTACCTTTCTCAGAAAAGCTAATGGCAATTTCCTCAGCTGAGCCTGTTGCACTGCTCAAAAACCCTACAGAAGCACCTTTCAGAAGCATGGCCACCACACGCCATGCTTGCGCATTGCACCTGATATCTAGATCACCCTGCCCCATCATCTCCTCTTTTTCTGAGTCACAAGTGGAGCTCATCAGCTCAGGCACTTTGTTTTCATCAGCAGTACCCCTGTCCCTCAGTAAAAACCAAATTATGAAAAAGATTAACAGCCTCCTGGGATTTAGACATTGAAAAACAACAAGAGTTTTGCTTCATGGAGGCTGCCCTCAACCCTCTTAGGCTTCACCTTCAGTGAAGGGTGGAGTGAAATTAATAACAAATTTGATGGAGTGGAATTAATAACAATTAATTCAGTATCTCACACATTTAATTCTTATTGCTATCACTTGGATCTACACATTGTTTGCAAGATTTGCAGGTCCCATAACATGGGGGCACATGATGGCTCTCTTGTTGGTTCCAAAGCAGATTTCAGACAGGAACTAACCTGAAAAAAAAAAATCCTCAGGACCAGAAAGCTGTAAAACAGCCAAAGCTGTTGGACTTGAAACAGAACTACCAAGCCTGAAGGTAGTGGCCATTGTCCTTAGAACTGCCAATAATATACACTAACAAGCATGGATATATCTCTTCATAAATCAGGGGAAAACGTCTAAAGGTAAACATCATTAACTGCTCTCTTGAGTAGCATTAATTTTCCTTTGGTGACAATGCTTCACACTTTTTGTAGACAGCAAATGGAGACCAGAGTGGCAGAGCCCTCCTGTTTCAGCTGCTGCCATGGTTTTTAACTTTTCCCAGCCCACAGGTGACCAGGTGAAAGACCACAGAATCATAGAATCATGCTGAGTTGGAAGGGGCCCATCAGGATCATTGATTTCAAGCTCTGGTCCCATGCAGGACATCCCAAGAGACACATCATGTTCCTGAGAGCATTGTCCAAATGCTTCCTGAATTCTGTCAGTCATGGTGCCATGACCACTGCCCTGGGTACCTGTTCCAGGGCCCAAGCACCCCCTGGGGGAAAACCTTTCCTGGAATCCAACCGTGTTGGGAAGGATGAAAGTTTGACAAGAAAGTCTCAGAGATAAATATGTTTAGCAAAAAGATTTTTGAATGTAGAATCTGAAGGAGGAATAGAGATGGAAGCAAGTTTTGATATAGAAGAAAACAATTGCTGAGCCAGTCTTACTGGATAACCAAGGAGGCAAAGGGTATGTTAGTTAGAAGGGGTTTTTATGGCTTAGAGCAAAGGATAAGCCCACCTTAAACAAGAAGATGCTTTTACTAAGCAGAAAGAAAGCACAGGCAAACAAGTCAGTTTGCAAGTAGAAAAAAGGTTTCAGAATTTTCCACTGCAAGAAAAGTTAAAAACAGCTTCTAGCTTAAACTGTAATGTACTAACTTTTAGTGACTGGAGAACAGTAACATGAATACGGTAATTATAGTAGTTATGATAGTCTATAGATAATAGTTAAGGCATAGATTGGTTCTACTGTATTAAGATGCTCAGCAAAGAAAAGTATATAATGCATTTGTAAGCTTAACTAAGGGTCTCCAGGCCTGCCTGCAGCTGGAGCTGACAGCTGTAGGCACAGGCTCTGTCACCCACCACCCTGCACTGCTGTAACCTCTTGCATGGAATAAACTGCATTTTGAAGAGTCCTACATCCCTCATTTCAACTCTTACACAACCCAAACCTCCCCCAATTAAACTTCAGGCCATTTCTTGGAGTCCTGTCACTGGTGTCAGAGAGTGAGCAGATTGGAACCTGCTCCTTGCAAGGATGTTGGAGCCCTAGTGAGGTCTCCTCTCAGTCTCCTCCAGCTGAACACACCAAGGTCTTCAGAAACCCCTCACCTTCAGGCCCTTCACCATCCTCATGACATCCTTTGGTCTCTGACAGTTTAATGACTTTTTAATATTCTGATGCCAGAACTGCAGCAAATATTCCAGGTGAGGCCGGCCCGGCCCAGTGCAGAGCAGGACAATCCCTGCCTGGCCCGGCTGGCCATGCTGGGCCTGGTGTCCCCAGGACAGGGATGTCCCTGCTGGCTCCAGGGCGCTGCTGGCTCGTGTCCTGCTGGCCATCAAACAGGATTTCCAGGACCATCCCAGGTGCAGAATCCAGCACTTTCCCTCATGGAATTTCACACAGGTGGAGATTGTCCAGCCCTTTAATTTGTCAAGGTGGCCTCTGCAGGGCCTCTCTTCTTTTGAGGCAGACAACAGGTCCTCTCAGTTTAATGCTGTTGTCAGACTTCGTGTTCCTTCCAGGTCTGCATTCAGGCCATTTGTGAAGGTGTTGAAGAGAAACTGCCCTAAGATGGAGCCCTGAAAAACCCCACTAATGACAGGTGACCACTCTGGTGTTACCTGATTCTCTAGAACTCTTTTCTCCCAACTCATGAGCCAGCTGCTCACTTATTACACGATGTATGTATTCAGCTGTGGGATGGACATTTTGTCCAGAAGGACCCTGGGAAAGACAGTATGGAAAGCTTTGCTGAAATCCAAAAAGATCACATTAGCTGGTCTCTCTTGATCCACAAGGGGAGGTATTTTATTGTAAAAGGAAATCAGGTTTGGCAAGCAGGACTTTCCCCTCATAAAGCTATGCTGGAATTGTTCTTCAGGTGTTTTTCAATATCTCCCAGATAATCTTGTTCATGATTTTATCTGTCAGTGAAATGAGACTGACAGGCCTGTTGTTTCTGGGATTTTCCTTCTTGCCCTTCTTGAAAATCGCCACAATGTTCACCCACTTCCAGGCAGCTGGGACCTCTCCAGCTCCTGACTACTCAAAAATCCTTGAGGGAGGCTTTGGGATGACATTGGCAACTGAAGATTCTCACACAAATCCCATCAGGCTCCACAGACCTGTAAAGATCCTGTTGGAGCAGCAGATCCCCCATAAGGGTCAGCTGAGAGTTAATTGCTTTTGCAAATGTGGTCTTCCAGCTCAGGGCACTGAAACTCCTGTGTTCCATCATCCATGCTGAAGACAGAGGTAAAGAATGTGTTAAAAACCTCCCTCTTGTCTGTGTCTCTGTCTGTGAGGTGACATCCTCATCCTGGAATGGGGTAATGTTATTTTCTACATTGGCTTTTGTCATGAATATATTGGAAAAAACTTGTTAGATGAGCAGTAGCACTTCAGCTAACCAGAAAATAACACAGGTGGGGGCAGGACCACCTATTGTTTGCCCTGAAGAGGGGAAGGCTGAGTCATCTTCCTATACATATCATGTTTAATAGCTCATTGTGCCATCTGTGTGACTGCTGTTCAAAAACCTTCTGATCTGGGGTAATGCTTGGCATATCCTCAGTAGTGCTGCTGACCAAATAGGGTTGCCCAGAAGTGCCTCAGCCAGATTAAAATGTTATTTATGATTTCTTTTGGCTTTGGGTAATACATGAATTCCCAGCACTGCTTTCCTCTGCTAGAAAAAACTTTGGCTTTATCCTGATAAACACTCCTGGACCAAGATGAAGCTGGCTGCAGGAAACAGCTGGCAGACAGGATTTGTATGACAGTGCCTGCACTGAGCAGACCAGAGCTGGATGAAGCAAGAAGAAGAGTGAAAAGGGTGCAAGAGACCTGCATGGATGAACAAGGAACTCCTGCCATTATGCAACAGTAAGCAGGAAATACACAGGAGATGGAAGCAGGGTCGGGCCACTTGGAATGAACACAAAGAGGTTGTCAGAGTAAGTGGACATGAGACAAGGAAAGCCAAGGCCCATCTGGAATTAAATCTAGCCAAGGATGTTGGGAACATGCCAAAATTCAACAAAGGAAATGCAGGGTCCTGCAGCTGGGCAAGAATAACCCCAAGCACCAGCACAAACAGCTCTGCAGAGAAGGACCTGCAGCTCCTGGGGGACAAAGAGCAGTCCCTGAGCCAGCAGAGTGCCCTGGGGACAAGGAGGCCAAGGGGATCCTGGAGTGCCCTTGGGAGGGCATTGCCAGCAGGTCAGGGAGGGATCCTGCCCCTCTGCCCAGCCCTGGAGGCACCTCTGGAGGGCCGTGTCCAGCTCTGGATCCTCAGGGCAGGAGGGACACCGAGCTCCTGGAGAGGGCCAGCCAAGGCTGTGGGGGCGAGGAAGGGCCTGGGGCATTTCCCTCACCAGGAAAGGCTGGGGGAGCTGGGGCTGCTCAGCCTGGAGAGGAGCCCCAGCTGAGAGGGGCCTCAGCCCTGGGTGTCCCTTTCTGCAGGATGGGGCAGAGCAGGGTCCAGGCTCTGCTCTGTAGGGACAATGGGACAAGAGGAATGGGCAGGGACTGATCCCAGGAACTTTCAGCTGGACATGAGGCAGAACTCCTTCCTGTGCAGTGACCGAGCCCTGAATAGACTGCAAGAGAGGCTGTGGAGTTTCTCTTCACTGGAGATATTCCAGAACCTGGACAAAATCCTGTGCCACATGCTCTGGGGTCACCCTGCTGGGTCAGGGACCTGGATAAGATCACCCACCATGGTCCCTTCTAACCTGACCCATCCTGGGATTCTGGGATTCTGGGATTCTGTGAATGACTTGCTTTTTTCTGTTCTTAACAGAAAGGCTCCAAGATGGGAGCTGCCAGCTTCCAGAGCTCTTTCTCCCTGGATGCTGCTCAGCAGCTTCCTTGACATGTCTGCCTTCTGCTCAAAGACAGGCAGAGAAACCTACATCCCACTGCTGCCCAGACACAGAATAATCCTCACTGCCTTTGCTGCTCCTCTGCAACAACAATCTGCAGTTTTGAAAACAGAGGTCCCTCCACTGAGGGGATTTCATAGATTTTCTCTGTCATTACAATTTACGTAGATTGCCCTTATGTTCTGAAAGTTTGGAATTCCATGTACATCATGGCCCAAATACTTTGGAAAGGGTTTCATCTTCCCTGCTCAGCAGACAAAGCTGTGGTTTTAATGTTCTCAGCTGCCTTTTGCTTTCCTTTGCCTTCTTCCTATGCTTCCCCACCTTCTTTTCAAAGCTGTGCCTTTCCCAATCTGTTCTACTGTGGTGAAGCCGCAGCACTTCCAGGCTTCTCCTGGAGATTGAGCTACGCAGCTCCTTTCCCACCACTCTCATCTGAATTCCAGGTGCAGCAGGGATGTGCAGGTTGGGCACGATGGTGGGAATTAATTGCCAGTATGGTGCCAGGAGCCAGAGGTGTTGGAGCTCCTCGCTGGGCACTGCAGATGTCACTGAAGCATCTTTACAGCAAAGCTTGGTCTGTGATAACTTGTCAGCTCTCCTGCTGACATAACTTCCCATGTTACCCTTTCCTAAGTTTCCTCTTGATGGATTGATATTTACTTTGCCTGCAATTCCCCCAGGTTTCTCTTTATTAAATTTTGCTTTCCACTTGTGTGCTTTGTGCCTTTTGCATTTCTGGGCCTGTGATTCTGGTGTCTGTTGCTTTGCATTAATTTGCAGCCCTCACCAATTCTAACTAATCCTCCCAAGTATCACATCTCATTACTCTCTGCTTGTTTCTTCTTCTGAATCATTGATGAGGGTGTTAAAATAGAGCAACTCCAGACACCTATCCCTGTGCCATTGTATTATACAATCACTCTCCAGTTTGCTGTATTGTCATCCATCATTTTGTTCTGGTCCTCCAGCCAACTTTGAAATGAGAATGTTCCTTCCAAGCCTGATTTACATTAATTTATCACAGAGGAATTTTGTCAGCATGCCAAGTGTTTCATTGCAATCAAAATCTGGTTGGTTTTGCACTCCTGCAAGTGTGCCGTCTAATGCTTTCTTTGGCTTGGATCCTTTCAGAATAAAAACATCAGTGATACTGCCAGGCAACACTTGTTGCTCACTACTCAGGGGGTTTTGGCCTTCTGAATTCCTGGTAGTACAAAACAATGTGTGTAATCAGTGTTTCACTCCTCTGCTAAAACCCAGAGAGTCTTTTCATAGTGACAAAGTTCATCTACTACAATTATCAGGTACAGGGTATGGTTTCTTGAGCATAACCTACCACAGGAGTAATATTTTCAAGGAAACATGGGAGCAGATTACAACACGGCTTTCAGATGGCTGTTTGGTTTTCATCTTGTTCAGCTGCAAACCCTTAGGTGCGTTCCTTGCTGTTTCAGGTAGCAATGTAGGAAAAGCTGGGGTGAAAATGCAGGAAGGCAGGCTGCTGGAAAGCAGCTTCTAAGTATATAAAGCTGGTAAATATATTTAAATTAAGAAAAGTATCCTCTTTGCAGCTCACAGATCGGTTTTGGTTGAAGGGTTTCCTGGTGCTGCTGGTGTCACATTGTGCATTGCAGCTGGCTGTAGCAAGCCAGTCCCTTCTCATTCTGCTGCTGCTGAACTTGACAGCAGCTGCTCTGATGGGTGTGCCCATGCTGTCAGCAAATTCTTCCTGCTGCCCTGGGGAAGCGCCAGCCTCCCCCGGGTCAGCAATCTTTATCAGGGACCTTTATCAGGAGAGTCTATTTCTGGATAGACATGCAGTGCATCAGTGGTACCAGAGTTAACACTGCACCCAGAATCATCACATTTTTGGTGGCAGCTGTCCCCACTGAGTGACACAGAACTCTTTTAACTGGGCATCACTTTGTCCCCTGGTAGGGACTAATAAATAACATCGTTTTTGAAGTGGAAGGGGAATTGGGTAATGTTTTTTTTGTGTTCTGGTGTGAGAAAATGTGATGTGTTTTTCACAGTCAGTAATAAAAAACACCCTCAGGTCTTATTTTCCTAGTTAGCAAGAAGACTGTGTATAATAAAAACACTGACAGGTGCCTTCGTATTCAGTATGCTGACACACCATGCAAAGCACTCAAGCTGCCTTGAAACTCATGGAACATGTTAAAACATTAAAAAAAATTATACCAAATAATTGGACAATTACGAATTACTGAGAACATCCTTCATTTTACCAGCAGAAAATTACACCCTTAACTGCAAAGGTAATTTTGATAAAATCAACACTCTGGGCTATGAATTTATCAAGCAAGCAAAGGTTGATTACCATTACTTGATAAAACCATCAAATTGTCAATAATAATGTATTATCAGCATGAAAACCTCTTGCTCTCTCTACTTAACAAATAATTTTATCTATTTGTGCAATAATTGCAGCATACAAGTTAAAATAGTAGTCTTGATTTCACCATCAATTAAATGGAGGGAAAAAAACAATATTACTGTGAAGAGCTGAAAAGCAGTTTTGTAATTTTCATATTGCCTTGGGACCTTTGGAAGTAACTACTCTCTTGCAGGAAAAGCACAGCACCTTTTTCTTCAGCTGATCTAGGCCATATGTTTAATTTCTAATTAAAGCATGATGTTGAAATGAGGATGGCTGCCACCTCATCATTAGCTGCATGAAGTGTTCCCCCTGACTTCCCTAGGTTCATCAATGCCATGATTTATTCCATTTTTTCATATTTCTCTATGGTAAACAAGTTTCTCTCCAGCTGAAAACATTTTTTTCTTGTCCTCTACTTCCTCATTCCTAAATGTAACTCCCTCTACAGTAAAATGGATATAATCCATGGTGTTTACTGGGCAACGTATAACCACAGACTCATGGGATCACTGAGGTTCGAAAGGCCCCCTAAGGTCCTCAATTCAAGCTGTTAAACCAACACTGCCAAGCCCACCACTAAACTATGTCCCTGATCACCGTGTTTACGCTGTTTTTAAATCCCTGAAGGAAAGGTGACCCTGCCACTTGGCAGCCTGTCACAACATGAAAGGCAGGTAGTGAATGAAAAAAATATTTATAGTAGAGCACAGAGTAAGCCTTGTGATCAGAGACCATTTTTATTAACCATTTTTATTGACATGTGTTTTACTTCCCCCAGTTTAAGTTTGTTTGAGATCAAGTACTTGCTCTGCATCACTCAAACACAAACAAAACAGATAAGAATCTTCCTCATTATTAGGGAATGTGAAATCAGTGACAGTGGGCAGATGCTACTGAAATGCTGGCATTTAGAGTAGAGACTGCTGGAGCTGGGGCCTTCTGATCCCAAACCCAGCAGGGCCCAGATTCACGGTGCCAGCCAGAGGCACATCACCTCTCCAAACACATTCCAAAGGGCTGGGATGAGGGGCTCAAAACCCACACACAGGGCCTGGGGACACCACAGAATCCCTCACTGCAATTCTGCTTGGAGCTGCCAGGACTGAGCCTTGCAGCTGACACAGGGACTCAGAGCACCTGGAGCACAGCCCAGGGAAACGCTGCAACTGCACTCTCCCTCTGCAGGAAGAAGGACAACCTCTGCCTCTCCTCAGCTACCTCTATAGCTGATCCTCAGGGACCTCATTCAGGCTCTGCTGAAGAATGGCTTTTGATGCACCAAGCATGAACTTGGATAGTTTTGGAGGAGTTCAGGCATCACCCCAAAGCAAGCTCACTTTAGATGTGCAGCACAAAGTGGAACATTTTGGGGAGCAAAGTGTGGCCTCTTATTCCCCAGAGATGCTCAAAGCATAACTGCAAGACTAAGGAGAGGGATGACCATCTGGCTACACCCAAAAAAAAAATTAGCTGTGAGACTCTGGAGAAGGAAGGCAAGAAAGCAGAAGATCATGTATTAGAAACACTCATGTTTTTTAAAGCTATGCTTTTATCCTAGAGGGGATAGATATCTCAAGTCAGAGAGACATTAATTATTTTCTGACAGAAACTTATACCATTTTATTACACCTTAAAATAACTGCATCTTGAATTTCAGCACTGTTCAGTGATGTTTAAGTTGCTTTTTTGCAGCTGAAAATCTGGCTGATGAGATGAAACCCAAAGGCATCTTCTCCCATACCAGTGCTTTTGACAGTGATGACAGCACACAGGGCATGATTTATAGCAAGGAGAACAGCTCCTTTCCCAGGGAAATTCAAGTCAGGGTTAAATGTCTCTAAAATCGTTGGCTGCAACAGAAGTTTAATTCCCAAAAGCAACAGAGAATAACAGGGTTATTGTTCTGGTTTAGGGCAAATTTGTTAAAGAATCTGCAAAGGAGAGCCCCTCCAGAAAGCAAAACGCACATGGCCCCTCCCCCCAACCGGTTCGGGAAAAAAATTCCTTGGAGAGAGGTGGAAAGAACCTGTTTATTTGATAAACACCAAATTTATTTGGCCCAGCATCCCCAGCACACAAAATGAACAATACCCAATGACACTGCTTTGAGAAAGATGGCAAAACCAGAAAGTCTCTTTCGGGGGTGGTTGCTCTGTTCTCAGTCCCTCCAACGCTGGGACAGCTGCTGCAGGCCAAAACGGTGCAAACTCTCGATGTTCCCAGGTCCCAGTCCGGAGCAGGTTTGAGATGGCCACAGAAACAGGAGAGGAGAAACAGTCCAGGATGGAATGTGGACTGTTTAGCTAGAACTAGCTAATAAGCAGAGGCCAAAGCAGAGCAGAAGCAAGAGCAGAAAAGGGAGCAAGCAAAGCAGCAAGCTGAAGCAAGAAGTGAAAAAACAGCCCTATGTACTACTCGTCTCTGTGTTCCTGATAAGAGAAACCCAAACAAAACTTCCACTCTTCAGAGCCGATCTTAAAGGCACAGAACAGATGAATGGGGATACAAGCATCATAACGTCACCCCAGGACATTCCACCCCTTATCCCCATATCATTTTTACCCCACAATCAGATCTACTTGAGGTACACATCGTGTTGTTCCATCTCTTTGCATTATCCACCACGTGCAACCTGGTCCCTGAGCAAAGACAACCCCACAAATGGGTTTGTCTGTACTCGAGGCAGAATTGATCCACACAGTCTTCCCTAACAAACCTCTGATATGTACCACTGGGACTTTGTCTCCTTGTATTACATTCAGGGACTCAGACTGGGCAGGACCTGCTCGGTTGGTGGAACCTCGGGTGTTAACTAACCAGGTGGCTTTTGCCAGATGCTGCTCCCAATTCTTGAAAGATCACCCACCCAATGCTTTCAACTGGGTTTTTAGTAGTCCATTGTATCTCTCCACTTTTCCTGCAGCTGGTGCATGGTAGGGGATATGGTACACCCACTCAATGCCATGTTCCCTAGCTCAGGTGTTGATAAGGCTGTTCTTGAAATGAGTGCCGTTGTCTGAGTCGATCCTCTCAGGGGTGCCATGTCTCAACAGAACTTGCTTTTCCAGGCCCAGGATGGTGTTCCGGGCTGTAGCATGAGACACAGGGTAGGTTTCCAGCCATCCAGTGGTGGCTTCCACCATTGTCAGCACGTAGCACTTGCCCTGGCATGTCTGGGGCAGTGTGATGTAATCAATCTGCCAGGCCTCCCCATACTTGTACTTGGACCACTGCACACCGTACCAGAGGGGTTTCAATCGCTTGGCCTGCTTGATGGCAGCACACATCTCACAGTCATGGATAACCTGAGAAATACTGTCCATGGTTAGATCCACCCCTCAGTCTCGTGCCCGTTTATAGGTGGCATCTCTGCCCTGGTGGCCTGAGGCATCATGGGCCCATCGAACTAGGAATAACTCTCCCTTATGTTCCCAATCTAGGTCTATTTTGGACACCCCTATCTTTGCAGCTTGGTCTACCTGCTCATTGTTTTGGTGCTCCTCATTGGCCCTACTCTTGGGTACATGGGCATCTACATGGTGGACTTTCACAGGTAGCCTCCCTGCCCTGGTAGCAATGTCTTTCCACTCATCAGCAGCCCAAATTGGTTTCCCTCTACGTTGCCAGTTAGCCTTTTTCCACCTCTCCAGCCATCCCCACAGAGCATTGGCTACCATCCATGAATCTGTGTAGAGGTAGAGCTTTGGCCATTTCTCTTTTCTGCAATGTCTAGGGCCAGCTGAACAGCTTTGAGTTCAGCAAATTGGCTTGATCCACCTTCTCCTTCGGTAGCTTGTGCAACCTGTCGTGTGGGGCTCCATACGGCTGCTTTCCATTTCCGCTTCATCCCTACGATGCGACAGGAACTGTCAGTGAAAAGAGTGTAGCATGTTTCCTCTGGGGGCAGTTGGTTATAGGGAAGAGCCTCTTTAGCACGTGTCACTGGTTCTTGTTCCTCTTCATCTGTGACACCAAAATTCTCACCTTCGGGCCAATTCGTAATGACCTCCAAAATCCCGGGGCGATTCAGTTTACCTATATGGGCGCACTGAGTGATGAGAGCAATCCACTTGTTCCATGTAGCACTGTTGGCATGGTGAGTGGAAGGAACCTTGCCTTTGAACATCCACCCCAGCATGGGTAGTCGGGGTGCCAGGAGGAGTTGTGCTTCAGTGCCTATTACCTCCGAGGCAGCCTGGACTCCTTCGTAGGCAGCCAGGATTTCTTTCTCTGTTGGAGTATAGTTGGCTTCAGACCCTCTGTAGCTTCGACTCCAAAATCCCAGTGGTCGACCCTGAGTCTCCTCAGGCACCTTCTGCCAAAGGCTCCACAACAAGCCATGGTTCCCAGCTGCAGAGTAGAGCACATTCTTCACCTCTGGTCCTGTCCTGACTGTGCCAAGGGCTACTGCATGAGCAATCTCCTGCTTGATCTGGACAAAGGCTTGTTGCTGCTCAGGGCCCCACTGGAAATTGTTCTTCTTGTGAGTGACCAGGTAAAGAGGGCTCACAATCTGACTGTACTCAGGAATATGCATCCTCCAAAAACCTATTGCACCCAAGAAAGCTTGTGTCTCTTTCTTATTGGTGGGTGGAGACATTGCTGTGATCTTGTTGATGACATCTGTAGGAATCTGACGCCGTCCATCTTGCCACTTCGCTCCCAGGAATTGAATCTCATGAGCTGGTCCCTTTACTTTGCTCTTTTTAATGGCGAAACCAGCTCCCAGGAGAATCTGGATGATTTCCTTCCCTTTCTCGAACACTTCCGCAGCTGTGTTCCCCCACTCAATGATGTCATCAATATACTGCAGATGTTCTGGAGCCTCACCCTTTTCCAGTGCAGCCTAGATCAGTCCAGGGCAGATGGCGGGGCTGTGCTTCCACCCCTGGGGCAGTCGGTTCCAGTTGTACTGCACTCCCCTCCATGTGAAGGCAAACTGAGGCCTGCATTCTGCTGCCAGAGGAATGGAGAAAAATGCATTGGCAATGTCTATAGTGGCATACCACTTTGCTGCCTTGGACTCAAGCTCATACTGGAGCTCTAATATGTCTGGCACGGCAGCACTCAGTGGTGGAGTCACTTCATTCAATGCACGATAGTCCACAGTCAATCTCCATTCTCCTTCAGATTTTCGCACAGGTAAATGGGGCTGTTGAAGGGTGAGTGGGTCTTGCTGACCACCCCTTGGCTCTCCAGCTCTCGGATCATCTTATGGATGGGGATCACAGCATCTCAAGTGGTCCTATACTGTTGTTGATAAAGTATGGAACTGGCAATTGGCACTCGTTGCTCTTCTCCCGTCAGGCATCCTACTGCAGATGGATTCTCAGACAACCCAGGCAAGGTGTTCAATTGCTGGATGCCCTCTGTCTCTACAGCAGCTATTCCAAATGCCCATCTGCGTCCTTTTGGGTCTTTGAAGTACCCACTTCAAAGGTAGTCTATGCCCAAAACGCATGGGGCCTCTGGGCCAATCACAATAGGATGCTTCTTCCACTCATTTCCTGTTAGGCTCACATCAGCTTCCACCAAAGTGAAATCCTGGGATCCCCCTGTCACACCAGCAATAGAAACAGACTCTGTCCCTACATGTCTTGATGGGATTAACGTGCATTGCGCACCAGTATCGACCAAATCTTTGTGCTCTTGTGGTTCCGATGTGCCAGGCCAACGAATCCACACAGACCAAAACACACGATTTTCCCTGGCCTCTACCTGGCTAGAGGCAGGGCCCCTCTAAGCCTGGTTATCCTTCTTTCCCTGGGTGTATATTTTGGATGTTCCTTCGAGGGGATCAGACAGGTCATCATCATCATCATACCTGGCCGTTTGGCTACGGGCAACTGGAGCTGCTTTCCTCCTGGTGGCTTCCTTCACTTCACGCACCCGTCGTGCCAGAACAGCAGTAGGTTTCCTATCCCACCTTCTCATGTTTTCCCCACAATCACGCAGGTAAAACCACAGCTCAGCTCGTGGGGTCTATCTTCTCTCACCATCTGGGAAACGTCTGCCTTGGATACTGGAATCTCGGATCTGTACTGCTGAAATTTGGAGAAGGTCTTCTTTAATCTCCTCTCTAAGCTTCTTATGGTTCTCCTCTATCTTATCCTCTAAGATCTGCAGACGTGTTTCTACCGCTGCGATTCTGGCATATGTCAGGCCTTGTACAGCATCTGCATATGCTCGGAGCTTCCTTGCCATGTCAAGCACAGTCTCACCCCTCTCATCCCTCTTCATGATGGCTAAGGCAGAAGCATATTCATGTGGCCCGAGTCATACGAGTTTTTGCCACATCACAGACGTGCATGGTACTAAGTCTGTGTTCCTAGTTGTTACATCATCTGAGAAGATAATCTCTGCCACGGCCATTTCTCTCAGGCGTTGGATCCCTTGCTCTATTGTCTTCCACTGAGTTTGCTGCATATAGAGATCGTCTGCACACAGGTATCTTTCTGCTACACTTCTTAGGACCCGCTCCCAGAGACTGTGAGCCCCCCTCATCATTCCTTGGTCTATGACAGGATCCTGTGACAGGGATCCCAAATGCCTGGCTTCAGTGCCATCCAGAATTGTAGCCTCGCCTGCAGCATCCCAGAGACGGACCAGCCAACTAATTATGGATTCATCAGACCTTTGAGTGTAATCCTTCCTTAAGCCACGAAGGTCCTTCAGGGAAAAAGACTCAATATTGGCATCTGATCTTGCACCTGCTGCTTTGACTCCTGATTTTACGTCAGGAGGCACTGAGGTTCCTTCTCCTTCATCATCATCATCATCGTCCACTGGTCGATTGGTCTTGTCTGTGCATTTCCCACTTCTAGTGCTGGTAGCAACAGCCATGGGTTTAGATGCTGGCTTCGAGCCTGGGCTTTTGGCTGCAGCCTGAGTCACCGGGACAGTTGCTGATTTATCTCCCTGCCCCCCTGCCTCTGTCTGCTGCCCGACACTATCTAGCAGTGTGCGATAAGCATATGCCAGGGCCCAACTCACTGCAATGACCTTCCTCTCCTTAGGCTCATCCTGGTACTTCTCTTTCAGATATTTCCCCACCTCAGCTGGGTTCTGAATTTGTTCATGGGGAAAATCCCAGACTATAGGGTCAGAGAATTCCTTCAGGATTTGACCCATATCCTCCCATTTCCCACACCATTTAGGATTTTCCACACCTGGGTCTACTCCTGAGTCAGGGGCCTCATCAGCCCGTCTAGAAATCTCAGCCCTCTTTCTAGAGAAGCAGCAGGCTGTATAGAGGAAGGTTACCTGATTGAGTACCAGGAAGATGGTTTCTTTACCATTGAAGGGAAACTGGACATCCTTCACGAGTGATGCAACTGATTCATAGGAGAAGGAGGAAAGCAGAGGCTGAAAAACCTCATTCCCTCCTGCTCCTCCTGCAACAAACTGGATGCATAACCAAAGCCATGAACCATTCACACCTGGAGTAGACCCTAGCATGTTTAAAAACTTCTTGCACATTATTGCCACCAAGCCCAGCAGGATAGTTACTCTGGTCACAGCCCCTCTGATGTAAAAACTACGTATTAGGGGCAATACTAAAGCTATTTCTGGATAAGAAAATAAACCTAGGGACCAGAGAGGTATTAAAATCTCAAAAAACCCTAGGGACCAGAAATGCATGCAAACCTTCACCCCAATAGACATTATGAATCCAAAAAGCATGGCTATTAGCTGATTTAAATGAACACAGAGTAATAGCAACCAAAATGCAGTCAAAACAGGGTTTTTCCACTCTCTCTCTCGCCCCACATTGGGCACCAATATTTTGTCCTGGTTTAGGGCAACTTTGTTAAAGAATCTGCAAAGGAGGGCCCCTCCAGAAAGCAAAACGCACACGGCCCCTCCCCCCAACCGGTTCAGGAAAAAAATTCCTTGGAGAGAGGTGGAAAGAACCTGTTTATTTGACTGGCCCAGCACCCCCAGCACACAAAATGAACAATACCAGATGACACAGCTCTGAGAAAGATGACAAAATCAAAAAGTCTCTTTCGGGGTGGTTGCTCTGTTTTCAGCCCCTCCGGCGCTGGGACAGCTGCTGCAGGCCAAAACGGTGCAAACTCTTGATGTTCCCAGGTCCCAGTCCGGAGCAGGTTTGAGACGGTCACAGAAACAGGAGAGGAGAAACAGTTCAGGATGGAATGTTTAGCTAGAACTAGCTAATAAGTAGAGGCCAAAGCAGAGCAGAAGCAAGAGCAGAAAAGGGAGCAAGCAAAGCAGCAAGCTGAAGCAAGAAGTGAAAAAACAGCCCTATGTACTACTCGTCTCTGTGTTCCTGATAAGAGAAACCCAAACAAAACTTCCACTCTTCAGAGCCGGTCTTAAAGGCACAGAACAAATGAATGGGGATACAAGCATCATAACGTCACCCCAGGACACTTATTAAGTAAGAGGTTTTGCTCTCAGCCGCGGGATTTAACGCTAAAACCTCTCCAGCGTTTTCTGCTTGGCGTAACAACCCTGAAATCTCCAAACTCTATGTTCCAATTCTCCCCCCGTGGTTCATTTTGCAATGTCCATGCCTCAGGAACTGATGGATGGAGAGTAAACTGCTGAATGCTTCAAAACTCAGCTTCCTAGAATCAGTCCCAATTTGTCCAATTTATAACTACCATGCTTTCATGAGGATTTCTCTTCCCACTGGTTAACTGGCTCAGAACAAAACAAACCATCATTATTCCTGCAGAATTCAGAGTGGCCTCTGGAAGAAAATTATTTTCTCTGACATGTTTTCTTTTTAAAAGATATCCATGATAATCAAGGCATGTGATTGCTGGGCTCCAGAGTAATGGTAAGCTGCCACAAACAGATCTGCTGCCTTCCAAATCCTCAGTAGCTGGGTCTTGCTGTGGAAACAAAATCTCATATATTTTGTATGCAAGAGTGGCTGGGAGGTTGCTCTTTATTTTATTCTTTCTTATTTGCACCTTTTCTTAATGGTGGCATTTTTTATTTCTCTCCATGAATAGAAAACTTCCATAAGCTTCTAATTCTTCTTACTTATGAACTTCAGGCAATCTCCAGGACGTTAGCAGGCAATTAAAAAAGGATTTGGAGACTTCAGCAAGTAGGAGTGGGCAAAAAGGAGCATGGTATGGCTGTGTCCTCTCTACTCTGTGCTTATGTCTTCCCAAAGAGACTCTCTCCAGGACCAGGTCAACATCCACAAATCAGTGGAACAGAAAATCAGGAGTCTAATTAATGCTCTCCCTATTAATGCTGATGAGGAAAACAAACAAGATGAAATAAGGCTGAGGAAAAGAAGAACCAAAGGCTTGGTTTATGTGTTCCTAGGAGCTGTGATTGCAGTTTTGGCAGCTAAAAGGGTTAAAGTTTTAGCCCAGTTTTCTTGCTCCCTTTTCACCTGGACAAAAGGGCTTAAGAGGAGGCACTGGACTTCAAGTGTGTGTAGGAGAATCCAAACACAGGCATAATCTGCCAGTTTGTGAAAATGAAGAAATTGACAGCTTTGAAGCACTCAGTTAATTAAATTAACTTCAGTTAATTTCCCTGCTGCAATAATCAGTTCCATGGCTGAACAGCAGAATGCTGTTAACAAACCAAAGTCCTGGCTTTGTGGATATTTAAAAATAGGTGCAGCCAGAAAATCCTTTTCAGAAATTATGGACAAGCTGAATGTAAAAATGTTCCATTAGTCAGTTCCACAAGCCCACAACAAGTGCACCACTGATCTGGAGAAAAAGTCCTTGTCTGGAGTGTAGACCGTGTGACAGACTGTCCGGTATGAAAATCATACTTGCAGAAGGCAATATTTGAATTTGCAAGAAGGCTTCATGCTGCACAGATAGAACACCACTCACTACACCTACAACTTGCAAAATTCAAATGGAATTTCAGTAAGATGAAAAAATGAAGTTGACAAAGCCCAGAGCCTGTGAGAGCAATTAAATATTCTTCAGCAAAGATTCATCACATGTGAGAGGTTTGAGAGTGTAGGAGAATTAAATAATGCATTACATTGGAAGCATCAGGTACAATCACTTTTGAATGAACAGGAGTAACAGCTACAGGAGTCAAACAAAAACTAGAATTGCACTCCAGTGAAGAAGCAGATAAAAGCCAAGCCTTGTATGAAACTTTAAATGATGACACAGAAAGCATGGCCATGGACTGGACCTGACGACTTCTCTTCACAAATTAAATAGAAGACAACTGTGAGAAAGTATGCATTTTATAACTCAATCTTTATTTCACATATCCAAGCTTAAATCTTACTTGTGTGTGATTTGTCCATGGAGTTAGTTTGTTGTCTTCCTCTCTACTTTTATTATTAGTTTGAAATCACAAATTAGTTTTGTGATTTCAAACTAATTAAACTAGTTTTGAAATCACAACCTTGTGCACTAAAATCTCTTGGAAATAATTATGAAAAAATGAAACAACACACAAGACACCCTCCCTCCCCCCCTTACTTCATTTGGCACGGTATCTTTAAAACTACATGACATAGAATTAACAAAATTATGGCTGAAAGCCATTTGCAGAGATCAGGTCACAAACAAGAAATGAACTTTTGAGAGTTATCCCAGAGAGTGGAATGTTGTGGAGTTTTTATCTCTTGCAATTAAAACCTTCAGTCTTGAAGGATATATCCTGGGTATCCTGATGGATGTGTGCCATAAGACAAAACCTAAAAAAAGCTCAGGATACCATAGCTGGTGCCAGCAAATAGTTAAATCATCTGCACTCTGAGTGTGCAGACAGAGACAATTTAACAGGAACTTCAAAAACGGAGCTGCAGAAAACACATGAGTGCTCAGAGAAGGAGGAAGTGCTTTCCCAGGATACTGTAGCGTGGGTTTTATTCAGTTGGTGTTTGACACACGTGGGGCTCGAAATCTCTCAGCTTGAGAGGTTTCACAAGAACCTTTCCCTAACCCTAACTCCCTCCTCATGGAGGGAGATGTGCTTCCGTGATCCAGAGAGCCCCTGCTCTGAATTCTGTCCACAGACATTCAGAACTTTCTGCCTGTTTGTTCCTCCCCATAATCTGGGCGCTGCCGTGGGGACACGCACATCAGCCCGGCTGTGGGGTCGGTCGGTCCTTTTGGCTCCCCGCAGTTACGTTTTACCGTCGGGAGTCCTTTTGAAGCCTTTAGACATTTCTGGAGGCGGCAGAGAGCGGCGGGAGCCCCGCGCTGGGTTCGGGGCGCAATGACATCACCCCGCGTATCCAGGCAGCCGCGGAATTCCCGTCCGGGGCTCCGCCTGGCCCCTGGAATTCCTGCGGCAGTCCCAGCTTGGCATGCTGGAGGGCGAGCACCATCGGGACAGCTGCAGAACTCCGGTGAATTTCTGCGGACTCACTGCGGGTTTGTTATAGGTCGGGGCTTTTCCTGGTTTATGTTGGGGCCCCTTAAGATCGCGGTTGGGTTTATCCTCGAGTGTTCTCCATCACCTTCAAACGTCGTGGGACCTTCAAATGCCGTTCTGTTCCACCCTCTGCCGCGGGCAGGGATCCATTCCGCTGTCCCAGGCTGCTGCTCCAAGCCCTGTCCAGCCTGATCTGGGACACCCGCAGGGATGGGGCAGCCACGGCTGCTCTGGGCACGCCGTGCCAGGGTCTCAGCACCCTCACTGAGGAGAATTTATTCCTCACATCTGAATCAGGGGCCTATTGGGAAGTATTCAGCATCTATTCGAAAGTTTGCAAGAATAAAGTGACACAAGTTTTTAGTGACACATCAAACATAATTCCCCAAGCAAAAACTTCCTCTGCTGTTTTGGTTAATTTTGGAGCTCCCACAAGCTGCTCCATGGCACTGGAATTTTTTTTTTCCTAAGTGAAATAGCACATTTTATGAATTTTTCCTTTGTATGCTAGTAAGCTATCGATACATATTTTAACAGAGGAATGTTGCATATTCAAAATCTTTAGCATTCTCAGGTGACACTCTTCACATTTGGTTTTTTCTTTTCCGCTATGTGACTTCAGAGTAATTTAAAGAAGTTTTAAAACTTCAGAATGACGTGGATGTGACAGAAAACATTTTGATTCTGTTATGAGACTACAAATTTTTTTTCCATTCATTATGAGATTTGGGTGCAAGTTGCAATAATAAAAAGAATAATGTTATGAAAAACTAATTTGTTAGTTTTCAGGGCTACATCTTAAAGCAAAAATTCTGCACAAATTGTGAAAGACTTAGCAGCCTTTAACATAGCAAGTGTTCTATTAGGCAGGCAACCTTGGATATCTGATCTACTTAAAAAATCACAGTACCTTAGTACCTTCATTTATCTCCCTTAGAATTATGTAGAATTGTTTTGAAGAGAAGCAGAGTTTGTAATATGCTTAGGAGGAATGTAGCTCAATCTATGCAAATATTTTTTATTGGTGTTCTGAAAACTCTGACAGTGGATATCCTGCTATATATACATATTTATTTCTCTACAATAGTCAGGCTTAGAAGAATAGCAGTACAATTCTATTTCCTAAAGCTGATGTCAAATTGCAGTTGTGGTAATTGTTCACATGACATGGTAGTATGAGTGGTTTAAAAAATCAATATTTTAGTAGGCTGACAAATAAAGCAAAGCATGTCTCTGCTAGATGCCTTGATAGTTTAATGATATAGAAGAAGCTGATCTTTGAAGCTCATCGAGTAAAAGTATATATGGTTAACTGTGTTCTTAATCCTCCACAGTTTATAGACTTTAAAAAACCACAGTTTGGAAACCATGAGTTCAGCCCCTTCAGACAACGTTGCTTCCAGTCAACCTATTAGGTGAGGTCCAGTTCTGGATTTTTTAAGCCTAGCAGTTTAATTCCTGCTTTTTTGGCTTATTTATTTTCTGAATGCCTGAAATGATACAATTCAGGTTGAGTAAGAACCAGATATGGTGTGATAGATGCAAACTGTCACAGAGTCACCAGGAGGTAGAGACAGTTTCTGCCAGCAAGCAGGAACACTGCCCAGGAGGCACAGGAGGGTTTTCCAAATTAATTGGGGTAGTAGAGGTTGGCTTTAAATCTTATGATGACCCCTGTGTTTTATAACCTGATAAGAGTTTGATCTTTGGCACAAGCAATTTTTCTCTCTTTAGTCTGTACAAAACTGCCAGTTATATGGGAACTGCAAAATTTCACAAATACGGAGTTGGTTAGAAAATCAGACTGCAGTCTGCTCCCTTAGCTGCAGAAGTTTAGCAAAATTACACTCCTAGGTAGTAAATGAAAGAACATTCCTTTCAATTGCAAAACTACTCTGCATTTTCTGCCAGCTGTGGAATTGAAGCTAGTGAAAAGTTGCTTTTCTGCAATGGTCAATGCTCACTGTAAGCAGCGGGCTTGTGAAGTGAAAGCTGAGAATTTAGGTTTTGAGCTACAAAATACCTTCTGCGATGTAGAACTCAGGAGCTATTTCACCTGCTCATATGCTTTATTGAAAGCTCTTAAATTCCTGTTAAAAATGGTGTCTTAATAAAAATGGTACCTTATTAAAAGCTGTAGTTGGTAAAAAATGTATTTCAGCTCAAAATCAAGAGTTGATGAACTACGAATATATGAAAATGGAAGTAGAAAACATTCTCTGAATTTTGTTAGGCTGCAAATTGTGAAACCTTCTAGGGACTTTGTGCGGTTTTGCCTTTGGCTGAATCTTCTGACAGCTTTGTGGTTGTAACACTTCTAGCTGTTAAATGAAGATGGGAGGAAAGATCTCCTAGAAGTGGTAGTAGAAAGTTTTCATAAAGTACTGCACTTGCTGGCCATGCTGTGACAATTAAAGAAAGTATCACAGAAACAAAAATCCTTAAGGCTATTTTCCATTTTATTTGAAAATATATAAGCACACAACCAAAATGAAGTGGGCAAGATAAGCAATATTTCAACAGTTCTGACACTGGTTGGCTGGAGGATTTTTTTGTTCATTTGTTTGTTTTTGTTGATTTGGGGGATTTTTGATTGCTGGTTTTGGTTTTTGGGGGTGCTTTTTTGTTTTTTGTTGTTGTTGTTGTTCTATACTAAGAAAAAAAATTAGGGTTTTCTGATATATATCTTTAAGTTTCCACCAATTGCATTGCAACTTTAGAAGCTGTGCAAAAAGTGCTATTTCAAAAGGCGTCTAATGCTTTTTTTGCCAGTACTTAATATTATGTTCTCTGTTTTAATGCTCTAATACATATTTTTGATTTCCATGGCATCCTTAATTTGCTAATGCTTGTGTTATCACATAATTTCTGCATGGTATGGATTTGGGTTTTTTTTATTCTCCCCCACAGCCCCCCCACAGATTCAGTTAAGCAGAATAGTTTATTGGATAGTTAGTTTCTCCTCTAAGTTTTAATTTGTCTCTCCATTATGATTTTTTTCTTGGTGGATATTTCATAGGAGAGCTGAAAGGAACAGATTTCTTTAGCTCTGACTGCCACACAAACCAATGTAATTTAATTAAAGCCTTAAAGGTTTTTACAAAAAGTCGTTTTTCTCTTGCTTCCATTCTGTGTGGCCTCCATGAAAATAATATTACATCTCACCAGGTTTAAATAAGGTAAATTACTCCCCTGCTGCCTACACACCAAATAAATGGATACCCTTTCCATAACCCTTTTTCTTGGACCAAGTCTTCCCCAGTTTTCAGTTTGGGTTTCATTTTTTCCCCTTGGTGCAGTCTGGCTTTTAGCTATTTTCAGCTGAGATTGGTACTTTATTAATCATCTCTAAATGATATTACTTGCCTTTATTTCTTCTGTGTTTTCCCCAGAAAGGGAGAAAAAAGGGCCACTCAAACCTATTACATGATGTCGACAAACAAGATTTTATTCAGCTTACAGATGCTCTAGCTGCTCAGGTTCTACTTATTTCCAAATCTTCTTACTGCAGGAGCTGAGTTGCACTAAAAATAGTGATTTTAATTGTTGCTGATCTCTTGCTCTTTGATTCATGTTGCTTGCTTTGGGTATGGCTTTGGTAGTAAGTACTGAACACTAATAATGCAGTGCATGCAGGTTTTGATGATTATTGTCTCTACATTTATTAAATATATAAAATGTGTTAAGATCACGGCACCTTATGGAACAATTTCTGATGACATAGCTGTTCTGATCTGACAGATGATGTCTGTCTTCTTTTTAAATGGGAAAATACTTACTATTTATTCAATTATAAAATATTTGTGGTCTGCAGTTAAAATTGAAATTTCCTTCTTTAAGAATAGTAATGTCTTTAAAGGCAAGATTTAATCTAAGTTGCAGATCCCCTTATTGATAGTATTTGTCTCTTTGGCCAGACAAAAAAAAAAAAAGAGAAAAATATGTCATCAGGTAAATTTTTGGTCATGAAAAAATGTTAACTGTGCCTATACACAAATCTAGGGGTAAAGTGGTGACTTTTTATTTAGAAAGATCTAATATTTAAATGCCAGTACAGTGTTACTTCTGTAAAAAATACTTCATGTAGACAACGGTATTTTGGTATTTACATTTCTGCATTATATGATACTAATTTAGTGCTTAATTTAATCATGTTTCTTTTATCAATGTATTTCACATTTATTGCCCATAAACTCTTGAACTTTTGTCTGGATAAAATAATTGTTGCAGTCTTACATATTTAAAATAATGTGAAAACAAACGTATCAAATAATGTGAACACTGATATTCAAGAACTGAAATACCTGAAAATTTTCCAGTTTGAAGTTATAATAATTTAACTTTAAATCATTTAACTGGTTAATAAATAAGTTTTTAATGTAACTATTTATATGTATATGCATAGGTATATATGTATCTACATATATTTATGTGTGTATGTATATATATAAACTTATATATCATATGTATAAATTTTTCACTTTATATATAGAAACTTGGTGTTGACTCTTTTGTTATTGTTTGTGGTGCTTGAGGGCTGATTCTGCTAATTGCCAAGTAGATTTTGTTTTAACTAAAATAGTAGTGGAAATTATGATGAAACAGGGTAGTTTGGAGGACTAAGCCTTCAATTTGTGTCGTGTCTGTGATCAGTTGCATGTCTGTGGTTTGAATGTATGTATCTCAGAAGACAAAGTGTAAAAAGAGAGGGTTTTCCCACATCTGTGCATTTGTTTCGTGACAGAGATGGTTTTGAGATGGTAACTAATGTTAAAAAATGAGATTTTTTGTGGAGACAAAAAGCTTGCAGTTGTTTTAACTCACATAATTGGAATTACGTTTCTAAGCCTCCTGGAAGTTAATTATCAAAAATTATCGAAGTTCATTATTGGAAAAAAAGATACCGAAAAATAATAAATAATATGTTATGCTTAAATCAACTTTATTAATTCAAAGTGAATCTCTCTTTTAAGTTCCTGCTGCCACATTTCTCATATCTTGCACAATAAGCAATTCTATATAATCCTTTCTTCAAAGAGCAACAGCAAGAAGAAAACTGCACAAAATAATTTTACTTATGCAAAGGTTTAAAACTCTGGACCCACGATTGGGGAATTGAAATAGAGAAGCATTAAAACTTCAAAAGAATGCTCATGTGTTGAAAAACACATTTTCCAGCTCAGATAATCAGTTACAAGAGGTACCATTGCATCAGGATTTAAATAAAATGGAAATGAACACTGTTGAAGATCTGAGAAGAAAACTCGAAAGTCTAGAGAAAATAAATTTGGAATTAAACACTCAACACTATAAAGAGGTAAGGAGTCTTTTTGTTTGTTTGCTTTATTTTACCCTTAGAATAAATGTAATTTATTCAAAGGGTAAAAATAAAATTAATTTCCTTAAATGCAATTTGTTTCCTTGAAATAATCCTCTCATCAGGTGAGTGAAAATCACATTCAGAAGTTGGAAAATAACAAAGTAGCACTGTACAGATATCTCATGCCTGTCCCTAGGAACTGATATCACTTTTAGGGTCATTGCTAAGAGCTGAAGGTGTGTGTAAGAAACCTGAGCACTACACAACAGTACAACCATGCAGGAGAATATTTTGCACCTCCAGCTTTGGAATTCTCAGCATAAGATGTGGTTTGTTTGTCTGTTTGTCTGAGTGTTTTAATCCCAGTAATTCCAGGGGTCCATTTTACAGAATCACCCCACCATTGATGGAGCAATGGGATCAGGACATGGGCAAGTCACTGTGTAAGAAGCAGCAATCCTTAAACAAATGGATAGGGAGCAACAAACTTGGTTTATTGGCTGTATTTAGTAGGAAACCGATGAATGAGCATCCACACCAGATGCCCCTAAAAAACTGATAAGAGCAGAATTGTTACTTATATCAGTAATAAAATTCAAACTAAAGAAAATTTTAATGAAGCATTTTCTCACTGCTACTTCATTTAGGTACCAGTTTGCCACAAGAGCATCAGGGAAATCCTTTGTAATAGGGTTAAATTATTTCCTATGAATGGAGCATGCAATAAGGATGCTGCTGCTTTGTAGATGTTCTGAAGAAATTCATGTTTTACTTTCCAGCTTCTTGAGTTCTAATGGCTTGAATGTGGTTTCCTGGGTCTAGTTTTTGGCAGCACTGACTAGACTATCTTTCTTAACACAGATAAGAATCCTTTTTGAAGCCTTTTCTTTGTTTGCTTGTGTTTAATAGCATTCTGCTTGACTGCCGAACATCATTGGACTGAAGTTTATGTTTACATAGTGAGTTCCTAGGTGTCTGATAATCTAATATCCCAACACAACTGCTTTTCTAGTTGCTAAATAGAGTTACGATAAAATTGCCTGTAGAATATAATTGTAGCTTTTCTTTTCTTAAGGCAGAGCATGTTTGGAAAAACAGAGAGGTACATTTTAGGTACATGAAAATGATCTAGGAACAGGATCAGCATAAAAAAAAAAAGTATCTAAAATGTGTGGTTTCAAGACTGTATTTAAAAATCAGATGGGATAAGATGGCAGCTGTGAATGCAATCTCTGAAATATTTATTTTCTAGATGTCTCGCTATGAAAAAGAAATACTGCAATTAAGGTTGGAACTTGAGAAAGGAGAACTTCTTCGTCAAAATCTGGAGAGTGAAATGAAATTTGCTAGAAAAGAGGCTAATTTACAGCTGTATTCTGCAGAGGATGAACTGTGTGATGCAAAAACCAAAGTTATGGAACTTCAAGGTAATTAAAAAAAAAAAATCATGGCCAGAGGATATACCAGTCCCAAGTCATTAAAAAAGCAGAGATTGCACAAGGTTTTACAATTACAGCATTCTTTGAAAGTCTCTTATTTTCCCATGTCTTACTCATCTGCTTCTATAAGCTCATAAGAGTTTGCAAAACCCTTGCTGTCTCGTATGAATTAAATATAACCTGCTATGCCTATCAATACCTTTTTTTTTCTCTTGCTCCTTACCCTCTGTTATTCCTTCCTTCAGTGTGTACAGAATTGTAATTAAGGAGTCCCTCTCCCCTTCCTGCTTATCACTATGTCCAGCAGTTCTTCCTTTTTATTTTCAGGGGGAAAAAAATAAAATCAAATCCTGTTTATTTGTTTACATTCTTTCCAAAAAGCTTTTTCTTTCTCTCCAGGAGTTCTCATTGTGCTGCTTTTTTCTTTCACTTTTTCAGATATTTCTAGCTTTTTGTTGCTCATATCTGGCCTCTTCATGTCATCTTTGGTTTTGTTTAGTATGTGGAAAGGAATGGTTTTACCTGCACATTTTTCCCCTGCTAGTTTTGCATTCAGAAACTCAAATTATTAATTCTTCTCAAACAGAAAGAGATTTCTCACTCTTAAAAGCTGGGGAGATTGTTTTTTTGTTTGTTTGGTTGGTTGGTTTTTTTTGTTACCTAAGTAAATAAAGTACTGTTTAAATTCAGCACAGGAGATGTATTATGTATTTGGGAATCTTTGGTGTTCACTGAAAAGACTGGAGCACTCCTGAACTTTGTAACCTTACAAGGATGGAAGGAGACTCTGAAACTTGAAAGTGCATTTATACTGCCATATTTTTTTAAAAGATAATAAGAATTCTGCACTTTCATTCATTTGGAGAACACACAAATTACAAAAATCTTGGTTGGTTTAAATTTCTCAAGCTGTTTTTTGTTTGGTAGGGGTTTTTTTGTTAGTTTAGTTTAGTTTAGTTTTGTTCTTTGTTGATTTTTACCCCTGTTTTTTTTTTTCATTGTGACAAATGTCAAAGCCAAATAGTTGCAGTGTTGCTTCTCATTTCTTTTTCAGTTTTTAACTTACTGCTTCTTCCTTGTCTCTTGGAGCCTTGCTCACCTCGTGTGGTGTTTTTGACACCATCTCAGCTTAACTTCTTGGACAGAGCATCTCACTTGTGGCCTGTCTTTATATCTTCTCCAAACTGTTTTTCTGCTGTTCCTCTTGAGGTTCGATTCCTGACATCTGACAGGTCTTTCCCATCATTGTGTCCACTAATTCTCTGTGATTTCCCAACATGTCTCTTCTGGTTTTCTCCCTCTTCTCCATCTAGGAAGAAATTTCAGAAGAATGGGATGAATTTGAAGTAAAAACCTATTAGAAGTGGTGATCACATAGATGCCAACATAGCTAGTTGTACTCAGCAACATAAAAAAAAAAAAACAACATATTTTGACTGAGTTTGTGAAATGAAGCAAAGTTCCTAGTAAAACTGCTTTTAGGAAAAGAGCTCTTCCTTGGCATTTACGCTTTAACAGAGAAGTAGATCCAGTATTTCCCTATCTTGGGGCAACCATTGGGCTGAAAATTTAACTCTCTTGAGCAGCAGTAAATTTCCCCAGAAAAGCTAAGCCTTTGCTCATTAGCCCAACCTGCCTAAGGTTTTCCTAGAATCATTTTCATGTGGCTGGTGTTTGTCTTTATTGATACTTAAAATGAGCTTGAAATTAATTGCTACAGACTCAAGTATCTCATAAATATTTGGAAATAAGCTAACCAAGTGTTGCAGAAAAATGTAATTAAGTTATTAAGTTCCCTATGCTATAGAGGCCTTACTTGAAAGAGTTGAATTTTTATTCCTTTCCAAAGGGAGAAGAGTTTAAACTTGTAGAAATCTCCAAAGCATTTCTATGTCCTTGTGTGAAAGATGCTGCAGGAACACAAAATGTGATTGTTTCTCTGTAGTGAAACTGGAAGTGTTACTGTTCCAGTGTTTCACAGGATATCACAATACACAGAGGAACTTAAGTTGATTATACTTTTTTTTTTCTGAACATGCTAATTTTCAGTGCTATTTTTCTTTTTCTCTTTCTCTTTCTCTCTCTTTTTTTTAAAATTTTGTAAACAACAGTAATCAATGACAGACATCAGCAAAAAGCATCAGAGATTGAGAAATTAGTTCAAAGTGATCAGTGGCAGCTTCAACAGGAGCAACAAAGATGTGCAGTGGAGAAGGATAACATCCACAGAGTACACCTTGCTGAGCTAGAATTCCTCATTAGAGGAAAAGCTGAAGCAGAAACGGCTTTTCAGGTATGATGTGTTAATAGATGGAAAGTTCCATGAGATTCTGGCTGAAAGATTTTTGGTGCAAAGTGTGGGGTGGGTTGGAGTTTTTCTGGTTTAAGGGGGAAAAAATTTCCCCAGATAGCTAAATACTGCAGAATAATGCTGAAGATTACAGAAGTAATGAAGTTACAGAATTATGAAGGACCTGATGTCCTTCTCAAAACAAGCAGAAACATGCAGCCTCACGTTGGGGGCCAAAATATTGGAATATGAATCCCGATATTACCAGATAGATTGTGCCTGGGCCAGTTTGACCCTTGCTGCTGGGCTAAAGGCGGCAGCTGTGGCATATCACCACAGAGACACCTTTAGCTTGCTGGTGACTGCAGCTGGGCACTGAACAAGTCCAGGCTTGTTAGGAACTCCGTTTACCTCAGGAGGGAAGGCTTCAGGCTATGGTGAAGAGGAAGGAGACGGATTCTGCCAGAAGATAAATATCCAGAGCTTTATTCCATGGTCACAGAGGTCTGAATGTTGATTACAGCTCCAACAGAATGTCGAGCACATGGTCTGATTCACCTTTTAAGCTCCGGGACAGGGGGAGGGGAAGGGACAGGTGAGCCACCAACCAGGTGGGAGGGGCAGGGTCTCAAGGGACGAGGGACACCTAGATAGGCCAATGATCCCCAGGCTTGAAGGGCATCCTTTGAAAGTAACCAACCTTACGAGGCCTTGCTGGAATGTTAAGCCTGATTGACAGAACTCACTCAGCAAGGGGGTGAGGGGGAAGGGAGAGAGGTATTGGCACACCTGGGGAAGTGACCCGGAAGTTTAAAACAGGATATTACAACACACTGCAACAGAAACACAAACCAGTTTTTATTCAAAGCTGATACTTGTAAAGCTGGGCAGGATATCGGCTGCGAAGAAGCCCACTTTTAGGTAGAGTTTTCCTTTTTAAGTTGCCAGGGGCAGCAGGGTAAGCTCTGAGTTCTGGCCAACAGAAGTGGCTGAGTTAGTTTGAGGAGGCTCTGGAAGGGTATTGCCTTCTGTTGTGTACAGTGTTTTATAGGAGCTACCTTCAGAGAGTTTAATGCTGCATCAAAAACCAGTGTTGAAAAAGTATGCCATGCTCTGTCAAGTGATGTTTGTCCTTGAAAAAGGACAAAAGGAGCAGTGTATGGCTCAGGACATTGTGTTGTCTGTCAGTCCCCCGGCAGTGTTCTCTGCCGGTGGTTGTAGAGGGAGGGGTTTTGTTGGTAAATGTATTAAAGCTATAAAATTGTAGGCAATGTAATTAGCATGAGTAGACTAAGATTGCCATGAATACATCTAATTAAACAGGCCAGAGTGAGCTGTAGGGTTTCAGAATCTTGATGTCACTGAACTCAAAAGTCTTTCAGGACTTTCAAAACTCACTGAAATGAAAATGTGATTCACTGGTAGGTGCCAAACCCTAACCTGCCTCAGTAATAAAAATGTTAAATTTTTCCACTTTGCTTTTGTAGCTGTTTGTCTGCCCATCACCCTAGAATTATGTTATGTATAGTTATAAAATTCCAGGAAATAAAAATTCTTACATCTGGGCTTGACTGCATTGAAAACTGAATTAATTTAAACTTGTCAGATGAACATCAGAAAAGTTTGGGTTTATAAATTATGACTTTGCATGCATTGCAGTCTTTTGTGTTGTGTATTTGCAGGCCTGGTTTAAATCTCCTTTAGTTATTCTGAGTTACAAAATGAAAGCTAAAGAGATTTAATTGTGGTCTTAATAAGTTCAGAGAAGTGGGATTCTGAGCACGTAGGCAAATCCTGGCTGGAAAAACTGCAGGTCACAAACCGTACTTCTGAACTTGGCTGTGAAAATGCTGAGGTAGGCATGGGAGCGGAGTCATGGAGTATTGAAATGTGCCTCTGGAACGAGCATGCAGGAAAAATCACCTTCTCTGCTTTGTGACAGGATCTGTTGGGTGGATCCTGGCCCGGGATAGGAGGGCTCGGATTCGACAGGAAGGGCAATAGCATCGCCTCGTGGTTAGGCAGGAGTCCATAGCCCTTCACGGTTTTTTCCTTCGAATACCTGGGAGAGTGTGGCATTCACACATGGTTTAAAAATAAAAAACCAAACCAACCAAACAAACAAACAAACAAAAAAAAAAAAAACCAAAAAAAAAACCCAAAAAACCCAACCAAAAACCCCCAAAAAAGAGAAAACAACAACAACAACAACAAAAAAGCTGTGTTTTTCATGAGCAAATATTTGCAGGTAGCTATGGGGATAGTATTCAACAGTCATATTGCTGACGAAAAGTTCAGAAATTCTTCAAAACTCTGAAATCCTGCAGCTCATTCTGACTTGCTTAACGAGCTTGACATACTCACGACAATTTTAGTTTGCTAATGTTAATTGTATTTCCAGTAGAAAATGTTTTTAAATTTTTTGGAGTATTTCACAGCAAACTACCTGTTACTTATTTCACATTCCCCAGTTCACTTTTGTTAATATTTGGAAGATAAACCTGAATAAATACATATTTCTGTATCTTTCCAGGTATAGAGCAGAAATGTTAGAAAGTGTAGAAAATAGTTAAATTTGGTTTATTTATTTATTTATCTTGCATTCTGAAGGGAAGAAAACTGTCTTGCTGGACATTCAAAGCTAGAGGATTACCTTAAATTTAAATGAAATTCATATGGACAATGGGGATTCTGTAGTAGTGATTTCATGGAGCTGCAGTGTCCAGCAATTGAAGTAATGCTTCCATTACTTCCATAGTTCAATTTCTGTATGCAGAAATTGAGTGGGGACCAGATTATTTTATTCTACTGAGGACTTCATATTTCACAAGTTTTTAAAGCAATTCAGTTTCTAGATAGTAGCAAATCCTTTTCAGAATACCAGAAATCAAAATTATTTAGTCTGTGGGACCAACTGTTTCTAAAAAACATCTATTTGAAGTTTGAGCAATCAAAATCATAACAAAAATGTCCCCTGCTGGGGGACAAAAGTTCACCAAATGCACTCTGTTTCTATCATTGCCACGGGGCTGGGAGACAGAAGAGATTGGAAGGGCTGTACTCTTTTAGGGAAAGATGTCCTGTGGAGATCTGGTATTGATTTTAGTGTTACCACAGAAGATCATGTTCACAGTGATTTTTTGGGCCAACATAAATTTCTTGATGGTGAATCAAAAGCATGTCTGCTGTTGGGTAAACACTTCTGTTGACATGTGCTGGCGTTGTAGATTTTAAAATTCTAACATCATCTTCTGATGCAGTCTCCATTCCTCTGTTGAACTCTCAACTGCAATACTTTATCATAGAAAAAGTGCCTCTTGGCATATTTATCTATTCCTTTACCTGTTTACCTTTAGAAAACTAATGCTGCCCTGCAAAGCATTACCAAGAAGCTGAAGGACATGGAGGCAGAGAACAATGGCTGTGCCAAGGTGCTGAGGCTCCAGGCCGACACTCTGGAAATCAAGAACAAACGGCAGGAGAGGCTCCTCAAAGAACTGGAGGTAAAGCTTTCTGCCTGCTGCTGGGAGCCTCAGCAAGCACTGGCACAACTGAGCAGTCTCATTTCTGAGGGGTGAAACCTCTGAGTCAGGCTATGAGTGCCCTGTGTTTGGTTAACAAAATGTGGAGTGTCACTTCGCAGGAAATGTGGATGCGCAGGTGAATGCTGTGAGCCCGACCTGAGAGTGGTGTTTGAACTGCCGACGGAAAGGGGTTTATGTCACTGGGAAAGCAATGTTAGCAATATAGAGGTATAGAGGAAGTATTTGTGCAGGATTTATGAGTTTTAAAAAATTTTTTATTTAAGCATGTTAAGCAGATAGGTCTTGTTGGAGGAGGCAAAGCTTAAGCCTTTTGGCTGGTGCTTTTGTGGAGGGGGTTTGGTGATCTCAGTGCTGTGACTTTTTCTTTAATAGGCCTTCCACAGATCTCTGTTTCTCAATTATTTCCTTTTGTGAATGTGTGGGCTTATACAGAGTTTAAATTTATTGCCAACAGCTTGTATGTAAATTTTATTTATTTATTTATTTTTCAGTTAACGTTTCCCTAACTGAAGTGCTTAGAGTTAGGATTCAGTCTCACATACTTGCTTTACCTGTCCAAAATCAATGACTTTACTTGTATCTGTGTAACCTTGAGTGTCTTAAATTACTTTTAATATTAATGTCCTTTTCTTCATCTTTGTGGCATCACTTGAAGGCAGAAGTCATTTTGGGGTGTATTGTTCTTTTCAAATCAATCATCAGTCAAAGTGAGATGATATTTTTGATAGGAAACAATGTAATTAAAATTTCATGTGAAGTTCTATTATAGCAGCTCTGTAGTTACTGCTTTTGCTCAAAACCTTTTTTCAATTGAAATATCATGCCCAAGCATTTATGTAGAGACACGTATCTGTGACTATAAAAACTGTAGCAAGAGCATAATCCTACATCAATTTCTTTAACTAAATAGAAAATATTACTTTAATATTCTGGATATGTAATGATTTCCTTTCATTTGTTTATTGACATGAGTTTTCACAGTTCCAAAGTGCAAGTAGTTCAGATACCAGAGGTTGGTTTATGGAGACCTAATAAACTGAACAAATAAAGTTGTCTTTGCATGATATCATCTTTCTGGACTTAGATATTTTTAAAATGTACTTTTAGGCAGCTGCAGTGAAAATAAAGGAACTGGAGGATGATGCTGCAGCAGCAAAACTAGCACATGCAGAATGTAAATACACTACAAATGTCATGCAGGTAAACTTTTGATTAAATATTTGGTAGACGTTTGCAGTAAAATAGAAGATGGACTTGTAAAGGTGCAGTCTTCCAAAAATGTTAAGATTTCCTTTCTCCAGTGAAAACACTGAGTAGATGTTTTTGCAATGATTGTCAAGACTGTAAAAGGTAATAGAAAAACATCTCCTTTATTTCCAGGGAACTGTCAAGTTAATAGAATCAAAATAAAATGTCACATTCTTATGTTTTAGAATTCAAAGTAGCATTGAAACAGTGAGGGGAAAGGAAATATTTCACAATAGTTAAACTGCTAAAATATTCTGTCCTATTTCTCTGGAATGGGCACTTAGGTAATTTCAGAGATAGAGTGTACTTGCCCAACTTCTCTAGGTGTGAGATATTAATGCGTCCTGAGACTGCAGTTCCAAATGTAATCATTCAGAGTACATTTCAGCTATTACATCTGCTGTTACCAGAAAAGTTTGAATATATGAAAAAATGCAATATGTATACTTGAATATTAAATTTTTGTATCACTGAACTGTGTCACACAGGGTTTGATCCATTAAAGCAATTAGGGTTTATTAAAAAAAAAAAGTGAAAAACCTGAAAGATGATTGCTGAGTGATCTTGTACTGACTAACAGTGGAATTTTGAAAAACTAAATGAGAAAACAAAAGGGAATTTCATTATTATTTTCTTATTTTCTGAGGAACACAAAAAAGCATTTCTACTTCTTCAGTCAGCTATTTTTTTATTACTTTTTCTAAGTACAGGCGCTTGGATTTCTGAAGTGATGATTAAATAAATAATGATGATGCAGGTTTTTTTATTCCTTCTCTACTTTTACAGCATACAAAGGGAAAGGTAACATTCCTGGAAGTTAACGATTTATCTTCTTTGGGTGAAGAACACAGCAGGTTTTCTTCCTTGTTTATGCACATGAATAGGCTCCACATGAGCTTTGCTCTGAGTGCAAGTGTAGCTTTTACTGTTTATCCTACACTTTTATGAGCCTACTTAATGAATAGAATTCCCCTGGAAAACTTCAGTAATATAAATAATTGAGATCAGGAAAATCCAAACACCACACAAGGACAACAAAATGTGCTTTTGGTCAGCATATCTATTTCTCTCTGTTTTGAACTCTATGTATTAATACATTTCTATGTGTGTTCAATGCTTTCTAATTCCATACAGAATTAATAGAATATATTAACCTGTAAAAAGCAGAACAGAGCAGTGAACAGCATTAAAGACCATGGTAGTCTTTCCTAACTTCCCTTAACTGCTTTCTTAACACTTGGTAGTTGAGAATTGAAGAACTCGAAGACCTTTTGAGTGAAGAGAAGCTCCGCAGAAGAGAAGCTTTGTCAGAAGGGGTAGCAAGGGAAGATTTCAGAGAGCCAGTAAATGCTCTTGAGACAGGAAAAAAAGCGTAAGTTTCCTTTTAAATCCATTCCAAAATGGCAGTAGACAGCTTGAGTACAACTCGTAGTTTTCTACAGCTCATAGAAAATTCCCTGCAATTTTCAGTCAGCAGAAAATTCTAGGGCAATGTGCCAAACCAAGCTAAAGGTTCAGAACCTGGCAGTCCAACAACAGGCCCATATCAGTAACCAAAGCTATTGTGAATGGTACAGATAATAACTGGCCTGCTACAGATTATTTGCCAAACCAAAAATTTTGAAAATCATATTTATGGTAGGGTCCAGCCTCCAGTAGTGTTTGGGGTGAGTGTAGGAATAGATATCCAGTAGATATCCTAAAGGTGTCCAATTCTTATATTATTATGAAAACACTGTTTTCCACTTCAGTGAGTCAGTTGGATCTCTAAGACTCCTGTCAAGAAGTTGGGTATCATTTATAGTAATCTTTGTTTTCAACTTTTGAATGACTGTAGAAAGCTTTAAATGGTTAAAAAATATTGAAAAGTGTGAAAGCACAGGAAATCTCTTGGGATGTTTCCTGCCTCGCACAGTCTGCTGTGCCTGTGGCAGCAGAACTTGCGTGACCTCTCTTTCAGCCTAGAACTATTTGGGTCTGTATACACAGGTGTTTCTTTTGACTTACTCACACAAGGAGTAGTGGAGAAGGAAAAAAAATCAGTTTTCCCAGAAGAAAGGAAGTTTGTGGCCCGAGCAACTCATTCAAGATTCATGATTATGGACATGCTTTTAAGATACTTAAAACTTGAGCTGGAAAAACCTTTGTCAAACTTTGCAAACATCATTTTTAAGCAAGCTTTTGGCTTTCCTGATATCATGCCTAAATATTCAGGCAATCTTTTAAAATTCTTCCTTGGATTCCCTCTCTGTGCTTCTGTGTCGTTTATGCTGTTGTTTTGCCTTGTAGTTTCCTCATCAGCTGCCTGCTTAGTCATGCCAGGCTCTTGATATATCTGTTTTTCTGACTGACACAGTACAAGAACAGATTAAAATTCTGGGTAGCTTGCTTTCAAAGTCAGACCAGAGTAGGGTCAGGCATGTGGAAATCTTAAGAGCAAGAACTGTACTTGAAATCAGGGCTGATGATGCAAGATGTGACATGGTCTCTCTGAAGACAGCTGTTGTGCTAATTAAAATATGATGAATTCTGTTTGTTATATGTAACTTTGAGGCCACATCCAAATAATCTTATGAATTGCATGACACCAGGCTTGGTAACTGAAAATATAACCTCTTGAAAAATCTTTCTTAGAAGGAAAATAAATTTCTTCATTCAATTAAGAAAGGCCAGCAGCTTCAGGATCCATGTGATGTGCTAAAGTGGTATCTGCCATATCCATTGATTATCATTTAAAAGAACATAGAGCATTCGCCAAAAGTAATTTTGGTTAAAGTATCTTTTTTGTGGAAACTTTCCAGTTCACCGAGACAGCATATAACCTACGGTATGGAATGGAAAGACAAGGTTGAGGCAATGAGGAGAGCTCAAGATCCCAATGCCACATTAGTGGTTCCTCCAGACAGCTTCAGCCTGCATGAAGGTTCAATAGTAAGGAAAAAATCCTCAATAGTAAATTGTAAATACAAATAAAAAGTGCTCAATAGTAAGGAAAAATACGTGACACACATTGTTTAGGTGTTTTAAAACATACTGTCAAAATATTTACTGTGGTGAGGATTTTCTGTGTTTGTTGTGCTAAGCTGCGGAAGAACTCTGCCATTCTCTCACCCTTTTTGTTCTTATGTTACCTTTAAAAAAATTTACTACATGAATAAATGTAGCCAATGACTTGGAGAAGCTAATTTGAAAATATTTTTAAAGTATGGATAGGATGTAATGGCATTCCTAATTAAGGCATTTTGTAGATGTTGATTATCATATCATGTGAAGCATGTTCTTTCTACCTAACCATTTTGTCAAGTTTCATTAGCTACCATTGTAGAAATGCTTATTTCTATTTCATACACCTTTTTAGTTTTAGTGCAAGTATTTGACTGTAAAAATTGCTTGAAAATTGTTTCAAGCTTTCAGGTGGAAAAGCAGAGGAGATTTTTTTGTTGTTGTTTTGTGTTTTACTTGTTTTGCTGTGGATTTGGCACATTGGATGTATTTCGCTGGATTATTTTCTGAAAACTTTCTCCTCTTATGTGACCACTTTGGGCTTCTCTACTGTCTTTACCCAGCTGCACCTTGAATAACAATTTTGTCATCGTTTTGCATAGCAGCAGGGAAAAAGGAAAGTTGTCAGCATGTTTAGAAAATCTCTCTTTTCATAGTGTGGTAACATTTGCTCTCTTTCTACTCTTAGCAATATAAATATTTTTTTGCTGGTGGCTTGGAAACTTCTCCTCTTTCTCTCTCAGAGCCCTGAGCATGGAAGGTACATGAGGTCTGTTCCCTGTGGACAGGAGCAGAGACCTGCATCAGAGAGTCTTCAGATTTGTGGGTGTCTTTTGTTCAGTTGATGGAATGATTCCACATTTTGTCTCAGTGATGTCCACTGCCCAGGCAGATCTGTGATTCAAAAGCTGGAGACAAATAAAATCAGGATCTTCTTTTTTCTTTCTGGGAGAATAACAGCTTCTTCCATGCAAGCATTAATGTATTAAAAGACATTTGCTGGCCTAGTTAGCCTGAAAAAGTAATTTCATCAGGCACAAAAGGAATACATACAGAGAAAAGCAACTGTCTGCCCTAACTACAGGCATTAATGTTTGCTATTTATAACTACAAAACACAATTGCAAGCTGAAAATATTCTACTAAAATTCTTGCTTAATCTAAAGTGCTTGCTAGCTGTTGCTGTGGCAGGAGTTTTCCTTTTTATTTGTATTCCTTAGTAAAATATATGACACGACAAGAATTATGGACAAGATTCCATTCATGATCAAGATTTCTTTTAATGGAAACAGTATTTAATGGTAGACTCAAAATTAATGTTATATTATTGAAAGGTTAAAAAATAAAGTGTTGTCTCGCTGTCATATTCATAGAGCTGGTTGCTTTAATTGTTTTACTCAAAGGATTTCAAACCACAAGACTGTCCTGAGCAGGTGATAAAAGTGTTCATTTTTGGAAGAGTTGTATTAGGGGTTGCCTTATGAGATCAGGTATTTATTGCCTTGGATGGCTTTGCATTTTCCCAAAGCTGTTTGTATTTGTTTGGGAAGCAGAAGTACCTGTATGTGGTCCTGTTTACTCCATTGAGACAGCTCTGATTTTGCTTCCCAAAATGAAAAAGCAGAAGACTGTAGCAGAAACTAAGTGTAGATAACATTTAATATATTGCTGTTAGTCTCTGCTATACCTATGCTTAAATTGTGTGAAAATGCCAGTGTGTTCTCTTCCATTCATTTTCCCCTCCTGCTTTCTTGACCTGTACAGTATTTTTCCATATTTTATACCATTTTTATGCTTCCTGAATATGTTCTTTCCAGTCTAGTCTGATAATCTTATATTGATCTCTGACTGTACTCATACAGCATTTGAGAAACAGCTTTCTATTATCTTAACTTAAAAAAGTTTCTAAGGCACTTATATGAACTGAAAGTATGAACAATTGAATTTCTACTGCATGCTGTTGTTGCTAAAATTTATTTTTAATCAATTTAATATACTACTGATTAAAATCACTGTAAATAAATGAGGCATGGCTTGTGGAGTTTGACTGATGGAGCTGTAGGCCCATTTTGGCCAGCTGATTAATCATATGTAATCCACACAAAACAAATTTTTAAAGGAATTTAGAGTCTATGGTGCTGCCAAGCCAAATGGACAGTTTTCTGTGTGCTGTGCAAGTGTTGGGACACAATTTGGAGGCACCTCAAGGTATAAACATGGGTGAATGAATTGCATCCACTAAGAGCATGGAAATTTTTAGCTGCCAGGTCATGGTTGTGGCCCCCACAGGATTGGGATTTACTCACATACTTTATTTACATACTGTGTCTAACTAGATAAATTTTGTGAAATCTGTTTTCTTACACTCCTGTAATAATATGCAATATTATGGCTGCAATTATTAGAAATGAAGTGAGGAATTTTGTAAAGCTGTGAGAATGAACCTCGAGGGCTTGTTTTCAGCTGTGCTCAGCGCTGCTACCGCACACATGATGCATCTCTTTTGATTTTAACATTGCCTAGCTACAGCAATTAATTTTTTTCTTGTGTTCCAGAGGGAGATGTCCATCCTCCTGAACTTATACCAGACCCTGGCAAATGCCCAGGTGCTTTCCAGACAGACAAACGTCCCCCTGGAAGAATTACCTTGGACAGAGCTTTGTGCACTCTTGCATGAGAATGTTGAAGCCCTGGTCTCAAACTTCAACAAGGCCAACCAGAGGGTGAGCGTCCCCAGGCATCAGCTGCCTCTGCTGAGCTCAGTGACATTTATTCACACTGCAGTCTCGTTAAAAAGGACTGATATTCATCCCCCCAAAAAAGGATTTGGACACTAACAAATGAGCACCATTAATTATGGCTTGTCCACTGCTCAGTTTGTTGCCAGGGGCATTTAGATGTGAGTGGAGTGTGCATCAAGTCTCCCAGCTCCACCATCTGTGCAGGATATTCTGAAAGGGCAATCTGATAGAAGCCACAGGGACCTAATTAAAAGACAATAAATTCATCTTACTGATGAAGAAATTCACTGAACATAGTCATTTAGAGTCATAAATCAAGTCTATATTTTACTATAATCCAGAGGCAAAATACACTTTCTCAAGGAATATCACCTTTTAATTATGTGTTTATGATTCAGATGTACTATTTGAAAGAGTGCCAGTGAGGGTTTTTTTTGTTTAATTGTAACTTTGGATTATGACATTTTTATTCAGAAACAGACAGAAATACCTATTATAAAACATGTCAGGATCTGTATGAAGGAGGAGCTGTACTTCTCTGAAAGGTTTTGAAGCAAATGAGTTTACATGGCGTTTCTCCCCAGAAAACCTTGTGGTTTTAGGAAGGAAAAAGCCCCTTCTAAAATAACTCAGCTGGCTCCAGAGGCTAAGCTATGCCTAAAGAGCTCTTTAGGGTATCACTTTGTGTTCTGGTTTATTTCTCTTTTGAAGTAGATGAGGAAAGAGAAGGGAAGGTGAACACTGTTGGCAGTGTTTGTAGGGCTTGTGTCTTATTGTTGCTTGCTTTTTAATTAAGGACTGTTATTAAGACTGATTGTGAGGTCTCTAGGGTTCTTCTCATGTACTTAGCAGCTTTTCTGGGATTTTAGACTGTGCTAAAAAAACTTTTTTCCCACACAATTCAGTGTGATCTATCTGGAAGTATCTTGATATTTTCTAGGAACAGAAAGTCCAGGTGTGTGCATTTGGGGATCGTTGTTGGCTTGGTTCATTCCTCCATTTAGCTTGCATGAGATTTGCAGTGTTAAACCACAAGCGTGAATCCCTTCATATTTGTTGAAAATACATCATAAACTTATGAGCTATTTGTAAGGAAAAAATTCTCTGTGCTAGAATTCCCTGAAATTGTTTTAAAATTTAATAATAATCTGGAATGTCTTGACTTTTCAACAAAAGAAAAAAAAACACAAACAAACAAACAAACAAAAAATTTAAGGCTATGTTTTAATTATTGTTTGCAATCATCACAAACTTCTCAAAGATATATTTGGATTCATAATTTACTAAAATTTAAGACAATCATTAAAAAAAAAAATATGTAGTGTCTGGCTCAGGTTTCCTGCCTGAAGAGGGTGACAAGGTGGTAGAAGGATAGCAAAACCGAAACCAAATAAAATACTTTGTTTCAAAATATATTTCAGTTTTGTTTTGAGAACCAAGTAATTTATCTGTCATGAAAGGGTTTTACTTAGTTTTAATAAAATATTGAAAAAACTGCAGTTTAGATTTTATGCTGGAATAGTTTGTGCTTAACTTAAAATGAAAAGGTAAATAATAATTTCTTCTTAAATGCTTGTCACACAGATATCTTACCTAGAATTTATTTGCAAGCACAAGACTGACACTATGAACGACCTTCAGCAGAACCAGGAGAGTGCTTTGGAGAAAATGTCTGAACAGTTAAAAGCACAGGAACACTGGTCGCAGAAAGAAAAGCAATATCTTGAACAGCAGTACTCAAACGCCCTTGCAGAAATTCATGCAAGATCACAGGTATGGTGCTGTGAACTTCTAATTTTTTATCTTTAAAAATTGAATGGATTATTTCAATAGTTTAAGCCTCTTAGCAGTTAAAGGTCATTTGGGAATTTTAGTATACGTTTAAAGTTTAAAAAAATCCAAAACCAAACAACAAAACAACCCATCCCTGTGCTAATATTAACATCACTTAAAATAAGAAATAAATTACTTTGATGAATAATTTGTTGAAGAGAATTTAGTCTTCAGGCCCAGCTGAGAAGCCTGATTTCATGTGCAGATAGCTCTATTCTTTCTCTGAGAATGTTAAAGCTGTAAGATCAACTTTGCTTGTTTTAAGAATTACTGAGAGCAGCAGCTACTTTTTCAGCAGCACCATTTGCAAAGATTGTATAGAATAACAATAATGTGGTATCACCTGGGGATAAATTTAGTTACGTATGTACTGACCCTAAGAGCAGTGGTAGATTTCAACAGTGTTAAGCAACTCTGTTTTTCTGATACTACAGTGAGGAGTGGCCTAAAAGTGTGAAACTGTCACTCCTTGTTAGATGAGTTATTTGTAATCCAAAATGTTCCCTGTTATTCCACAACCACCATTTACTGTCTTTATCATCACACTCCTTCCCACCTGTTTCAATTAAAAGCATAGTGAATAAAGGAAATAGATGTCCCTTGTTATTTGTGAGTTACTGCAACTTACTTTACAGAATAATGCTCTATTTGATGCAGATTTCAGGACTGGAAATCTTTGCATGCTGAAAAATTCAATCTGTCAACTTTCATGTTCCAGACTTCCTTGTTTTTCCTCTCACTTACACTGGCTTTCTGCTTGGTACAGAAGTGTTCTCTCTGAAATTGGAGGATGTTATTGTTAAGTCAATTAATAAAACTGTATTTTGGGCAGACAAGTGGTGTTGGACCTTCTGTGAACTGTCACGGTGTTGGTGGATTGTTTTCAGAAATCAGGAGTCCATTTGCAATTGATTATCATGTAAATTTCCCTCCTACCAATGTTTTTGTTTCATACATCTTATTCTGTAATTGTTTACTGGAAGAGACAGTTTCATCACGATTATTACTAATGACTTTTGCTCCTTTAATGCATCATTTGAATGGCAAAGCTAAATTTTCTTTTCATTCTTCTCTAGTTAAAAACCATGTAGTTAATGTTTTGTCCATTATAGTTTGGTTTGTTTCTGTCGCAGGAATGGGAAGAAACGGTGCAGAAAAACAGGCAAAAACTCTATGGCCTTGAACAACTCTCTGACAAACTGGCCCAGGAAAACAATACCTTGAAAAATTCATTATTAGATGCTTTCAAGGCACGCTCATTCCTGCTGGCAGCCTGTGCACTGCTATCAGGGGCCCTGTGCTCTCTCTACGCCCGACTGTGCGCCATGTCTTGCCAAAGAGACATTCTCCAGGAACAGGTGAACCAGCAACAACTATTGAACCACAAGATCGTCAGCCTCCTTTATGCTCTCCCTGCTGTCATGGAAAGAAACCAGGACGCAGTCAGGATAAGGCAAAGAAGAGCCAAGAACCTGGCTTATGTGTTCCGAAGAGCTGTGATTGTAGCTCTGGCTGCCAACAGGCTGAGGGGTCTGGCCCGATATTCTTGTACCTTTTTCGTCTGGTCAGACGGGTGCAGAGGAAGCCCTGGAATTCAAGTTTGTCTGGGAGAATCCAGAGGCAGGCATCCTGTGACACGTAAGTGAATGTTTTTAAAGAGTTACATCAAATTGCACGCTTAGGGAATAACAAAGAGGAATATTATTTTTATTGCTGGGGCATAAAAACATATTTAATGACATTTTGACAAATGTTATTTATGTATTTATGTTTTTTATATTGCTTGACAAATGCATTTCTCTCTAAGAGGAAATGCCTAGTCTTAGGTTAATAATTGCAGGTAAAAGTTCAGTTATGCACATGAACTCAACACTATCTGATATTTTTGATATTTGTGTTATGGGTTTCAGAACTAGGTGCTACAGCATCTTCCTTGTGGTAAATATCTTGCAATGTTCCTAAACGATTTTTCTTTTTTTTTGGAAAAAGTATTTCCTCTTTTTTAAAAAATAATTTTTAATATTTATTTCCTAAAAACCCACAAAAATTGCTTTCTGATTCAGGTAAAATATTAACATAGGATTTCAAAATTTTCTTTAGAGATTATGTCTATTTGCCCCTTTCTGTTGCCAGATCAGTTTATATTTCTCTCTACAAGGATAAATGGTATTAAAAATGTTTTCCAAATTAGAAGATTCATCTACTTTTTTTTTTTTAATATCATTCTGGAAGCATGCCTCAAACAGTCTAAATTGTCCTGACTAATTTCTTGTTTATATGCTTATTTTTGGTTAATTTCTTAAAGAGCTGGAGGCAGCAGTGTGCCATATTTTTGTGATTTATTTATCCTGCTAGCTGCACTTCTGTTTCACAGGTTTTGGAGAGGAAGGAGTTGACTGTATTGAAGCAATTAACTGGTTGTGTAGCTCTAACCTCTATACTGCGATGATCAATTCTATCTCAGATCTGGAGGGTGTTCTCAGCAACCAAGGTAATTTTAACTGTATATTGTTGTAGCAGAAATATATTTAAAAAATAAGTCAGGGTGGTCATATAATTTCCATTTTTATGATTTTATCTAAACTATTCTGTTTAGACAGCTCTGAAGAGATATTTCTGAATATTTATGATAGACACCTTTGACTAGAGGTTATGTCCTGAGCTAGTCAATACAAATTTAAGTGGGGCTGTTTCCCTAAAAGAGTAATTTTATTGCAGGCTAAAATAATAATCCTTTTCTACATTCTCTGAATGATCACATTTCTGTACTGTTGGAACAGATTAATTTTCTTAAACAGTTGATAGGATATTTTATCCTTTCGGTATATAGAGGCCATGGAAGCAGAAGGCTGTTTCTGGAGTTTATTTACAGTAAGAACTGATACAGGTTCCCTTGATTTATCTGCATTTCCGCCACCCCTGATTCTTTATTAACCTATAGTTTTAGAGTCCCCACATTTTTGTCACAGAAAAAAGGATAGTAGAAGAGGGATAATTTATGTGAATAAAGGGAAATAGCAGGAGAAAGACAAGGTGATGCATTTTCCAGAAGCCTAAACACTAAATTGGTATAAAAGTTGCCATTGAATCAAGTGTGTTTAGATTCAGTTTCAGGCACTTTCTTCTTTGATCATGCTCTTTTCAATAAATTGAATTCATATCCTTTAAAAGCAAAGTTTGAACAATGTTTCAGATTCAGCATTCTGTTTCAGAATATTTACAGGTTCCATCCTGTGTAAGTGAAAACGAACGTGATATTACAAGAAACGGGAACTAATAACCTGCTTGATGTTTCCTTTTTGTTGTTTTTTTCTTAAAGATTCAGAGGTGTGGCTTTCTAGTAACTCGCTGATCGGCACAGCCAGGAACTGCTTTGCAAAAGTGATGGACAACCTGAGCGTTCTGATGGAGACAGTTCAAGGGAGCACTCGTGGGTGCAGAGCCTTCCTGGAGAGGGACTCCCTGATAGACAGGCTGGCTCGTGGGCTCCGCAGACTAAATGCCCAGGCCCTGGAAGCTGGATTGCATGACAGACTGCCCAGCACAGTAAGCAGACTTACAGTCCTCCTTCATGGAAACAGAAGGTTTACAGCAACGGTGAAGCTCCCTTGATAGCAGCATGTATTTTGTTTCAGACTGGTCATGAGTCCATGACAGTGAAGTGCTACTATATGGACACTCAGAAGTTGATTTGTCACACATTAGGGTGTGAATCGGTCTTTTCTTTTATTGAGAAAGAATTTTTGGAGGAGGTTTAGTGTATCCAAGTAAAAGATTTTTTTTTAAGTTCGATCAGATCTGTATTAGCTTATAAGCACAAATTTGCTTTTGGCTTGATGTAAATGTTAAGGCTGCTTTTTATTATTGTTTTCTACTTTCTCATGTTTACCATCCTTTCTTTCAGTAAAGATAACCTTCTTTCCTTTAACCCAAATGAAAGGATAAACTCTTTCTCTAATAATCTTTTATAGTAAACCTTACATGAAAATAGTACTTCCTTGTAAACAGAATTTGCAGTTACCCTTGGTAGGTGACAGGTTCAAACTTTAGTCCTTGTGTATGTCTTTTAGAGATGGAGGAAAAAATTATGTTTTGTCTTCTTTTTCTTGAGTCTTAAATATTATTTATTTTATTGCTAAAATAGCAGATTTTATAGCCCATCAACTTGTTTTTGTTTGCTGACAGAGAAACATAGCAACTTTGCAGCAAGAAATATTTGAATTTTCACGAAGGCTTCATGCAGCAGAAGTAGAGTCCCGCTCACTGTACCTGCAGCTTGCAGAATGCCGATGGGCTTTGAACAAGATGCAAAAAGATGCTGAAAAAACCCACAGACTGCAGACCCAATTAAGTGAAGTTCAGCAAGTAAGTGCATTTGACTTGGAGGCTCTCTTGCTTAAAAGAGATTCTCCTTTCTACACATTTTTTGATTTGTGTTCTTTTGGAAAACAAGCATCAAATTGATTTACTTTCAACAGAATTTTCCAGAAACCTTGCCTTGTAAATGTCACTAAATCAGAAGACAGATTTATTTAGAAATATCTCTTTTCCACTGGAGTTATCTTTTGATTTGTAGAAGGAGGTATCCTGTATAAATTAGAGTTTGGTCTTCAGCAATCCAGGTTTTCCCATTTGCTGGAAATGTTGATCTGATTTATATATCCTAAAAGAAGATTTCACTTAACAGAATAAAGTCAGTGGGAATGAGGGTATTCAATAAGAATGTTAATGAAACATAAACATAGCAGTTTAAACTCTGTATGGATGTTGATGAATGTTATAATAAATACAAAGCAAATTTTAGCAGGTCTGTTTCCCTGAAGAAGTAACTTTACGGCAGGGGGAAAAAAGCTTTTGTCTATATTCTCAGTAGCACAAAATTCCCCTGAGCCTTTTGCTGTTGGTGATTGACTTACTGAGACACTGTGGGTTCCCTAACCTGAAGCCTAGTTGGTAGAACCTGTCAGGGGGTCCCAATCCAAACACTTCGAAGCAAAGAATATCTGCTAGATGATGTCTCACCCATTGTCCTTCCTGTTCTTAGCTAGTAAAATGGATTTTTTTTTAAGCTCAAAAATATCTAATAATCTTCAGTTTTGTTCTTAACAGGTTTTATGCCCTTAGTGGTTTTGGACTGTTAGATGAAAATTATCACATATTAGATTGTAGTTGAAATGCAGATGACAACTTTCTTTGAAGAATTATTTCTTTCTGGAACAGTTTTTGGACAAGAAGAACAGTCCACATAGGTGTTTACAAGGGTTAATAAGCTCTCCACTAAAATTCTGAACATTGATCTGCATATTTTTCCTTCTAAATACTGAAGTTTTGCATCCCGTGGTCTTAATTAGAATAGAATAATGAATGGCAAGACTTTACATGAATGTTCTTTATAAAAAACACAGCAATTAACTGGTTTGCCATCTTATTGTTCAGTGATGTCTTCAAGTTAAAAAAACCTCAATACTAATCATAAGCATGCATTTATTTTAGAATTTGATATGTTTGCAAGTGGAACTCACTCAATGGTAGGGAAACCACTGAGTATAGTTTCAGAATCAGGCACAACTTGTTTCTCTTTCCAGAACATCAACAAAGACAATGTACAGGAGGAGTTACAAAACGCTTTGCAGCGTGAGCATGCGGCACAATTACTTTTACAAGAGCACCACCAACGGATTCAGGAGCTGAGTAATAGATTGGAATCACATGCATATTCTGAGCTAAGTAAAAGCCAAGTATCTCCGACGGTAAGATTATTCTTCTTATAATATATATATAAAATAAATTCTTCTTATACCAGAGTATTACTTTTCATTAAATAAGCCAAATAGTGCAGTCCTTGTGTAAATAAAATAACAGGAGTAAATACACACACACTACTCAGTCTGCTGGAACTTTAGACCTCTGAGAAAACACTTCAAAGACTCCTTTTAAAAAAATTTTTTTTAAGCTAATGGGTTTTTTTTAAAAGTTTAAGAAAAAGTCTTCAATGGGGGTTTGTTTTGGTGGTTTTTTTTTTTTTTGCCTACAATCATTTTGTTTTCTAACAAAACAACATTTATATGCAGCAAATATACTAAACGCTAGGGGGGTTCTGGGTCAGTAATGCTTTTGCTAGGAAATTCATAAAACCTTAGGATGCAGTGGTCCAAATCTACTTTACAATCAATTTATCCTTCACATTGGTCAGTAGCCAGTGGCATAAAGTGAAGTTTATTTGGGCTACAGAGTAACTCTGCTCTCTGTCTGCCTGCAGGGCCTCCCTGATGCAGCAGAGGAGCTGAGGAAAAGAGACCAAGCTCTGGATCAACAGGAGAAACTCCTGAAAGAAATGGAGCAGGACCAGAAGCGGCTGTGGGATACTCTCGAGGAGGCCGAACGTGCCCTTGATCAGGGAATAAAGTGAGCCCTGGGGCCTGGGGGATGTCACTTAAAATGAACAGAAATTTAAATTCCTACTTCCAAGGGCAGGGCTTTAGCCCTGGACAATGTAAGATTAGAAGAGAAAAGTACATGTGTCTCTTTTATTTTTAAATTTAGGGATAGTCTTCTAAAAACAAAAGTGTTAGTTCAAAGTACTAGGGCATCCATTTGATGCAGTTATCCCATAATAGTTCTTCAAATTCTGGGTGCTGACATAACTGGCAAAAAAATACCTGTGCTGTCTTACTGATCTGACATATCTTTGGCAGATCCTTAAAATTCTGTTTATTTAAGAAATTATTGTTTGCTCTCTGTGTTTCCATGCCAACTTTTTATAGACAGATACAATTTATTTATAGTAAATACAGAAGCATCACCTAGGGTACGGGTCTTCACTGTCGGAGAGACTGAAACCCATTTTGGATCTTTGCCTTTCCTGTGGTACAAGATAGACCTTCCTGCTGATTTCAGGGAGTTTTGGATTTAGACCTAATCCCCACACCATTTACACCATAACCTGGAGAGGAAGGAAAGGCTCAGGCACCGGTCTTGAAAAGATTGGTAGTCAAAAGGAACCCCCCTGACTTGAAGTTTATTGCTAACTTATTCTTATGCCATTTGAAAAAAATAAGTCTTTGCAGGCTTTGTTGTCTAATACTTTTCATAGTATGAAGTATGTGTTATGAATATTGTTGTTCCATGGTTAGGAACTAAAAAACTTTTAGTTAATTAAAATTTCTCATCATACCTGGGATCATTCGACTTCTGAAGAACAATATCTGAGAAGCTTTAAGGGTTTTATGCACCAGGGAAATAATGCAATTTGTATGGTCATCAGTTAAATGTTAACAAGCTAATTAAAATGACAAATGTTATTTGGTATGATTTGATCAAATCAGGTGTCACCTGCACAAAGATTTGTTCCAGAAAGCTTTCCCTTTTCATCCTTCCCCAATCTATTTTGGGCATTTCAGTAAAGATCATTCCTTGAGGCCATATATATATCCAGATGTCATGGTTTGACCCGGAAACAGGATTTCTGGGATGCTGTGTGGATGGGGCCAATGAGTGCTCAGATTTGAATATTGCCACCTGGCCTAACCACTGGGCAAATGGGATCCACCTCCGAGAACACAGGGTAAAAGCAGGGCTCTCCCCCTGGAAGCTCCTCTTTGGATTTTTGGTGGTGGAGGAGTTGAGCACTCCCCTGGCCCAGTTGCTGGCTGGGCTGGGGGAGGGCAAAAGCCATGTGGCCCGGCCCGGCAGAGGTAGGCCTGGTCCCAAGGGTGGAAGGAAGGAAGAAGAAATGCAGGGAAGCAATGGGCAGTCTGTTCCCCCCCCCCTCTACTCTTGAGGAACTGAAGTTGAGCATTCTAAAGGGTGGTGCTGGACCCAGATTGGATTTTGGATTGTATGGTATTGGGAATTTGGGGAGGAGGAGAGTGTTTTTGTGAGGTTTCATTTTCCTTGTGTTTTTTTTTTTTCTTTCCCTTTTTCTTCCTTTTGTGTGTGTTTAGTAATTGTCTTTGTAGTTTAGTTAATAAACTTTTCTTTTTTTTCAAGTGAGAGCCTGCTTTGTTTATTCCTGGTTAAAATCTCACAGCAGACACCAGAGAAGGTGTATTTTCTTGTGGGCATTTGGCCTTGTGCCAATGTCAAACCAGAACACCAGAAAAGGTTATTCTAATGTGAAGTAACTTTAAAGCTAGCTTTTTTTTTTTCATGTATATAGCAGCTGAATATTAACAAAGAAAGCTACTCTTCCATCCATTATTACAGCAACTCTTCACAACTAATAGGTTTTATTTCTCCCTTTGGAATATAAGCAAAACAGATTAAATAAACAGAATCTGTCTGTGGTTTCCAATACAAGAATATAATTCCATCCTGCTAGAAACTTTTTATGACCTCTATATCCAAGCCATGATTGTTGTTCATTGATAGGCCTATACTTACCTCAATTTTAATTGCTTGTCCTCAACAGAAGCATCTTTCATATGGAAATGCACCAAATAGTGGTACATGAATTATTTTTAGGGTTTGCATTGGAAATATGAAAAAGAGAGAAAATCCTAATAGTTTGGGTTATCAACAATTATTTTACAAGACATGACAGCCATAAAATAGCAGAAGATTAATTTCTACATTGGCAGAGCTTCAGTTCCATAAAGTTACTCCATTGTTCTTGTTTTGTTTTATTTTCTTTTATAATAGAGACAAAGAGTTGATCATTGGTCAAATGAAAGCTGTGGAAGCTGCCCTGAATAAGGTAAGAATTTGAACTGTTCCCTGTGATTTGTGTTTTTAAACATGCTAAAGCCTTAGAACTGCTTATTCTCAGGGGAGGGGAAAAGTTGTTGCAAAGCAACTTCCTTTCCTTAGTGTTGAATTTTCCCCTCTGAACTTGTTCCATCTTAAAAAAACCACAGTGAAATAAAATGCAAGGTTTACACTGCAACTTTTTCTGGATGTAGAAGTTATGACAAAATTCACTTGCCTTCCCTCACTGAACACTTTTTCTGGTTGACAAGTGAAGACTAATGAACACACAAAAAATTGGCAATTGTTGTGGAGTTACCCCTCTACTGAATAATAAAAAGTCACATGCTTGGTGGCCATATAACATTTGGCTTTGTGTCTGCTACTTTAACCTATGAAACATCATAAATAGGAAAAGAAAAGACAGGGAGTAGTAATCTGTGGTCAGAAACTTCCATAGTATTTCTTAAAATCATATTTTAAACTTAATAGTAATCACAAGTTTTCCCTCTGATTTGTACGATTGTGCCCTAATATAGGACTATTTGATGGTCCAACAAAGCTGTATGTATTAATTATTTAGGAGAAAGGAGTATTTTCAACTATAGCTCTCATGGCAGATGACTGTTTTTAATCTAGAGCAGCACAGAGCAACAGTGATTTCATTACCTGGGAGTGTCAATTTCCCTTACTATATCTTTAATTCCCAGCAATGTGAGAATCTCTATTTTAGTTTTGGAGATCACAAAAACTGTTGCTATTTATTTAATTTATTTATTTTCAGATCTCTTTTTCTAGTCTCTTTCCTTTAATGTTCATGGAAAGTGACAGAATCTGAACTGCATGTTTCTCCTACAGCAAACTGTGCTGATAGAAAATTTCCTTTGTGCCACCACCATCTCCATACTGGCTTCTTTCAAACTTTGGAAGTCAATGTCATGCAGCAAGTGCTGTATTCTTACAGTAATACATATTTGCCATATCCCTTGACCTTTCTCTTTTCAGACCAAGGCAAGGTGCTTTTTTTTGGTAGCATTCTCTCCCAGGTCTTTGAATTAGAGATTTATTTGCAACGAAAATTCAATCAGTCATACTTTATTCACAGAATCACAGAATCACAGAAATTCTAGGTTGAAAGAGACCTTTAAGATCATCGAGTCCAACCCATGTTCTAACACCTCAACTAGATCATGGCACCAAGTGCCACATCCAGTCTTTTTTTAAACTCTTCGAGGGATTGTGACTCTACCACCTCCCTGGGTAGATGATTCCAGTATTTGACCACTCTTTCTGTAAAATACTTCCTCCTTAATTCTAGCCTGTATCTCCCTTGGCGCAGCTTGAGACTGTGTCCTCTTGTTCTGTCTGTTGTTGCCCAGAGAAAGAGACCGACCCCCAGCTCACCACAGCCACCCTTCAGGAAGTTGAAGAGAGTGATAAGGTCACCCCTGAGTCTCCTTTTCTCCAGGCTGAACAACCCCAGCTCCCTCAGTCATTCTTCATATGGCTTGTGTTCTAAGCCCCTCACCAGCCTCGTTGCTCTCCTTTGGACACGCTCAAGCATCTCAACGTCCCTCCTAAAGTGAGGGGCCCAGAACTGGATGCAGTACTCCAGGTGAGGCCTCACCAGTGCCGAGTACAGGGGAAGAATGACCTCCCTGCTCCTGCTGGCCACACCGTTCCTGATACTGGCCAGGATGCCATTGGACTTCTTGGCCACCTGGGCACAATGCTAGCTCATGTTCAGCCAATTGTCAACCAGCACCCCCAGGGCTCTTTCCACCTGAGCACTGTCCAGCCACACCATTCCTAGCTTGTATCGTTGCAGGGGGTTATTGTGGCCAAAGAGCAGGACTCAGCACTTGGACTTATTGAACTTCATCCCATTAGATTCTGCCCATCCATCCAACTGTTCCAAGTCCCTCTGCAAAGCCCTCTGAACCTCTAACAGATCAACACACGTTCCCAGCTTACTGTCATCTGCAAATTTGCTAATAATGGACTCTAAGCCCTCATCCATGTCATCAGTAAAAATATTAAACAGAACTGGCCCCAGCACAGATCCCTGAGGGACACCACTGGTGACTGGGCCCAGCTGGATGCAGCACCATTCACCAGCACTCTCTGGGCCTGGCCATGCAGCCAGTTCTGAACCCAGCAAAGAGTGCTCCTGTCCAAGCCACGGGCTGCCAGCTTGTCTAGGAGTATGCTGTGGGAGACAGTGTCAAAGTCCTTGCTGAAATCTAAGTAAACAACATCTACAGCCTTCCCTGCATCCACTAGGCGGGTTACCTGGTCATAAAAGGTGACCAGGTTGGTCAAACATGACCTACCCTTCCTAAATCCATGCTGGCTGGGTCTGATACCCTGGCCATCTTGTAAATTATGCGTGATGGCACTTAATATAAACTGTTCCATTATTTTGCCAGGTACTGAGGTTAGGCTGACTGGTCTATAATTACCAGGATCTTCCTTTGCACCTTTTTTGTGAATGGGTATCACATTGGCCAGCTTCCAGTCATCCGGAACCTCACCAGTGAGCCAGGACTGTTGGTAAATGATGGAGAGTGGCTTTGCAAGCTCGTTTGCCAGCTCTCTCATTACCCTGGGGTGGATCCCGTCTGGTCCTGTAGATTTATAAATATCTAAGCATTTCAGTAGTTCTATGACTGCCTCCTCTTGGATAATAGGGGGACCATTCTGCTCCCTGTCACCATCAACCAGCCCAGGCGGGCAGGTGTCTTGAGGGCAAGTCATCTTCCCACTAAAAACTGAGGCAAAATAGGCATTAAGCACTTCTGCCTTTTCCTCATATTCAGATATCAAGTTCCCTCCTTTGTTCAATAAAGAACAAAGGCTGGTCTTACCTTTCCTTCTACCATTAATGTATTTGTAAAAACATTTTTTATTATCCTTTACAGAAGTTGCCATTCTAAGTTCAAACTGAGCTTTGGCCTCCCTAATTTTTTTTCTGCATGCTCTAGCAGCCTTCTTGAATACTTCCTTAGAGACCTGACCCTTCTTCCAACGCTGATACATCCTCTTTTTATTCTTAAGTTCCTCCAAAACCTCCTTGCCCAGCCAGGCTGGACGTTTACTCCATTGACTGATCTTTCAGCACACAGGGATGGTCTGTTCTTGTGCCCTCAAGATCTCTGTTTTGAGGTATGCCCACCCTTCCTTAACTCCTTTGTTTTTTAGGACTGCTTCCCAAGGGACGCTCTGAACAAGTCTCCTACATCGGCCAAAGTCTGCCCTCAGGAAGTCCAATGCAAGAGTCTTATTGGTGCTTCTCCTGACTTCACCAAATATTGAGAACTCTATTATTTCGTGATCACTCTGCCCCAAGTGACCTCCAACCACCACATCTCCCACCAGCCCATCTCTGTTTGCAAACAGCAGATCTAACATAGTCCCTCTCCTGGTGGGTTCACCCACCAGCTGCAACAAAAGTTGTCCTCCAGACATTCTAAGAATTTCCTGGACTGCCTCTTTATTGCTGTATTAAGTTCCCAGCAGATGTCTGGTAGGTTGAAGTCACCCACAAGAACAAGGGCTAATGATCTTGAAACATTACCTAGCTGCTTATAGAATAAGTCATCTACCTCTTCTTCCTGTTTGGGTGGACGATAACAGACTCCCAGTAGGGTGTCAGCCTTGTTGGCCTTCCCCTTTATTCTTACCCATAGACATTCAACTCCATCTTCCTTAGTTTCAATTTCGATGGCATCAAAAGTTTGCTTAATATAAAGGGCCACCCCTCCACCTCTTCTTCCTTTCCTGTCTCTCCTGAAGAGCTTGTATCCATCCAGTGCAGTACTCCAGTTATGTGAGTCGTCCCACCATGTTTCCGTGATGGCAACTATATCACAGCTCTGCAGTTGCACCATGACCTCCAGCTCTTCTTGGTTGTTGCCCAAGCTGCGTGCATTGGTATACATGCACCTCAGCTGGGCTACTGACTTCACCCCTAACTCAGCCTTGCAATTCTTGGGCCTGTTTCCATATAGCTCAGCTGATTCTCCTTCCCCCTTCAAACCTAGTTTAAAGCCCTCTCAATGAGGTCTGCCAGTTCATGAGCTAAAAACCTTTTGCCCTTAACAGAGAGGTGTACCCCATCTGGTTTCAGCAGAGAAGATGCTATAAAAGTTTCCCCATGATCAAAGAATCCAAAATTTTGCTGATGACACCAACCCTTAAGCCACTTGTTGATGATGCGGATTCTTCTGTTTCTTTCATCATTTTCCTCTGCCACCAAAGGGACTGAGCAGAACACTACCTGTGCTCCTGCCCTATCAACTACCTGACCCAGTACCCTGAAGTCCTTTCTAATTGCCTTGACACTTCTCAATCTCATCACTGCCAGCCTGGAGTATCAGCAGTGGGTAATAATCAGAGGGCTGAATCAGCCCAGGAAGTCTCTCAGTGATATTTTGTACCCGGGCCCCAGGGAGGCAACAGACTTCCCTGTGGGATGGGTCTGTTCAACATATGGGGCCCTCAGTTCTCTTCAGGAGGGAATCACCTACTACGATTACCTTTCTTTTCTTCTTGATGCTAGAGGTAGTGATCCATCTTGCAGATGAATCATAATTGGGGGGTTCACTGGGATGGCAATTCTCTCCTAAATCATCTAGTTGGGTCTCTCTATCTAGGATCTCATACCTATTCTGAAGTGGTACTTGGCTGGATGATGGGGAGGGGGAGGACTTTTTGCTATTACCTCCCCGAATGGGGACCCGTTTCCACTCCTCTTCATCTACCAGGTGCCCTTCTGTTACCTGAGAGCGAGAGGCATATAAGTCCTCAGTCTCTTGGTCAGAAGCCTCCCTTAAAGATGGTAGGGCTGAACTCCACCAGTCTATTTCCCTTTCACTTTCCCTGATACTCCTTAACCTTTCGACTTCCTCCCTAAGCTCAGCCACCAGTGAAAGGAGGTCATTCACTTGTTCACAGCGCAGGCAGGACTCCTCCACAACACTCCCTGATGCCACCGATAAGCTCAAACACTCTGGACACGGATGGGTCTGTACAGACACATCCTTTTTGGAGGGCCCGACTTGGTCACTTATACCAGCCACAGCTTTTGACCGTGTAGAAACCATTACTGACAAACACCTCAAAAATAACCAGGCAGCAGAAAGACCTCAAACAATACAGAGCACTCCTTACTAGCAAGAAAGCTGGCAACCCTGCCTGCTTGACCTGCCTGCGCAAACTGCCTTGTATACTCCCCAGAGACTCACCACAACACAGTTCACCCACTCCAGGTCACCATGCTCCCCAGACACCTCTTATAATCAGCCACTCAGCAGCAACTGAGGAAGTTCCACCCTCTGGTCCTCTGTGACTCACAATTATTCATGGATGTTAGGTCCAGTGATCAAAGCAAGTCCCTTCAATGGGCTCAAGGAGACACCATTCATCCCAGGTGGAGTGTCTGAAGGAGAATTACCACTGATGCTGGGTTTTTTTTCCCTTTAGGCCAAAGAGCAGGCTGTGGCATCGAGTGCTGAAGCAGCCGCGCCACTCCCCAGCCTGCAGCTGCAGACCCTTCCAGAGGAAGCAACGGCGGGCAGGCCAGAGGCTGCCTCATTACAGGTTAGAGTCTAAAACCAATCCTGTTTAATATTTTTTTTTAATTTTCTTTCATTTTTTGCATCTGACATACAACTGCTCTGAGCATGTGGAGAGCAAAAAGCTTCAAAACTCTTGCAGTCAACAGCTGAAAGACTATTTCCATGTATACTCTTGCATGTGGTATTTCAGAGATGATGGTAACTTCTAATTTTGCAGTTACAGCATTAAATAACTGACAGCAATAGAAACATGGACAGAAGCATACATACCTGAAAATTAATATCCCTCTATCCCTCTCCCTTTTCTCCCATTAATATACAAAAGACTAATTTAAAAACCCCCAAAAAAACACAAACAAAACCAAAACCAAGATCCCCAGAAACAAGCAAAACCAACCAAACAAAAAAGGCAAAATTTTCATATTCCTTCTTGGTCAGTATCAGAATTTTTTTCTATACACAGTTTTAGAATCAATTGTGGGGTCTTGAGCATTCCTTATTTAAAAGAAACTGCTCTTTAGAATGTTTAAATATAGAAGCTATGTTGCTCATGTAGGTTTAAAAACTTGCACATTTCAAAATACTAATTTTGTTAGGATAAGACAATGAGTGGGAAAAAGGAGAAATTAACAGAAGATGTGCCATATTTTCAGCTCTGAACATAGATTCAGTGCAATGCCTCCTCATTGTTTTTAAGTTTGATGTCTTCTACAGAAACTATATTAGTCTTTATAGCTGTGCAGAATGCATTAGTGCCAAGACAGATTTTTTTTCCCAATGAGAGAACAGAAGGCAAAGTGAGTACATATTTCTTTCATTGTGCTGCTCTGTTTGAATTAGAGAGAGGGCAGGTAATCAAGTAAAGTGCAAGGAACTGAGGCAAAGTAAATGTTGCATACGGTGTGTAAGCTTCTGCAGTAATTCCTTCAAATTTATTGTAGATTTTCAGTTCTGGTGCAGTATATAATTGCACGATCAGGGTCACAAAATCAAACATTCAAGAAAGGCAGATTCTAAGCTGGAAATTTTTCACTGTTGCCCTCTTGCATGCATACATACATTTCAATATGACAAAGATATAAATTATGTGTGCATTATCATGTTTCCACACTAAAATATGGAAATATGGAATATGTAATGCCTTGAGATTCCCATGAAGCTTAATTAGCACAGATGAACTTTTCTGTCAAAAGGTAGAATTACAAATTTTTCCCCAGTACGGTGATGATCCATTTTAGAGCTTCACAAAAGTTCGTATGTGGTGGAACTTTCCACATGAGGCATTGTGGCAATCGCCAGCTTTTAAATCCTGCTTTTCTAATTTGGTAGTCGATGGTGCTTTTTTTTTTTTTTTTAAGTCCCATCTCAACTCCCATTCTTTTTAGACCTCACAATGATTGCAGAAGCATCTGCAACCTGTTCCCTCTTTCTCTCCAGAAGAGAATAAAATCACAAAAAGTTGCATTTCGTATTTGCACAAGGTGCTTGTGGTACAAATAATATAGTACAGTGTGTGCTGGAGAGCTCGCTGGTGGGGCAGAACTGTAAAGTTCTTGTTCACCTGACAGCCTCAGGTGCACTTGGTAACTCAGGACATATACAAACAGCACCAATGGCTCACAGTCTGTGTCACTGTGACCTTCCTTTTCTTCATCCCTTTTCCTTTTTATCCTTTCATCATCTCTCTTTCCCCCTTTTCCCCCTTTCTCTCCTCAGCCCTCATCTCTAGTTCCTGTTTGATTTCTTTCCAATCTCATTATTGAGGTTTCATTACAAAATTTGCCTTTTATGGACAGAGGTCACATAATGATGGATTTTAGTTTTACCCTATGCCAAACTGTATTAAGGGCAGTCCTGCAATCTTGAGTGAGGTAAGCAGCTAGGAATGACTTTAGGGACTATAGTCATTAAAAGCAGTGGAGTTTGTTTGCAGGCGCATCCTCTAGAACTGCCTTAGTTAGTCTGTGATGAGAACATTTCCATTAAATGCCTTGTAATCTGCAATAATCCTCTTTTGGGACTAGGACCACAGCACCAAGGCATTTTGGAGATTCTTTCTGATGAGAAGAGATGTGATATGGGTTAATTTGCCACTGCTGTTTCCTAGACACCATGATGAAATAACCTGACTGATTTTAGCTGTGTTAATATCTATTCTGAAAATCGTCAAAGTGATGAAAGGAAAGGAAAACTGCAAAAATCTTTGCAAATCCCTGTTTGTGATACTAAGCTGATTTTTGTCTGCATCACAGGTTACATTCAAAAGACCAATGTAATACTGTCAGAAGGGAAAAACCATAACAAATAAAATGTGATTAACCATTGTAAAGAAGACCAATAATTTCAACAGTTAGTTGAGACTACTAGGGGTAGATATAAAGTTACCAGTACTGCCAAATTGTCTGTGCTCTCTTGTCCTGCTAACTTTATGATCAATCCAATCAATGGAACAAAATTGGGACATTCTTCCACTGCATACATGGAAACAGCTACGTTTTTCCAGTTATAGTGCAATCACATTATTTGTTTTCAGAAGTCTGTAGGTTTGTGATGTTTCTTTTGTTACTGCCAAGTTTATGTTTTGCTGTGGAGTGGAAGGATTAGTAAATTGATTCATCTTGGAAGTGTGAACATTAGCCCACAACTGTGTAGTAATTTTGAACAGAAATTGAACCTGCACTATGTTTTGTATTGAAATAAAATGAAAAAGTTGTTTCAAGAGCTCAGTACTGTATTGCATGCTTGAAAACATCTCATCAAAGCATCTCCTAACTAGGGTGAGGACCAATTCCCTTTTCCTCAATGATATTAATATTCAACATTTTAGAAAAAAATAGAAAATCCAGTGGTAGATGTTTTGACTTTTTTGTTTAAGTCCTGGGACTGACATTCTCCCTGGCTTGCAAACTCTATTTTATTTCTCTGCTAAAACAAACCCCTGTCTTTGGTAAAAAATTTGGATATGTGCTATTTGCCATTTAAGTGTAGTTTGCCTGGCACTAATGATTCCTTCTACTTTTATTTAAGAATGTGGTTAGAAGTTTTGAGGATCTCTACTCACTGGCAGCTTCCAAAATTGACGTATTAAGAGCAGGAAGAGACTCTTCAGGCTCTACCTATGGATCCTTAACAGCTGTTGGGAGTCTGTCTGCTGAGGGTAAGTCTGCTTTTCAAGCAATTGTAGTCACTGGGATGTGGGTTCCTAGCCAGCATTTCCCTTCAGGCTGCACAGCTTCTGTAGGCCAGTACAGCAAAACTTAATTGTAAACATAATGGAGAGCAATAAAATTACTGCAAAGAGAAACATCCTGAGATATTTTCCAGAAGAGAAAGGGGATGGTTAAAGCTAACACAGTCATTGAAATTACTACTGTATATTTTTTTTCTATTGGTCACTATTTGATTGTGGGTTTTTTTGTTTTAGTTCAAATTCCTTGCTTGATTGGTTGGATTGTTTTTTTGGTTTTGGTGAGGGGTGGTGGCAGGTGGGTGGTTATTAGTTTTTTTTATTTTTATACATTACCTTTATTTCTGTCTTTTTTTTCACTCTTTCTTTCTCTTTTCTCTTTTCTTTTTTCTCTTTTCTCTTTTTCTCTTTTCTCTTTTCCTTTCCCTCTTCCTCTTCCTCTTCCTTTCCTTTTTTTTTTTACCAAAGGATTTTCCTTTCTTTCTGTTATAAACAAAAACATTTCTGTAATAGTCTTTTTTGCAACCATAACCCCTTCTGTTCTGTCTATGTCCTTGGTTTTTAACATTTACTTTCTCTGAACAGAATCCTCGCAAATTCACTTTGCACAAGGACCAGCTACTTCATCTCCTATTCCTATTACTCCTCCTGCTCCTGCAGGTAAGTCTGCTTTTCAAGAAATTATAGTTTCTTAGAAGTGAGTTTCCATGCTGCTCAGCTTCTGTAGGTAAATAAAACAATACTTGATTTTAAACATAGTGGTGCAATAAAACTAATGATAAGAGAAATGGTCTGTGGCTTTACAGAAGAGAAAGGGGATGGTGAAAGATAAAACAGGCATTAAAATTACTACTGTTATTTTTTTTTTCTATTGGTCCTGATTAGCTTAGATATTTTTGGTTTTAGTTTGGGTTTGGTTGGTTGAATCTTTTGTTATTAGGTAGTAGTGGTGGTTGTTGGGTGGATGTTTTCTTTTTGGTTTTAAAGGGTTTTGATTTTTGGTGGGTTTTTGATTTTTTTAATTTTTGTTTTTAATTTCTTTACTGTCACTTTCTTTTTTTCTTTTTTAATGAAGTCTTTTCTCCTTTCTTTCTGTTAGCAACCATTAACATTTCTGTATTGGCCTTTCTTTGCAAACATAACCCCCTTAGTTCTGTCATTTCCTTGCTTTTTAAAATTTCTTCCTCCGAGCAAAATTTTTACAAGTTCACTTTGAATCCAAAGCAGCCGGATTTTCTCCTCTTTCTCCTGGTGGTGCTATTCCTTTTCCTTCTCCTATTAGTGTTGGTAAGTCTGCTTGTCAAGCAATTATAGTCATTTGAATTTGGGTTCCTAGCCAGCATCTCCCTTCATGCTGCACAGCTTCTGTAGGAAAATAGAGCATCAATTTTTAATGTAAACATAATGGAGCAATAAAAGTAGTGCTAATGAAAACGATCTATGACTTTTCAGAAGAGAAAGAGAATGGTGGAAGATAGCAAAACAATTAAAATTACTACAGTAATTTATTTCTTATATTGGACCCCCTTTGTTTGGGTTTTTTTATTTTCCTTTGGTTTTGGTTCCTTGGGGAGTTGGACTTTTTTGGTTTTGGGAAGTGTTGGCTGTGGGGTGGGTTTATGTGGTTTTTTTGGTATTACTATTTTTTGTCTTTCCTTCCTTCCGCCACTTCCTTCCTTCCGCCACTTCCTTCCTTCTGCCACTTCCTTCCGCCACTTCCTTTCTTCCATTAACATTTTGTAATAGCCTTTCCTTGCAGTCACAACCATTCCAGTATTGTGCATTTCCTTGCTTATTAAAATTTACTTTCTCCAAACAGGATCTCCGCAAGTTCACTTTGAACCTAGTGTTGCACCTCCTTCTCCTATTCCTCTTCCTCCTTCTATTCCTGCTTCTGTTCCTGCTGCTTTTCCTGTTTCTGCTCCTGCTCCTGTTCCTTCTGCTGCTGCTGTTCCTGCTTTTGCTGGTAAGTCTGTTTTCCAAGCAATTGTAGTCACAGGGATGTGGGTTCCTAGCCAGCACCTCCCTTCAGACTGCACAGCTTCTGTAGGCAAACAATACTTAAATATAAACGTAAGGGAACATTAAATCTAGTGCTAAGAAAAACATTTTCTGAGACTTTTTTCAAAATAGAAAGGGGATGGTGAAAGCTAACAAAGGGATTGAAATTACTCCTGTCATATTTTTTTCTATTGGTCCCTATTTTTGATTTTAGTTTGGGTTTGGATGCTTAGCTGGTTGGATTTTTTAGTTTTGGAGAGTTGTTGTGGTGGGTGGGTGGGTGTTTGATTTTTTTATTTTTTTCTTTTATTTCTTCTTTTTATTTCTCTGTATTTATTTTAACTGAAGACTTCTTCCTTTCATTATGTTATAAACCAGTAACGTTTTTTTAATCATCTTTCCTTTTAACCATAACCATTTCAGCATTTCCTTGCTTTTTAAAATTTCTTATCTGAAGAAAATTTAAAATTTACTTCTCTGAAGTCAATTTACTTTCTCTGAACAGACGCCTTTCAGCATCGCATTTTACCCCAAGCAGCTGGAAGACCTCGTACTCCTGTTTCTGCTCCTGCTGGTAAGTCTGCCTGTCAAGCAATTGCTGTCCCTTGGATGTGGGTTCCTAGCCCGCATCTCCCTCCATGCTACACAGCTTCTGTAGGCAAACAATACTTAAATATAAACATAAGGGAGCATTAAATCTAGTGCTAAGAGGACTGTTTTCTGAGACTTCTTTCAGAAGAGAAAGGGCATGGTGAAAGCTAACAAAGGAAATAAAATTACTACTGCAATGTTTTCTTCTATTGGTACCTATTTCCTCGGTTTTTTGATTTTAGTTTGGGTTTGGATGCTTAGCTGGTTGGATTTTTTGGTTTTGGAGAGTGGTGGTGGTAGGTGGGTGGGTGTTTGAATTTTTATTTTTTTCTTTTATTTCTTCTTTTTATTTCTTTATATTTATTTTAACTGAAGACTTCTTCCTTTCATTATGTTATAAACCAGTAACATTTTTTAAATCATCTTTCCTTTCAACCATAACCAATTCAGCATTTCCTTGCCTTTTAAAATTTCTTCTCTGAAGCCAATTTACTTTCTCTGAACAGACGCCTTTCAACGTCACATTTCACCCCAAGCAGCTGGAAGACCTTGTACTCCTGTTTCTGCTCCTGCTGGTAAGTCTGCCTGTCAAGCAATTGTAGTCCCTTGGATGTGCGTTCCTAGCCAGCATCTCCCTCCATGCTGCACAGCTTCTGCAGGCAAATACAACAATATTTCATTACAAACATCATGAACTAGTAAAACTGGAGCTAACAGCAAAGCTGTAAGACTTTTCTCAGAAGACAAAGAGGATGGTGAAACCTAACACAGGGATTGAAATTACTACTATAAACTTTTATTCTCTGAGGGTGTGGCACAGCAGTTTGCATAGCACTTCGCGCAGGCAGGGTTGCAACTTTTCTTGCCAGTAAGGTTTGCTGTGTGTTGTTTGCAGTGTTTCTGTTGGTTGCTGGGTTTTGGGGTTTGTGTTAGTAATGGTTTTTACACAATTGAAAACTGTAGTTAGTACAAGTGTACATAGTCAAATGGAACCCTCCAAAAAGGTTACATCTGTCCAGACCCATTCTTGTGCAGAGTGTTTGAGTTTAGCAGCAGTTTCAGGGGCAGTTGTGGAAAAAACCTGCCTGCAGTGTGAACAGGTGAACAATCTCCTTTCACTGGTGGCTGAGCTTAGAGAGGAAGTTTCAAGACTAAGGAGTATCAGGGATAGTGAAAGGGGAATAGATTGGTGGATTTGCCCTTCCATCCTTGAGGGAAGCCTACCAAGAGTCAGAGGATTCCCATGCCTCTCACTGTCAGACAATAGAAGGACACCTGGTAAGTGAAGGGGAGTGGAAATGGGTACCTACTTGAGGAGGTAATAACAAAAATTCCTGCCGACCTCCATCCCCAAGCCAGATGCCACATCAGAATAGGTATGAACCCCTGGATCTAGAGAGTCAGACAGATGATTAAGAAGAAAATTATCTGCCCAGTGAGCCTCCCAATAATGACTCATCTGTGAGAAGGATTACCACCTCTGGCAACAGGAAGAAAAGAAGGGTAATTGTAGTGGGTGTCTCCCTTCTAAGGGGAACAGAGGGCCCCAAATGTCAACAGGACCCACCCCACAGAGAGGTCTGCTGCCTCCCTGGGGCCTGGGATATCACTGAGAGACTTCCTGGACTGATTAACCCCTCTGATTATTACCCACTGCAGATATTCCAGGCTGGCAGTGATGAGATTGAAAAGAGGAGTGTCAGGACAATTGAAAAGGACTTTAGGGCACTGGGACAAGTGGTTGATAGGACAGGAGTACAGTGGAAGGAATAGGAGAGCTCACATTATCAATAAGTGTCTCAAAGATTGGTGTCATCGGCAGAATTTGGGTTCTTTGATCATGGGGCAACTTTTACAGCACCTGTTCTACTGGAACCAGATGGGCTCCATCTTTCTGTTAAGGACAGAAGGTTTTTAGCTCATGAACTGGCAGAACTTGTTGAAAGGACATCAAACTAGGTCTGAAGGGGAAAGGGGATGCATCTGGGCTGTCTGGAAGTGGGCCCAAGGGTGGTAAGCCTGAGGCAGGAGTGAAATCAGCAGCCCAGCTGAGTTGCAGGTATACCAATACACGCAGCACAGGTTACAAACAAGAGCTGGAGGCCATGGTAAAGCAGCAAAGCTATGATGTAATTGCCATCACAGAAATGTGGTGGCATGACTCACATGGCCGGAGTGCTGCACTGGGTGGCTACAAGTTCTTCAGGAGAGACAGGAAAGGGAGAAGAGGTGGAGGGGTGTTGTAATCTTCGCTGCAGTGTTGTTCTCACCTCTCTGCTGGGGCTCTTCTCCATTCTCTGCAGCACAGTCCTTCCTGTCGTCTCAGGGGCTCCTCTTGGGCTCTTGACCCACCTCTATTTATTTCAGTTACCTTCACGAGCTACAGCTGCTGCCCAGCTAAGGACCCTGCAGCTGCAGCTCGTTTGGAGCAACTCGGACCCACACAGGTCTTACAATACAACATAAATTCAGGCCCCCACATTGACACACACAGATCTTACAATACAATATATATTCAGGCCCCCACATTTCCCCCCTTTTCTTTTAACAATTATACAATTATAATATGCATACAGTCCCAGCTCTCAGACTGCCACAGCTCTCGGCTGTCCTTAGATGTTCCAAGGCTCTTTTCTTTAAAGGCCATATTCTTCCAGCTTTCTGCTGCTACAGCTCCTTAATTCAAAGGCCATATTATATTCTGCAGTCCCAGCTCTCAGGCTGCCACAGCTCTCAGCTGTCCTATCTTCTATAGTCCCAGCTCTCTGGCTGATATTCCAAAGTCCCAGCTCTCAGGCTGCCACAGCTCTCGGCTGTCCGGGGGATTCTATACCTTCTTTCGATGAGTGGCTGCATGTTCTTCCTCACACGGGGCACCAGTTGTTGTAATCTTCGCTGCAGTGTTGTTCTTGCCTCTCTGCTGGGGCTCTTCTCCATTCTCTGCAGCACACTCCTTCCTGTCTTCTCAGGGGCTTCTCCTGGGCTCTTGACCCACCCCTATTTATCTCAGTTACCTTCACGAGCTACAGCTGCTGCCCAACTAAGGACCCTGCAGCTGCAGCTCGTTTGGAGCAACTCAGACCCACACAGGTCTTACCATACAACATATATTCAGGCCCCCACAGAGGGGTGGCCCTTTATATTAGGGAGGCTTTTGATACCATGGGTATTGAAAGTTATGAAGTTGAATGCCTACAGGTAAGAATTAAGGGGAAGGCCAACAAGGCTGACATCCTACTGGGAGTCTGTTATTGTCCACCCAACCAGGAAGAAGTGGTGGGCAATTCATTCTATAATCAGCTAGAGAATGTTTCTGGATCATCAGCCATTTTTCTTGCTGGCGATTTCAACCTGCTGGACATTTTTTGGGAACTCAATACAGCTGTAAAAAGACAGTCCAGGAAATTTTTGAGAGTTTTCAGAGGACAACTTTTTGTCACAGCTGGTGGGTGAGCCCACCAGGGGAGGGACAACGTTAAATCTGTTATTTGCAAATAGAGGTGGACTGGTGGGAGATGTGGTAGTTGGAAGTCACTCAGGGCACAGTGATAATAAAATTATAAAATTCTCTATATTTGGTTAAATCAAGAGGAACTTTAATAAGACTTTCACAGGTGACTTCTGGAGGGCAGACTTTGGCCTGCTCAGGACACTTATTCAGAGACTTCCTTGGGAAGCAGCCGTTAAAAACAAAGGAGTTCAGGAAGGGTAGGTGAGCTTCAAAATAGAGATCTTGAGGGCACAGGAACAGACTGTCCCTGGGTGCTGAAAGATCAGTCAATAGGATAAACGTCCAGCCTGGATGGGCAAGAAGATTTTGGAGGAAGTTAGGAATAAAAAAAAGGATGTATTATCTTTGGAAGGAGAGTAAGGTCTCTCAGGAAGTATTTAAGGGGGCTGCTAGAGCATGTAAGAAAAAATTAGAGAGACCAAAGCTCAGTTTGAACTTAAAATGGTGACTTTTGTAAAGAATAATAAAAAATGCTTTTGTAAATATATTAATGGTAAAAGGAAGAGTAAAATCAACCTTTGTTGTTTACTAAATGCAGAAAGGAACTTATTAACTGCAGATGAGGAGAAGGCAGAGGTGCTTAACACCTTCTTTGCCTCAGTTTTCAGTGGGAAGGCTTGCCTTCAGGACAACCGTCCTCTTGGGTTGCTCGATGATACTAGGGAGCAGAATGGTCCCCCCCATTTTCCGAGGAGGCAGTCAGAGAACTGAGCTGCTTGGATGTTCATAAATCCATGGGTCCAGGTGGGATCCATCCCAGGGTGATGAGAGAGCAGGCAGATGAGCTTGCGAAGCTGCTCTCTATCATTTACCAACAGTCCCGGCTCACTGGTGAGGTTCCAGATGACTGGAAGCTAGCCAATGTGTCAATCATTCATAAAAAAAGGGTGGAAAGGAGGATCCTGTTAATTATAGGCCAGTCAGCCTGACCTCAGTCCCCCTGTAAGTTTATATGGAGTGTCATCACTCAGCGCTTACAGGATGGCCAGAGTATCAGACCCAGTCAGACCCAGCAAGGGTTTAGGAGGAGTTGGTCATGTTTGACCAACCTGGTCTCCTTTTATGACCAAGTGACCCACCTGGTCAATGTAGAAAAGGCTGTTGATGCTGTGTGCCTGGACTCCAGCAAGGACTTTGGCACTGTCTCCAACAGCATACTCCTAGACAAGCTGGCAGCCCACGGCTTGGGCAGGAGCACTCTGTGCTGGGTTCAGAACTGGCTGCAGGGCCAGACCCAGAGAGTGGTGGTGAGCAGTGCTGCATCCAGCTGACAGCCAGGCACCAGGGGTGTCCCTCAGGGCTCTGTGCTGGGGCCAGTTCTGTTCAATATCTTCACTGATGCCATGAATGAGGGGATTGAGTCTTTCATTAGTAAGTTTGCAGACAACACTAAGCTGGGAGCGTGTGTTGATCTGTTGGAGGGTACGAGGGCTCTGCAGAGAGATCTGGAATGGTTGGATGGATGGGCAGAGCCTAACAAGGTGAAGTTTAATAAATCCAAGTACTGAGTCCTGCATTTTGGCCACAATAACCAGCTGCAATGTTATGGGCTGGGGATGATGGGGCTGGACAGTGCCCAGGCAGAAAAAGACTTGGGGTTAGTGTTTGACACTGGCTGGACATGATCCAGCAGTGTGCCCTGGTGGCCAAGAAAGCCAATGGCATCCTGGCCTGTGTCAGGAATTGCATGGCTAACAGGAGCAGGGAGGTCATCCTTCCCCTATACTCAAAGTGTGGCACTGGTGAGGCCACACTTTGAGTGTTGTGTCCAGTTCTGGGTCCCTCAGTTTAAGAAGGAAGTTGAGATACTTAAGGGGTAAGATGCTTGATGCCTCCAGAGGAGGCAACAAGGCTGGTGAGGGGCTGGGAACACAAATCCTGTGAGGAATGACTGAGGGAGCTGGGGCTGTTCAGCCTGGAGAAAAGGAGACTCAGAGGTGACTTTATCACTCTCTACAACTTCCTGAAAGGCGGCTGTGCTCAGGTGGGGGTTGGTCTCTTTCTCCAGGCAGCAACTGACAGAACCCAAGGACACAGTCTCAAGCTGCATCAGGGGAAATATAGATTTGATAATAGGAAAAAGTTTTTTATAGAAAGGGTGATAAAGTACTGGAATGGTCTACCCAAGGAGGCAGTGGAGTCACCATCTCTGCCTGTGCTTAAAAAAAGACTGGATGTGGCACTTGGTGCCATGGTTTAGTGCTTTAGTGGAGGTGTTAATGCATGGGTTGGACTCAATGATGTTTAAGGTCTTTTCCAACCTAGTCATTCTGTGAATTCTCTGAATACTGTGGTTTTTTTCTATTGATCCCCATTAGCTTGGCTATTTTAGGGTCGGGTTTGTTTTTTTGTGGGTTTTTTTTTTTTTTTTGGTTGGTTGGATGCTTTTTGTTTTGCAAAGTAGCAGTAGTAAGTGGGTGGGTGTTTGTTTTTTGACTTTTCTTTTCTTATTTTCTCCCTTTTTTTTGCCCCCCAAAGGCTTCTTCCTTTCATTTTATTGTAGAGCAATAATGGTTTTTAATCATCTTCTGCAAAAATAACCATTTCAGTTCTATGCATTTCCTTGCTTTTAAAAACTTACCTTCTCTGAACAGATCTATTTCGGATTAGACCACCCCGTACACCTACTATTCCTGTTCCAGTTCCTGCAGGTAAGTCTGCTTGTCAAACAATTCTAGTCCCCCGGATGTGGGTTCCTAGCCAGCATCACCCTTCAGGCTGCACAGCTTCTGTAGGCAAATACAGCAACATATAAGTGAAAACATAATGGAGCATTAAAACTAGTGCTAACAGAAATGTTGTCATATTTTCTAAAGAAGAGAAAGGGGATGGTAGAAGCTAAAACAGGGATTAAAATTATTACTGGAAAGTTTTTTTGGTTGGTCCCTATTTCCTTCTAGCTTTTTTTTGTTTTAGTTTGGGTTTGGATGCTTGGTTGTATGGACTTTTTTGGTTTTGGGGAGTGGTAGAGATGGGTGGATGGGTGTTTGCATTTTGATTTTTACCTTTTATTACTTCTTTTAAATACTTTGTTTTAATAACAAAAGGGTTTTTCATTTCTGTTACAAACCATTCAAATTCTGTAATAGCCTTTCCTTTCAAACATAGCCACTTGCAATCTGTGCAATTCCTTGGTTTATAAATCCTGTTTTTACTCAAGAGATAATATTTTGTCTTGTGTTTCACCCCAAGCACCTCGTACACCTCCTGCACCTCCTCCGCCTCCTGTTCCTGTTCCGGTTTCAGCTGGTGAGTCTCTTTTTCAAGCAATTGTAGTCACTGGGATGTGGGTTCCTAGCCAGCATCTCCCTTCATGCTGCACAGCTTCTGTAGGAAAATGTGACAACACTTAATTGTAAACATAATGGAGCAATAAAGTTAACGCAAACAGAAACATTCGAAGACACTCTTCAGAAGAGAAAGGGGATGGTGAAAGCTAACATAGGGATTAAAATTAATGCTGGAGGAATTTTTGTTAATAATGGGTCTTTAATATGCTTTGATACTTTTGATATCACTCTAGGTTTAGCTGCTTGGTTAGTTGGTTTATTTTTGATTTTGGGAAGTGGTCGTGGTGAGCGGGTGGGTGTTTGATTTTTGATTTTTTTTATTTCTTTTTTTGTTTCTTTATTTTTTTAACTGAAGACTTTTCCCTTTCATTATGTTGTAAACCATTAACATTTCTTTATCATCTTTCCCTTCAACCATAACCATTTCCATTCTGTGCATTTCCTTGGTTTTTAAAATTTATCTTCTCTGAAGTAAAATTACTTTCTCTGAACAGAATCTTTCTGGCATCACTTAAAACCCCAATCAGCTGGTATCTTGTACTATGTACTAGTTTGAAAACAAACTAGTGTCAGATTGTAAGCCAGAACTACAGCTTAATAGGACAATTAAAATACAGGCAGAAAACACTGGCAGGAAACCTGAAGAGTCAGGATACAACCTGACACCCAGTTGGACGGGGTGGTGGTAGCAGTCTGATTAAATGGTGGCTGCAGTCCTGCCGGAGTGATAGATGTGGTTCTGTTGATGTGCTGATCCTATAGAAGGTTCTGGTCTTCCTCTGAAGATTCAGTGGTGGTTATGTACTTCTTGTCCTCTGGGAATCCAGTCAGTAAGGCCATTCTGGTGTTCCAAACCTCAGATTGTATCCAGGAAGGAATGCTTGGTTCTCCCCGTTGGGCAGAGCATCTCAAATGTGATGATGTAATTTTATGGGTGATGCAGTGAGACCTTGATGGTCCATGAGCAGACATAGGCCCCTGGAGGGAATTGTCAGCGATGAGTCATGGAGACAATAAAGAATACTGCATCATTTCTTTAAACAGCTGACATAGATGGTAATAGACTACACACCTCTGGGTTACATTTTCCATGATACCCTAAGACACTGAAGTAAATTTACTTTCTCTGAGCAGACTCCTTTCACCATTGCATTCAACCCCAAGGATCCACTACACCTTGTACTCCTGCTCCTGATGATAAGGTGGCTTGTCACGAAATTATAGACATTTGGATGTGTGTTCCTAGCCAGCATTTGCCTTCATGCTGCACAGTTTCTGCAGACAAATACATCATTTTAAACATAATTGAGCAATAACACTACGGCAGATATTTTGAAATAGCCATTTCTTGCATCCATAACTATTTTAGTACCTCGCATTTCCTTGCTTTTTAAAATGTACCTCGCCTGAAGTAATTTTACTGTTTTTGAAAAGAGTTTTTTTGGATTCCTGTTTCAGCCCAAGCTGCTCGTACACCTCCTGCACTAGCACAAGCTCATGATTGTAAGTCTGCTTGTCAAACAATTGTAGTCACTGGGATGTGGGTTCCTAGCCAGCATCTGCCTTCATGCTGCACGGCTTCTGCAGACAAATGCAACAATACTTAAATGTTAACACAATGGAGCAACACAACTAGTGCAAACAGAAACATTCTGAGACATTTATCAGAAGAGAAAGGGAATGGTGAAAGCTAACACAGGGATTAAAATCATTACTGGAATGTATTTACTCTTAGTTCCTATGCCTTTTGTGAGTTTGTTTTGGTTTTATTTTGGGTTTCGATGTTTGGTTGCTTGGACTTTTTTGGTTTTGGGGAGTGATTGAGGTGGGTAGGTGGATGGCTGTTTGATTTTAGAATTCTTTCTTTTCTAAATTTCATTCTTATTTCCTTTTGTTCTTTCTTTCATTCTATGTTCCCTTTTTTTTAATAACCAAATGGTTTTTCATTTTTATCTGATATAAAATATTCCCATTTTGAATTAGGCTTTCCTTTCAAACACAAACATTTCCAAACAGTTCATTTCCTTAGTTTTTAAATCCTACTTTTACTCAACAGCTATTTTCCAGCCTCGTGTTTCACCCCAAGCAGCTCGTGCAATTCCGGCTCCTATTCCTGCTCCAGCTCCTGCTCCTGCTCCCATTCCTGCTCCTGCTCCTGCTCCTGCTCCAGTTCCAGTTCTTGTTCTTCCTCCTGCTCCTGCTCCAGCCCCTGCTCCTGCTCCAGTTCCTGCTCTCGTTCCTGCTCCGGCCCCTGGTCCTCGTCCTGCTGGTAAGTCTCTTCTTCAAGAGAGCAGTCACTGTAGTCACTGGTATGTGGGTTCCTTGCCAGAATCTCCCTTCATGCTGCAAAGCTTCTGTAGGCAAATACAGCAACACATCAGTATAATGATAATGGAGCAATTCACCTAGTGTAAAGAGAAATGTTCTGAGACATTCTTCACACAAGAAAGAAGTGGTGTAACTAACACAAGAATTAAAATTTTTGTCAGACTGTAGAAGTTGCTTTCATTGATTGTGAAAAAAACACACTTTATAGGGACGAAGGGAAAAATATGTCTGTGAGAATATGTAGAACTTCAAACAACATGTGATTACTGTGGTGGTTTGACCAGGAAGAAGTGGGAATTCTGGGATGCTGTGGTCAAACCAATGGATGTTCGAGAGTTTGATACTGGCACCTGGTGTAGCCAGTGGGGTTTGGACACACCTCCGAGAATACACAGGGGTTAAAAAGCAGAGCTCTGCCCCTGGCAGGCTCTCTTGGGACGTCGAAGCGAAGAGGTCAGATCACCCTCCCCTGTCCAGCCGCTGCTGCTGGGCGGGGGAGGGGCAGCCACGTGGTAGGCCCTGGGCCTGGACAGAGATGGGAGGTGAGGAGGCCCTCGAGGATGGAAGGGTGGAAGATCCCAGGGAGTCAGCCCTCGGGCAGCCATCCCCCACCCCCCAGGAGGGAGAGAGAGAGCCGGCGACACCGAATGTGATAGCAGCCGGCCCAGGAGAAGAAGAGGGGGGAAGAGTGCCCGGCCGGAGCGGCAGCGTGTGTGGGAGTGCCGCAGCTCCGGGACAGACAGAGACTGAAAGTTTTAACCCCTTTCTTTCATGATTGGGGCCTTGCAAAAACTGCTATTCCTCCTCGAAGCTGAATAAGAAGGGAGATAAGAGATGAGATGAGACAAGGACCTGGCCTGAAGAACATGGAGATGATTGGATGGGGAGAGATGATTTGGAGTGGCCTTTTGGCTGGACTTTTCTTGTGGCCATGGACCCTGTTCCTGTGACACAGAGACTGCACTTAGGGGGAGGCAGTGCCTCAGAACCAGGAGGGTTCATCGTGGGGACCCCCCGGCCCCAGGGGGTTGGAAAAATATGGGGGGGACAGATGTCCCAAAGCAGAGACTGTGCCTTTTTGGAGTGAGACAAGGCATCCTTGAAAGACAACCCTAAAAGCAGCTCTGATCCATGCGCGGTGGTGAGAGCACTGGGCATGGAAGGAAGATGTCACAAGCGGCAAAAGGACTTTTTTCCGGGCGGTGCCGAAGTGACAGGGAAGCACACGAGGTTTCAGTGTGTTTCCAGGGGAAGCCTATGGAACAAGAAGGACTCCTTTCCTCTTCATGAACTGAAGTTTGAGTATACTAAAGTGTGGTACCAGGCTGGGCAGTTGGTGATTTGGGAGAATGTATCGGATTGGAAAGTCAGGTAGTGGGGAGGAGGAAAGTGGTTTTTGTAAGGTTTTCAATTTTTTTCTTTTCCTTATAGTTTTTCCCTATTTTCCTGTAGTTTAGGTAATAAAGTGTTCTTTATGTTTAAGCTAAAGCCTGTTTTGCTTATTCCTGGTCACATCTCAGAGCAGACACCAGGGTGAGGGCATTTTCATGGGGGGCACTGGCTCTGTGCCAGGCTCAAACCATGACATAATTCCTAGGGCAAGATACTTGTGCTAATGTCCTTTGTCTATTAAGGATTAATATAGAATATTTATATGCCATGCCTTTCATATAAGCAATTAAGACAAGGAGCAAACAGTTGTAAGTACTTCAAATACACTTATCAGAGCAATTTAACAGCAAATGTAGTTTCTCTCCTGATTTGTTTCTATTAATTTTTTTTATTCCAGCATTCTGGGGACGCCCAAGATTCAGAACCTTTACTGTGTCTGAAACCGATTCAAACTACAGTAGTATGACCCCCGACGGAACCTATACTGTGTCTGGAAGCGACTCAGTCTTCACTTCGTCACCCAGCAGATCCTATAGTCTATCTGGAACCGACTCAGGCCTCCGTAGTCTGACACCCGGCAGAACCTATACTGTGTCTGGAAGCGGCTCAGCCTTCAGTACGTCACCCAGCAGATACTATACTGCGTCTGGAAGCGACTCATTCTTCAGTACATCACCCAGCAGATACTATACCATGTCTGGAAGCGACGTATTTGGAGGTGTGTTATTACAGTGTCCTTAAACGGTCACTGTGGTGAGAGAAGGACGAGAATCTTGTTTCTTGATCAGAAGGCTTGATTTATTTATATAAGATATATAATACATTATAACTATGTTGTAATCTTCGCTGCAGCGTTGTTCTCGCCTCTCTGCTGGGGCTCTTCTCCATTCTCTGCAGCACAGTCCTTCCTTTCTTCTCAGGGGCTCCTCTTGGGCTCTCAACCCACCCCTATTTATCTCAGTTACCTTCACGAGCTACAGCTGCTGCCCAACTAAGGACCCTGCAGCTGCAGCTCGTTTGGAGCAACTCAGACCCACACAGGTCTTACAATACAACATATATTCAGGCCCCCACATTTCCCCCCTTTTCTTTTAACAATTATACAATTATAATATGCATACAGTCCCAGCTCTCAGGCTGCCACAGTTCTCGGCTGTCCTTAGATGTTCCAAGGCTCTTTTCTTTAAAGGCCATATTCTTCCAGCTTTCTGCTGCTACAGCTCCTTAATTCAAAGGCCATATTATATTCTGCAGTCCCAGCTCTCAGGCTGCCACAGCTCTCAGCTGTCCTATCTTCTATAGTCCCAGCTCTCTGGCTGATATTCCAAAGTCCCAGCTCTCAGGCTGCCACAGCTCTCGGCTGTCCGGGGGATTCCATACCTTCTTTCAATGAGTGGCTGCATGTTCTTCCTCACACGGGGCACCAGTTGTTGTAATCTTCGCTGCAGTGTTGTTCTTGCCTCTCTGCTGGGGCTCTTCTCCATTCTCTGCAGCACAGTCCTTCCTGTCTTCTCAGGGGCTCCTCCTGGGCTCTTGACCCACCCCTATTTATTTCAGTTATCTTCACGAGCTACAGCTGCTGCCCAACTAAGGACCCTGCAGCTGCAGCTCGTTTGGAGCTGTGGGGGCCTGAATATAAGTTGTATTGTAAGACCTGTGTGGGTCTGAGTTGCTCGAGAGCTGTGGCAGCCTGAGAGCTGGGACTGTATAGGGATATGCATATATTCTATGTATGTATCTAGGACAGCTGAGAGCTGGGCCTGTATGCATATTGTAATTGTATAATTGTTAAAAGAAAAGGGGGGAAATGTGGGGGCCTGAATATATGTTGTATTGTGGGATCTGTGTGGGTCCCAGTTGCTCCAAACGAGCTGCAGCTGCAGGGTCCTTAGTTGGGCAGCAGCTGTAGCTCGTGAAGATAACTGAAATAAATAGGGGTGGGTCAAGAGCCCAGGAGGAGCCCCTGAGAAGACAGGAAGGAGTGTGCTGCAGAGAATGGAGAAGAGCCCCAGCAGAGAGGCAAGAACAACACTGCAGCGAAGATTACAACATAACTATACTAAAAAGAAAAAGAAGAGAAGTTGCAGAGAGCAGCTTTGCTAAAAATAGAATAGAAGGAATGAATAACAAAGTTGTGTGTCCAGGGAATCTGTCCCTGAGCTGCTCCTGTGATTGGCCTTTAATGGTACACAAGGAAGATGAGCCAATCACAGGGGCACCTGCTACATTTCACAGCAGCTGATAACAATTGTTTACATTCTTCTTCTGGGGCTCTGCTTCCCAGAGGATGGACAAATCTACAGAAAGGATTTTTATAAAAAAATGTCTCAGACAGTGTGTCATCCTACAGAATCTGTACTGTCTCTGGAACCAACATTGCCTTTCCTTCCAACTATTAGCACTTCCATTCCATACATCTCCTTTTTTAAAAAAATTTACCATCTCTGAAGCAAATTCACTTTCTCTGAACAGACTCCATAGGGCCTCCCCAAGGAGCCAGTACACCTCATGCTCCTATTCCTGCTGTTGGTGGTAAGTCTGCTTGTGAAAACCTTATAGTGATTTGGATGTGGGTTGAGAGCCCACATCCAAGGGGACTGGTTGAGGTGGGTGGGTGGGTGTTTGCATTTAGATTTTTTTCCCTTTTATTACGAGTTATAATTGCATGCTTTCTTTCTAACTTTTTTTGTTCATAGCAAAATTAGTTTTCTTTTATTTCTATTACAAACCATTCATATTCTGTAATAGGCTTTTTTTTTCAACCATAACCATTTCCAATGGGTGCATTTCCTTGGTTTGTAAATCCTATTTTTCCTCAAGAGATAATATTCAGCACTGTGTTTCAGCCCAAGCAGCTCGTACACCTCCTGGTAATCTTGGTCCGGGTCCTGCTCCTGCTGCTGCTTTAGCTCCTGCTCCGGCTCCTGGTCCTGCTCCGGCTCCTGGTCCTGCTCTGGCTCCTGGTCCTGCTCTGGCTCCTGGTCCTGCTGCTGGTCATGCTGCTGCTCCTGCTGGTAAGTTGCTTTTTCAGGCAAATCTATTCAGTAGGATGTGAGTTCTGATCCAGCATCTCCCTTCACGTTGCACAGCTTCTGTAGGCCAATACAGCAACAGTTCATTGTAAACAAAATGGAGCATTACACCTAGTGAAAACAGAAATGTTATGATGCTTTTTAGAGAAGAAAAAGGCAATGGTGGAAGCTAACACAGGGTTTAAAATTATTATTGGAAAGTTTTTTTTCATTGGTCTCTATGTCTTTGTGGGTTTGGTTTGGTTTTTCTTTTGGTTTGGATGCTTACTTGCTTGGACATTTTAGGTTTTGTGGACTGGTTGAGGTAGGAGGATGAGTGTTTGAATTTTTATTTTTTTCTTTCATTGTTACTTTTAAATACTTTTTTTCTAAAATAACTGAATTGTTTTTTCTTTATTTCTCTTACAAACCATTCTTATTTTTTAATAGCCTTTCCTTTCAACCATAACCATTTCCAATCTGTGCATTGCCTTAGTTTTTAAATATTACTTTTACTCAAGAAATAATATTTAAGCTCGTGTTTCACTCCTAGCAGCTCATAGACCTGCAGCTCCTCCTGCTCCTGCTCCAGGTCCTGCTGTCGTTCCTGCTCCTGGGCCTGGGCCTGGTCCTCGTCCTGCTGGTAAGTCTCTTCTTCAAGCAATTGTAGTCATTGGGGTGTGGGTTCCAAGCCAGCATCTCTCTTGATGCTGCACAGCTTTTATAGGAAAATACAGCAACACTTTAGTATAATGATAGTGGAGCAATTCAACTCGTGCAAAGAGAAATGGTCTGAGACATTCTTCACACAAGAAGGGGTGGTGTAAATAATACAGGGATAAAAAATTTTTGTCAGACTGTAGGAGAAGTTGCTTTCCTTGATTAAAAAACACACTAGAGTATTACAGTGACCTTAGACGGTCACCGTGGTGAGAGAAGGACGAGAATCTTGTTTCTTGATCAGAAGGCTTGATTTATTTATATAAGATATATAATACATTATAACTACACTAAAAAGAAAAAGAAGAGAAGTTGCAGAGAGCTGCTCAGCTAAGAATAGAATAGAAAGAAAAAAAATAACAAAGTTGTGTGTCCAGGGAATCTGTCCCTGAGCTGCTCCTGTGATTGGCCTTTAATGGTACACATGGAAGATGAGCCAATCACAGGGGCACCTGCTACATTTCACAGCAGCTGATAACAATTGTTTACATTCTTCTTCTGGGGCTCTGCTTCCCAGAAGATGGACAAACGTGAAAGAAAGGATTTCTATGAAAAAATGTCTGCGACACTAGAGAAATTATAAGCATGAGGGGTATGTCTGTGAGAATATGTAAATCTTCAAACAACGTCTTACAATACTTCCTAGGGCAAGATACTTGTGCTAATGTCCTTTGTCTATTAAGGACCAATATAGAATATTTATATGAAATGTCTTTCAAATAAGCAATTAAGACAAGGAGCAAACTTGCTTCAAATAAGTACTTCAAATATTAAGTACTTCAAATCTGTAGTCTTTTCAGAGCAATTTTACAGCAAATGTAGATTCTCTCCTGATTTTGTTCAATTAATTTTTTTTTATTCCAGCATTCTGGGGACGCCCAAGATTCAGAACCTTTACTGTGTCTGAAACCGATTCAAACTACAGTAGTATGACCCCCGACGGAACCTATACTGTGTCTGGAAGCGACTCAGTCTTCACTTCGTCACCCAGCAGATCCTATAGTCTATCTGGAACCGACTCAGGCCTCCGTAGTCTGACACCCGGCAGAACCTATACTGTGTCTGGAAGCGGCTCAGCCTTCAGTACGTCACCCAGCAGATACTATACTGCATCTGAAGGCGAATCACCCAGCAGATACTACACTGCATCTGAAGGCGAATCACCCAGCAGATATTATACCGCGTCTGGAAGCAACATATTTGGAGGTGTGTCATCTTACAGAATCTGTACTGTCTCTGGAACCAAAACTTCCATTCTATGCATCTCCTTTATTTTTAAAATTTACCATTTCTGAAGTAAATTTACTATCTCTGACTCAACTCCTTTGGATCTCCCCAAGGAGCCAGTACACCTTGTGTTCCTATTCCTGCTATTGATTATAAGTCTGCTTCTGAAAATATTAGAGCCATTTGGATGTGGGTTGAGAGACCACATCCATGGGGAGTGGTTGAGGTGGGTGGGTGGGTGTTTGCATTTTGACTTTTTTTCCTTTTATTACGTCTTTTAATTGCATGCTTCCTTGATTTTTGGTATTTTTTTAATAGCAAAATTGTTTTTCCTCTATTTCTATTACAAACCATTCATATTCTGTAATAGCCTTTCCTTTCAAACATAACCATTTCCAATCACTGCATGTCCTTGGTTTGTAAATCCCATTTTTCCTCAAGAGATAATATTCAGCCTCATGTTTCACCCCAAGCAGCTCGTACACCTCCTGGTCCTCCTGGTCCTGGTCCTGCTCCTGCTCCTGCTCCAGCTCCTGCTGGTAAGTTTTCTTTTCAGGCAGTTGTAGTGGCTGGGATGTGGATTCCTAGCCAGCATCTCCCTTCACGCTGTACGGCTTCTGTAGGCAAATAGAGCAACATTTCATTGTAAACATAATGGAGCATTACAACTAGTGCAAACAGAAATGTTATGATACTTTATAGAGAAGGGAAAGCTGTAGGTGGAAGCAAACATAGAGTTTAAAATTATTATTGGAAATCTTTTCCATTTGTCTCTATGTCCTTGTGGGTTTGCTTTGGTTTTTCTTTGGGTTTGGATGCTTGGTTGCTTGGATTCTTTTGGTTTTGGGGAGTGGTTGAGGTGGGTGTGTGGGTGTTTGATTTTTTATTTTCTTATTTAAATGCTAATTTTAATACTCTTTCATTTTTAATAATAAATTTGTTTTTCAATTTTTCTGTTACAAACCATTCATATATTTAATCATTGTTCATTTAAATCATAACCATTTCCAATCTGTTCATTGCCTTGGTCCTTAAATCTTTTATAGAAAAGATAATATTAAGCCTCGTGTTTCACCCTAGCAGCTCATAGACCTCCAGCTGCTCCTGGTCCTGCTCCAGTTGCTGCTCTCGTTCCTGCTCCTGGTCCTGGTCCGGGTCCTGGTCCTGGTCCTGCTCGTAAGTCTCTTCTTCAAGAGAGCAGTCACTGTAGTCACTGGGATGTGGGTTCCTAGCCAGAATCTCCCTTCATGCTGCACAGCTTCTGTAGGCAAATACAGCAACATTTCAGTATAACGATAATGGAGCAATTCACCTAGTGCAAAGAGAAATGTTCTGAGACATTCTTCACACAAGAAAGAAGTGGTGTAACTAACACAGGGATTAAAGTTTTTGTCAGACTGTAGAAGAAGTTGCTTTCCTTGATAAAAACCACACCCTAGAATTTATAAGGACGAGGGGAAAAATATGTCTGTGAGAATATGTAGAACTTCAAACAATGTCTGATTACAATACTTCCTAGGGCAAGACAGTTGTGATAATGTCCTTTGTCTATTAAGGACCAATATAGAATATTAATATAGAAGATATATGCCACGTCTTTCAAATAATAATCAATAGGCAGTCAGTTGTAAATACTTCAAATACGTAGTCTTGTCAGAGCAATTTAACAGCAAATGTAGTTTCTCACCTGATTTGGTTCTATTCATTTTTTTTTATTCCAGCATTCTGGGGACGCCCAAGATTCAGAACCTTTACTGTGTCTGAAACCGATTCAAACTACAGTAGTATGACCCCCGACGGAACCTATACTGTGTCTGGAAGCGACTCAGTCTTCACTTCATCACCCAGCAGATCCTATAGTCTATCTGGAACCGACTCAGGCCTCCGTAGTCTGACACCCGGCAGAACCTATACTGTGTCTGGAAGCGGCTCAGCCTTCAGTACGTCACCCAGCAGATACTATACTGCATCTGAAGGCGAATCACCCAGCAGATACTATACTGCATCTGAAGGTGAATCACCCAGCAGATACTATACTGCATCTGAAGGCGAATCACCCAGCAGATACTATACTGCGTCTGGAAGCAACATATTTGGTGGTGTGTCATCCTTACAGAACCTGTACTGTCTCTGGAATCAACACTGTCTTTCCTTCCAACTATTAGCATTTCCATTCCATACATCTCCTTTCTTTTTTTAAATTTACCATCTCTGAAGCAAATTCACTTTCTCTGAACAGACTCCATAGGGCCTCCCCAAGAAGCCAGTACACCTCATGCTCCTCTTCCTGCTGGTGGGGGTAAGTCTGCTTGTGAAAACGTTATAGTGATTTGGATGTGGGTTGAGAGCCCACATCCAAGGAGACTGGTTGAGGGGGGTGGGTGTTTGCATTTTGAGTTTTTTCCTTTTATTACTTCTTTTCATTGCATGCTTGCTTGATTTCTTTTTCCTCTTTTTAATAGCAAAGTTGTTTTTCCTATATTTCTATTAGAAACCATTCATATTCTATAATAGCCTTTCCTTTAAAACATAACCATTTCCAATGGGAGCATTTCCTTGGTTTGTAAATCCTATTTTTCTTCAAGAGATTATATTCAGCCTCATGTTTTACCCCAAACAGCTGGTAGGCCTCCTAGTCATCCTGGTCCTGGTCCTGGTCCTGGTCCGGCTCCCGCTCCTGCTGGTGAGTCTCTTTTTCAAGCAATTGTACTCACTGGGATGTGGGTTCCTAGCCAGCATCTCTCTTCATGCTGCACAGCTTCTGTATACCCATACAGCAAGCAACGCTTCATTGTATACGTAACGGAGCATTAAACCTCTGGCAAACAGATATGTTATCATATTTTTTAGAGAAGAGTAAGGGGGTGGATGGTGATATCTAACAGCAAGTTTAAAATTATTATTGGAAAGTTTTATTTTTCTAATTGTTTCAAATTTTTTTGTTTTTCAAATTGTTTCAAATTGTATGTCATTTTTCAAATTTCATTTCAAATTGTTTTTTCTTTATTTCTCTTACAAACCATTCTTATTTTTTAATAGCCTTTCCTTTCAACCATAACCATTTCCAATCTGTGAATTGCCTTGGTTTTTAAATATTACTTTTAATCAAGAGATAATATATAGCCTCGCGCTTCACCCCTAGCAGCTCATAGACCTCCTGCTCCTCCTGCTCCTGCTCCAGTTCCTGCTCCCGGTCCTGCTCCTGGTCCTCGTCCTGGGCCTGGTCCTCGTCCTGCTGGTAAGTCTCTTTTTCAAGCAATTATTGTCACTGGGATGTGGGTTCCTAGCCAGCATCCCCCTTCAGGCTGCACAGCTTCTGTAGGCAAATACAGCAACACTTTAGTATAATGATAGTGGAGCAATTCAACTCGTGCAAAGAGAAATGTTCTGAGACATTCTTCACACAAAAAAGGGGTGGTGTAAATAACAGAGGGATAAAAATTATTGTCAAGACTGTAGAAGCTACCTATTTCCTTGATTAAAAAACACACCCTAGAATTTATAAGGATGAAGGTTATAAAATGTGGTTGAGAATATGTAGAACTAAAAAGAACGTGTGACTACAATACTTCCTAGGGCAAGACAGTTGTGCTAATGTCCTTTGTCTATTAAGGACCAATATAGAATATTTATATGCCATGTAATTCAAATAAGCAATTAAGAGGCAGACAGTTGCAAGTACTTCAAATACATACACAGAGCTATTTAACAGCAAATGTAGATTCTCTCCTGATTTGGTTCTATTCATTTTTTTTATTCCAGCATTCTGGGGACGCCCAAGATTCAGAACCTTTACTGTGTCTGAAACCGATTCAAACTACAGTAGTATGACCCCCGACGGAACCTATACTGTGTCTGGAAGCGACTCAGTCTTCACTTCGTCACCCAGCAGATCCTATAGTCTATCTGGAACCGACTCAGGCCTCCGTAGTCTGACACCCGGCAGAACCTATACTGTGTCTGGAAGCGGCTCAGCCTTCAGTACGTCACCCAGCAGATACTATACTGCATCTGAAGGCGAATCACCCAGCAGATACTATACTGCATCTGAAGGCGAATCACCCAGCAGATACTATACTGCATCTGGAAGCAACATATTTGGAGGTGTGTCATCCTACAGAACCTGTACTGTCTCTGGAACCAACATTGCCTTTCCTTCCAACTATTAGCATTTCCATTCCATACATCTCCTTTCTTTTTAAAATTTACCGTCTCTGAAGCAAATTCACTTTGAACAGACTCCATAGGGCCTCCCCAAAGAGCCCGTACACCTCGTGCTCCTATTCCTGCTGTTGACGTTAAGTCTGCTTGTGAAAACATTGTAGTGATTTGGATGTGGGTTGAGAGCCCACATCCAAGGAGACTGGTTGAGGGGGGTGGGTGGGTGTTTGCATTTTGAGTTTTTTCCTTTTATTACTTCTTTTCATTGCATGCTTGCATGCTTTTTCCTTTTGTTAGTAGCAAAATTGTTTTTCCTCTATTTCTATTACAAACCATTCATATTCTGTAATAGGCTTTTTTTTCAACCATAACCCTTTCCAATGGGTGCATTTCCTTGGTTTGTAGATCGTATTTTTCCTCAAGAGATAATATTCAGCCTCCTACACCTCCTGCTCGTCCTGCTCCTTCTTTTAAGTCACTTTTTCAAGCAATTGTAGTCACTGGGATGTGGGTTCCTGGCCGCCATCTCCCTTCCTGCTGCACAGCTTCTGCAGGCCTATCCCGCAATACTTAATTATAAACACAATGGAGCTTTAAACCTAGTGCAAACACAAATGTTATAATGCCTTTTAAGATGAGAAAGGGGATGTTGGAGGCTAACACAGGGATTAAAATTAATTCTGGAGGATTTTTTTCTTCCTATGTGTCCTTTATTTGCTTATATAGTTTTCTTTTTTTAGTCTGGGTTTAGCTGCTTGGTTCGTTGGATTTTTTTTTGATTTTTCAGTGTGGTCCTTGTGGGTGGGCAGTCTTTTATTTTTGATTTTTTTCTTTTAGTGCTTCTTTTAATTACATTTTTGAAACCAAGTCCCTTTTCCTTTCTTTCTTTTATAAACCATTAACATTTCTGCAATAACTTTTCCTTTCAACCATAAGAATTTCAATTGTTATTTCCTTGTTTTTTAAAACTTACTTTTTCAAAAGAGGTAATTTTCAGCCTTCAATTTCATCCCAAGCAGCCAGTACACCTGCTGGTCCTACTTCTCTTGATGGTAAGTCTGCTTTTCAAGAAATTATAGTCATTTGGATGTAGGTTCCTTGCCAGCATCTTCCTTCATGCTGCACAACTTCTGAAGACAAATACAACAATACTTGATTGTAAACATAATGGAGCAATAACACTATTGCAGGCATTTTGAAATAGTAATTTCTTGCAACTATAGCCATTTCAAATCTGTGCATTTCCTTGCTTTTAAAAATGTACCTCCTCTGAAGTAATTTTATTTTCTCTGAACAGCCTCTTTTCAGTTTCCGGTTTCAGCCCAAGCTGCTCGTACACCTCCTGCACTAGCACAAGCTCATGATGGTAAATCTGCTTGTCAAACAATTGTAGTCACTGGGATGTGGGTTCCTAGCCAGCATCTGCCTTCATGCTGCACAGCTTCTGCAGTCAAATACAACAATCCTTAATTGTAAACATAATGGAGCATTAAAACTATTGCTACAGAAATATTCTGAGACATTTATCAGAAGAGAAAGGGGTGGTGAAAGCTAACACAGAGGTTAAAATTACTGCCGTGGTTCTCTCCATTGGTGCCCAATAGCTTGGCTATTTTTGGTTTGGGGTTGTTTTTTGGTTGGTTGCTTTTTATGATTTTTTTGGTTTTCCAGAGTAGTGGTACTGTGTGGGTGGCTTTTTGACGTTTTGAATTTTTTTCTTATTTTCTTTTTGGTCTTTTTGCCAAATGCTTCTTCCTTTCATTATGTTATATACCCATTAATGTTTTTTAATCATCTTCTCTTGCAAACACAACCATTTCAGTTCTGTGCATTTCCTTGCTTTTAAAAATTTACCTTCTCTGAAGTAAATGTATTATCTCTGAACAGATATATTTCAGGTGAGCTTTGGACCCAGAGCACCCCGTACACCTGCTACTTCTGCTCCTGCTGGTAAGTCTTATTTTTGAATGTTTTCTTTTCTAACTTAGTTTAATTACATTCTTTCTTTCATTCTTTCTTTTCTTTCTTTTCTTTCTTTTCTTTCTTTTCTTTCTTTTCTTTCTTTTCTTTCTTTTCTTTCATTTCTTTCTTTTTTTTCTTTTGAAGAGCCAAAGGCTTTTTCCTTTCTTTCTGTTATAAAATATAAACATTCAGAATAAGTTTGTTTCCTTGAATAAAAAACACAGCTTTGGAGTTAATATGATGAGAGGTAAAAAATGTCTTTAAGTGAATATACTTGCAGCACTTCATTTAAAGTGCTATACCAACTACTTATGGGGCAGGATAATTGTGCTAATGTCCTTTGTCTATTAAATATCTATATATAATAATCAGGTGCCATGTGTTTCAAAGCAGCATTTAAGGAGCAAATATTTATAAGTACTTCACATACATGCCCTTGTAAGGAGCATTTAACAGCAAACATAGATTCTCTCTCGATTTTTTATCCTTTTGTTTACTCTAGCACAGCAGAGAGTGCCTAGACACAGAGTCCACACTGTGTCTGGAACCAACGTACCCCCCTTTGTGCTACCAGCCAGACCCTACAGTGTGTCTGACGCCAACATCCCCTCCAGTGCACTGCCACGTAGAACAGGTTTTGGGTCATCAATGGAACCAGCCATCAACCTGATCCCAACCAGATCCAATACTGGGTCATCCATGGATGCATCCTCCCACACGAGACGAAACAGAGCTTTTACCGTGCCCTCAAGCAACATGCCCTCCCATCTGACAGGAAACAGAGCTGGTATTGGGTCTTCATCCTTCAATTTCAGACCACGCAGAAGCAGTTCTGTGCCTTCAGTAGCTCCTTTCAGGCGGGATGTGTTACCCAGCACTAGAAGAAATAAGGAAATTTAATTATCAGATGTGAGAGATTTAATTATCAGATGTGAGAGCTTCTCTCCAGAAGAAAAACACTCCAGCAATACAAGAAGATCTAAATAAAGTACAGTCTTACCTACCTTTGTATTGTAGTTCACTGTATATATTTTTTTGTAATTTCATATTTTTATGAAAATGTCATCCACATCTTCACATTTCTGTGTTTCTAATTAAAAAGCACTTATTTATATAACTCTTTTTATGGCAGTTTTTAATTTTTATGTATTATGTTTTAAAATGTTATAAAACAACACCTTTTGGGTAGTTTTCCCCATTCCTAAAAAAATAATAGATCCACAAGCCATTTTAATCTCTGTCTCTAAAAGGTTTTTCATATCTGTCTATTCTAAACCAGGATTTCCATACTTTAATAGGATTGAGAGAGGTCCATGATATATACACCAGTGATTCCTCTTGCGGAAAGTCATGGCCCTGTGTTTTGGTTTGAAAAGACAGGTGTCTGCTAAGAAAGGAAGGAGCCTCCCTTGAAATGGAAAATGCAAACTCCCTCTCTCTGAATTATCATTTTGAAACTAAGGGGCTCTCAGGCAAAGACATGGGAGTAGGAATAGTAGTTCTTTATTAGGAAAATTAAAATACAAATGCACTAGTACAAAAACAAACTATGGACAGAGTCAGAATATGCCCTGACACTCTGTTGGTCGGGGTGTTGTTAGCATGTATCCAAAAATTTATGGTGGCTGTAGCTTTCTTGGAGTGGCGGATGTGGTTCTTTTGAAGCCATGATCCTGTAGAAGGGTGTAGTCTTCCTCTGAAGGTCCAGTGGTTGTGCAGATGCGCTTGGTCTTCTTCTGGAAATCTAGTAGAAGAAAAGCTGCTCTTCTGGAAATCTAGTGGGAAAAGGCTGCCGTGGTGTTCCAAATCTCAGATTATATCCAGGTAGGAATGCTTGGGTCCTTCCCCTGGGTAGAGCATTTCCCAATGGGATGATGTAATTTTTTCATCATTCAGTGAGATTCAGTGGCCCACTAACAGAAGATATTTTCTGGAGGGAGGACTAGTTGTGGAAGAGATAAAGAAATCTGTCCCACCTGGTTTTAACAGGTGGCCCAATTAGCAGAAGATAATTGCCCTATCTCTAACAGACAGCAATAGAATACATACTCCCAGACACATTTTCCAACCTAAGACATTATCCACCCTTTATTCTATTAGTACTTACATTATACTCAAATCAATAAACTTGACACCATGAAACCTTACACACAGTTCTTACTTAAGACTAGGTTTCCTTATGATACACTGTTGTTGTTGAGTTAGGAACGGATGAAGAAAGGTGACATTGATTCCTTTGATCAGAGGGCATAAAGCGAGATTTATTAGGAACTTCACATACTTATAGACAAGATTATTCACCCAGAACCTGAATGCCCCTCACACCACTGGTTAATGAGGAACAATTTCTTCTGGTAAAATATCTTTCCATAAACATGTACAAACATTCCACATGTTCACAAATACCAGGTGCAGAGATTAAGATAATAATTGTTTTAATTCTTTCTCTGAGCATTCTCACAACTTCCCTAGGACAATGCCTGGGAAAGTTGTCTGTTTTTCTCTCTGTCAGCATCCAGAGATAACAAGAGGCCAATCCTGTGGAATCATCAAAAGAGAGGGAAGTCCAGTTTGCAGAGGCCCCATGTCCTCTATGATATCATTGATCTTCCTCAGGTCATGGAGCAATCTTCAGGAATCAAAAGTTGCCTTACGAATGACAAAAACTGGGGAATTCCAGGGACTGTTTGTAGGTCTGATGTGGCCTTTTTGCAGTTGTTCAGTTACTAATTTTTTGAGAATATTCAATTTTTTCTGCTCAAGAAACCATTGATCAAATTGGCTGATTGGTTTTCCATGATAATTTCAGAGTGGCAGGCGTTGCTGTGGTTTTTGTCAAACACCCACTTCTATCTTTGCTCCCCACTGGGACACACGTCTCTCCCCGATACTGTGATGGACTTCTGCACCATGAAGGGACTGATGGTTGCTGTCCTTGCCTTGGGACCTGTAACAGTAATCATGAATTCACTTTGCAGACACAAGATAGCTCCTCCAACTCCTGTGAGAGCACCCATGGGTGTCACCAAATTCCAATTGCACAGCCAGGATGCACGAGAAATCACAGTGATGTCCGCCCCTGTGTCCAGCATACCTGCAATATGAACAGTTTGACCAAGGTGCATTAGACTGCACGTCAGCTCTGGCCGTTCATTGCTGACATGTTTTATTAGGCACTGGGCCAGAACTCTCAAAAGGCATTTCTCAGCATACAACTTGCTTATTTCTATTCATTGGTAATGCAATAGTGATAGCTATTGCTGGTTTTGGTTCAATTACCATTGGAGCATTGTAAGTAAGAGCTGAAATCATCAGCTCTTCATTGTAATTTGCTGAGACAACAGTTGGAAAAATTGAAAGTTGAAGAATTTTATTACTGTCCTTGCCTATAATTAAAAAGTCTTGCTTTTGCTGTGAATATATTTCCTGTGCAAATGTATTCATGGTAAAAGTTTTTTAAAAATAAATTAATTTGGAATTTGTTAATCTGCATCGTGCCCCTGGGGGTAATAAGTTGGGATCACTTGGGACATGGTTTTATCTTGTATGACTTTACATCTCATCTTACCCAAATTGGTCAGCCTTTTTGAATTATTTCCTGAATCAAAAGAAGGTAAAGTAGGTTTTCTTTCTGTTTTTGCGGGACCAGTATGTAATAGGTTAACTTCTTGTTCAGAATCACTAGAATTATCACTTATTTTCCTTATTTTCCTCCCTCACAACCTTGTAAATTACAGACTGTCTCAGAGGAATTTCACGGTGACTGGAGACTGTTTTGTAATACTAACAGAGAAATCCTGCCTTTTGCTAGCAGAGATACTGGTGTTGAGAATTTTTTCGCTCTTTCTCTCCCCGCACTTTTTCTCACAAGTAGCAATGAGTTCTCATATTCTGGGGGGGGGGCAAGCAGGGACCCGGACATGGCTTGGAAAATGGTGAAAGTTGGGGGGCACACTGCCATGGTAGGGGTGGAGGTGTCGCAGCCCCAGTCTGAATGTCAGGGTTACAGCTGAAGTTGAGTTACAGCTGAAGCAGAGGTGGGAGGTCTGGGGACTCAGACTCAGTGTTGGGGGTAGGCGCAGATGCAGCTGAGGAAGTGGAGGGTTTAGTAGAATGTTTAAACATATCAATCATGGTAGGACACACCAGAAGCAACTTAGCAGCTGTTTGATCTGTGATTGTGGTAAAAGCATTGTATAGTTTCAGTCCTAATAATTCCCAAAGAGGGAGTGAAAACATGGAAGTTTTATCTATAGCTGGAAACTACTTCTGAATGTATAATAATAAGTCTTTTAACTCAGTTTTTGAAACATTACAGGAATTAGATTTGACCAGATCTTCGAGGTTTTTATAAACATCTCTAGGTAAATTGGCCATGTTGTGTCCTAACATGTTCCCTGAGGCTTACCTGATGTTGAACAACATGCAAGTCCTTGTCGGACCTCCATCCTGATCGAGCCAGAGACAAGGGTAGAAATCCAACTTCTCTCTTTGTCATGGTTTGAGCCTGGCACAGAGCCAGTGCCCCCCATGAAAATGCCTCATCCTGGTGTCTGCTGTGAGATGTGACCAGGAATAAGCAAAACAGGCTCCAACTTAAACATAAAGAACACTTTATTACCTAAACTACAGGAAAATAGGGAAAGACTATAAGGAGAAGAAGGAAAAAAAAAAAAAATTGAAAACCTTACAAAAACCACTTTTCCTCCTCCCCACTACCTGACTTTCCCAATCCAATACATTCTCCCAAAACACCAACTGCCCAGCCTTGGCCCCACACTTTAGTATACTCAAACTTCAGTTCATGAAGAGGAAAGGAGTCTTTCTCGTTCCATAGGCTTCTCCTGGAAACACACTGAAACCTCGTGTGCTTCTCTGTCACTTCGGCACCGCCCGGAAAAAAAGTCCTTTTGCCGCTTGTAACATCTTCCTTCCATGCCCAGTGCTCTCACCACTGAGACATGGCCAGAGCTGCTTTTAGGGTTGTCTTTCAAGGATGCCTTGTCTCACTCCAAAAAGGCACAGTCTCTGCTTTTGGGACATCTGTCCCCCCCATATTTTTCCAACCCCCTGGGGCCGGGGGGTCCTCACGAAGAACCTTCCTGGTTTTGAGGCACTGCCTCCCCCTAAATGCAGTCTGTGTCACAGGAACAACTGAGTCCATAGCCACGAGAAAAGTCCAGCCAAAAGGCCACTCCAAATCATCTCTCCCCATCCAATCATCTCCACATTCTTCGGGCCAGGTCCTTGTCTCATCTCATCTCTCATCTCCCTTCTTATTCAGCTTCGAGGAGGATTAGCATTTTTGCAAGGCCCCAATCATGCAAGAAAGGGTTAAAAGTTTTCAGTCTCTGTCTGTCCTGGGACGAGATGATACTCCCACACGTGCTGCTGCTGCGGCCGGCCGGGCTGCACCCTTTTCCCCCCCCCTTTCTCTTCCTGGGCCGGCTCTCTCTCTCTCTCCCTCTCCTGGGGGGGGGGGTCTGGCTGCCCGATGTCTCGATGTCTCTTGGGGCTCCTCCACCCTTCCATCCTTGAAAGCCCCTCACCTCATCTCTGTCCAGGCCCCGGGCCTACCGCATGGCCACCCCTCCCCCGCCCAGCAGCAGCGGGCTGGACGGAGGGGGGAGATCTGACCTCCTCGCCGCGATGTCCCAAAGAGGGAGATCCAAGGGCAGTGCCCTGCTTTTAACCCCTGTGTATTCTCGGAGGTGTTTCCAAACCCCACTTGCTACACCGGGTGCCAGTCTCAAACCCAAAACCTTCATTGGTTTGACCACAGCTTCCCAGAATTCCCACTCCTTCCTGGTCAAACCACGACACTCTTTTTGTAAGAGTTATGATCCTGGGGTTTGTGCTTCTCTCAGCAAAACTTTACAAAAATTATCTTGGGTCTTTTAGGTCAGAATGTTTAGTCAAGTTATTTGCTCCTGACACGGGAACACCAATGTGTCGGAAACACCCTTTTCTGACAAAGAGATGGGGCAACTGAGAGGCATTTTAAAATCTTTTATTCCACTTCCAGTCTCATAAGAAGGGCGAGACAATAGAGATGTTATCATTCACGCTACCACAATCAGAAGCTATTTCCTTGTGAGAGCCTATCCGAAAATCCTTTATTTTTGCCTCACAATTGTCATGACAAAAGACCACCAAAAGGTTAAAAACTGTTGAGCCAGTTGGGAAAAAAAGTCTCATGCTTATTCAGTATGTTCACAGGTGGTGTTTACAGAACATGCCATGCTGAACTTGAAGGGGACTTGCTGCCCTTTCTGGACTTTCTTCCAAACTCCTGACTTGGCTGGTCTGAGCTCTGGGGTGGCTCACCCCTCCAAGAGAAGCCCCCTCTTGCCTGCCTTCGACCACCGTGACAGACAGACAGAGATGCGAATCCCCTCATCAAGGAACCAAGACAAGACAAGAAACCCCCTTGGCACCTCCATGGTACCCCCTTGGCACCCCCTTCCAGAGACTGGGACTGAACCCCGCCCCCGAGCTTGGTGAGGGTGGGAAAAACTGCCCAGAATAAACATACCTGCAAGCATTCGGCCATGAAAACAATGGAATAACATCCCCCTCCTCCTGTTCCTATTCTTTTCCCCTCCATGGAAACCTAATTTCGGCCACCCTTCGCCCAAAGATAAATGGTATATTTTTGGGGTGCGATCCAACTGTCCTTTGAGATCTCCCCGAGACGTGCACCAGTGAGCTTCGACGGCTAGACCCCCGAAGGACACCGACACGTTTTGTTAGCTATACCCTACCTCACCCTTCTTTCCTCCCTCTTCCCTTGTCTTACCCTTTTCTTCGTCAGATTCTCTAACCAAGCGCATATTCAGCTGTGGTTATTATCAATAAAATTGCATTTTGTTGATTTGTTACTGCAAAACCCCAGTGCCTTACTGGTTATTTTTTTTTTGCACCAAAAGTTCATCCATCACCCATTCATTCGGGCAGACCTTGACATTAACTGGCGTCACAGACAGGATTCTGGTAGCCAGTGGGATTTTGCGGGTTCTGTGTAGTCTGTATCAGGGGAAAGAAAGATCTGCCCTGAAAAAGTGTTTGATTCTAATCTCCAGCAGACTGCACACGTCAAAGCCAAATCTCATGCTCGATTGAGCACTCAGGCTCCGGAATTGACACAAAAGATATTTTCGGTGCAAAAGCTGGGGAAATTGTTACTATCACTACTGTTGCTGATCTGATACAGGCACTGACACCGACACTGATACTGCTCCTGATCCTGATATTGATGCTGACATTGATATTGTTGTGGTTTGACCAGGAAGTAGTGGGAATTCTGGGATGCTGTGGTCAAACCAATGGGTGCTCGGATTTTGATATTGGCACCTGGTGTGGCCAGTGGGGTTTGGACACACCTCTGAGAACACACAGGGGTTAAAAGCAGAGCTTCGGCCCTGGGAGGCTCTCTTGGGACTTCGAGGGAAGGAGGTCGGATCTCCCTTTCCCCCGTCCAGCTGCTGCTGCTGGGCGGAGGAGGGGCAGCCATGTGGTAGGCCTGGGCCTGGACAGAGATGGGTGGTGAGGAGGCCCTTGAGGATGGAAGGGTGGAGGAGCCCCAAGAGACAGCCATTGGGCAGCCATTCCCCCCCCCAGGAGAGAGAGGAGAGCCGGCATCTGAATTTGATAGCGGCCGGCCCAGGAGGAAAAGGCTGGGGGGGAATGCAGTGAGGAGGTGCCAGCCGGAGCAGCAGCAAGTGTGGGAGTGCCGGAGCTCTGGGACAGGCAGAGACTGAATTTTTTAACCCCTTTCTTTCATGACTGGGACCTTGCAAAAATGCTGATCCTCCTGGAGCTGAAGGAGAAGAGAGATAAGAGATGAGATAACCAAGGACCTGGCCCGAAGGACATAGAGAAGACTGGCTGAGTGGAGAGAGAGATGATTGGAGTGGCCTTTTGGCTGGACTTTTTCTTGTGTAGCCACAGACTCAGTTTTATTCCTGTGACACAGAGACTGCACTTAGGGGGAGGCAGTGCCTCAGAACCAGGAGGGTTCATTGTGGGGACCTCTCGGCCCCAGGGGGTTGGAAAAAAATGGGGGGGACAGATGTCCCAAAGCAGAGACTGTGCCTTTTTGGAGTGAGACAAGGCATCCTTAAAAGACAAACCTAAAAGCAGCTCTGGTCCATGTACAGTGGTGAGAACACTGGGCATGGAAGGAAGATGTCACCATGGCAAAAGGACTTTCCGGGCAGTGCCGAGTGACATGGAAGCACACGAGGTTTCAGCATGTTTCCAGGGGAAGCCTATGGAACAAGAAGAACTCCTCTCTTCTTCATGGACTGAAGTTTGAGTATTCTAAAGGGTGGTGCCAGGCTGGGCAGTTGGTGATTTGGGGAAATGTATCGGATTGGGAAATTTTGGTGCTGGGGAGGAGAAAAGTGGTTTTCTTGTAAGGTTTTCAATTTTTTTTCCCTTATAGTTTTTTCTCTTTCTTTTCTTGTAGTTTAGGTAATAAAGTTTTCTTTATTTCTAAGATGGAGCCTGCTTTGCTTATTCCTGGTCACATCTCACAGCAGACACCAGGGAGAGGGTATTCTCATGGGGGCACTGGCTCTGTGCCAGGCCTAAACCATGACAATATTGATATTGATATTGACATTGATGCTGGTACTGTTGTATTTGAATGAACCTGAACCTGTTACTGTTGTATTTGAGTGAATCTGAACCTGTTACTGCTGTATTTGTGTACCTGGACTGTCTAAAAAGGAAGGGACAGGCCTGAAGAAATTAAGCTTTACCTTTTGACAGATATTGTCCCTTCACCTATACAGGGGAGTGAGGGGCAGCCCAGCAAAGGCTGAGTTGCTTTCTTCCTGTTCTAGGTTCTGGTCCCCTCACAAAGAAAACACTTGTGTGTGTGTGTGAGGGTGTGTATCTGGACTGTCTGGAAAAAAAAGGGACAAACCTGAAGCGATTAAAACAGTGCCTTCCAGACAGACTTTGTTTCTTCAGCTATCTAGGGAGACGAAGGGGACAAAGAGGTCTGTATGATTGTGTAACCTCATTTCTTTTCAGATCTACCACCACATCTTCTAAGGAGAAATCAGAACATACTGTAGCGACATAGAGATTGCAAATGCCATAGACCAAATTTTAATGGGCGAATTCAACAGAACTCTAGATGGATATAGGGTTGCTATTTCTCCCTGGCTGCTATCAGCAAGCAACACTGCCTCTGTAAAATACAGCTTTTAGTTCTTGAAAGCTCTGAAAAAGAAAAAGAGGAAAGCGACAGCAACACCTTTGCTACTGCTGCTGCAGACTGGAAAAACTCCAACTGGATCACAATCTCATCCAGGGCTGGAAAGGAGAGGAAACATCGTGCAGAATAATCTTTGCTTCCTGGAAAAGGAGAAAATGAACATGACAAATCTCTCCTAGAAAACCAAGAAGCCAACAAGGCACAAGATAGAAGTGTCACCCATTCTGTTATCTAAAGCACTTGGTTTCACTGAGGGCATGTTTAGTATGGAAACAGCCCGTGTAGTGAGTAATGTCACATAGGGATTGTTGGAAGTCTGCTGAAGGTCCCTCCTATGCCTCCCATTGTCCAGGCTAAAGCTCCCTCAGCACCTCCTCACTGGGCCTCTGCTCCACACCCTTGCCCAGCTCCTGTGTCCTTCTGTGCACATGCTGAAGCCCATCAGTGACTTTCTGCTTCCCAGGGCCCACAAGTGCACACAGCACTCCAGCTGTGGCCACAGCATTGCCCAGCACAGGGCCACGCTCACTGCTCTGCTCCTGCTGCCCCATTGCTGCTGGCACAGCCCACCATGCCCTTGGCCTTCTTGGTGCCAGGCTGGCTCTTCTTCAGCTGATCTTCTACCGCACCCCTGGGCCTTTTGGACCCACACAGCTCCCCAGCTGCAGAGTTGCACATTTGACTTCAAATACAGCATCAGCCATTTCTAGATGGCCATCCTCTTCTGAGCAACATAAGGAAACAGTCAAGGACTTGCAGCCTCATCCGCACTCCAGGCTCCAAGACACTTGCCAAAGCTGCAGACTTCATCAACAAATGCATCAAAACAAACTTGTCACTTCTGCTTTTGCCTCACCAGGACGCTTCATAACTACTCACTTTCTTTCTTTGGCAACATGGAAAGGGAATGGCCCCACACAGCTTCATACATATAACAATGATCTCATTGAGTTTTATCAAAAGCCAAAAGACAACTTGGCAATAAGACTCTATAGAACTGAAGAATACCTCAAGAAAACTGCAGAGCACTCTCACAAGCGAAACACATCTTTCCAACAAGGGAAAACAAAGAAAGCCCTCTGACCTCCCGCACTACCACATGTGCCCTCGGCCATAGCACTGCAGAAGCCCAGAGACAGAGCTTCCCTGAGCCAAGCAGCCAGATGCTCTCCCAGAGACACCAGCCATTTGGGGCCTCAACATCACAGGACAAAGGCCAAGTTCTGCTGTCGCTGCCTGCAGGAAATCCCTAGCTCCTGGCAGCACTCCAGCATTCGGCATCCTCAGCCAGCAAGAGGAAGCTCCAGCTGCTCTGAAACTTGCACCTCTGCCTTGCTCTAAAGACAGCATCACACACAACTGGCACTTACGGGCTCAGGATATTCAGGCTCTTCTGTGACCACTGATGGAAACTGGAGCTCGTCCGCCTCAATTTGCTCTTCTTGGGCTTCTTCTCCAGGAGCAGAGGGAGCCAGGGGAGAGATGGCTCTTGGTTCTGTCAGCTGTGGCAGGGAGAGAAGCATGAGGGACAAGTTATCACCTATTATTCAGAAATTCATTTCCTTTCAGATCAACCACCACATCTTCTAAGGAGAAATCAGAACATTCCGCAGCGACATAGGGAATCAAAGTCCCACAGACCAAGTTAAAACAGGCCCGTTAAAGAGAACTGTGGATGGACATGAGGTTGATATTCCTCCCTGGCTGCTATCAGTAATCAACCTTGATCCTGTAAAACAAAACTTTTAATTCTTGAATGTTCTGAAATGGAAAAGCAGGAAAACGACAGCAACGTCTTTACTACTGCTGCCACAGATGTGGAAAACTCCAACTGGATCACAATCTCATCCAGGGCTGAATAGGGCAGGAAACATAGTGCCGAGTAATCTTTGGTTGCAGGAAAAAGGGAAAATGAACACGCAAACCTCTCCTAGAAAAACAACAAGCCAACAAGTTACAAGAGTGAAGTATCACCCACTCCAGTGTCGAAAGCACTTTGTTTCACTGAGGGCATGTTTAGTAGGGAAACAGCGTGTGTGGTGAGTAATGTCACATATGGATTGTTGGAAGTCTGCTGAAGGTCCCTCCTATGCCTTCCATTGTCCAGGCTAAAGATCTCTCAGCACCCCCTCACTGGGCTTCTGCTCCACACTCTTGCCCAGCTCCTGTGTCCTTCTGTGCACATGCTGAAGCCCATCAGTGACTTTCTGCTACCCACGGGCCTGTGAATATCCATCCGAAAATCCTTCATTTTTTTTTTGCCTCACAATTGTCATGAGAAAAAGACCACCGAAAGGTTAAAAACTGTTGAGCCAGTTGGGAAAGAAAGTCTCAGGCTTATTTAGTGTTTTCACAGGGGGTGGTTGCAGAACATGCCATGCTGTACTCGAAGGGGCATGATGCCCTTTTCTGAACTATGGCACTGGAGTTTCTTCCAAACTCCTGACTTGGCCGGACTGAGCTCTGGGGTGGCTCCCCCCCTCCAAGAGAAGACCCCTCTTGTCTGCCTTCAACCACCGTGATGGACCAACAGAGATGCGAATCCCCTCATCAAGGAACCAAGAACCCCTCTGGCACCCTAGTGGCACACCCATGTTACCCCTCTGGCACGCCCTCTGGCAACCTCCTTCCAGAGATTGGGACTGTACCCCCTCCCAACTCGGGGATGGGGGAAAACCTAATCAGAGTAAACGTACCTGCGAGCATTTGGCCATGAAAACAATGGAATAGCCTCTCCCACTCCTCCTGTTCCTATTCTTCTCCCCTCCATGGAAACCTAATTTCGGCCATCATTCCCCCAACCAAGAACGTATATTTTGGGGTTCGGTTTGACCGTCTGTTGAGATTTCCCCAAAGCGTGCACCAGTGATTTTCAGCGGCGGGCCCCCGAAGACATCACGTTTTCTCAGCTATACCCCTTCCCTAACCTTTTTCCTCCCTTTTTCCCTTGTCCTACCCTTCTCTTCCCCAGATTCCATAACCAAATGCATATTCAGCTGTGGTTATCATCAATAAAATTGTATTTTGTTGATTTGTTACTGCAATACCCCTGTGCCTTTGTCGGTTATTTTTGCACCAAAAAAATCATTCGTCACCCATTCATTTCGGACGGACCTTCACATAAATTGGTGATGAGGATGGATTCTGGTAGCCAGCGAGATTTTGCAGGTTTTGTGTAGTCTGTAACCTCTCGCAGACTGCATACGCCAAAGCCAAATCTCATGCTTGATTGAGCACACAGGCTCTGGAATTGATACAAAAGATTTTTTTGGTGCAAAATCAGGGGAAAATTGTTACTGTCACTTCTGTTACTGATCTGATACCTGCATGGACACAGACACTGATACTTCTCCTGATCCTGATATTGATGCTGTTACTGATATTGATATTGGTATTTATACTGTTGTTGCTGTATTTGAGTTGAATCTGAGCCTGCTACTGTTGTATTTGAGCTGAATTTGAACCTATTACTGTTTTTACTGCTGTATTTTTGTGTACCTGGACTGTCTAAAAAAGGGAAGGGGCAGACTTGAAGTAATTAAGCTGGGCCTTTTAGACAGTTATTGTCCCTTCACCTACACAGGGGAGTGAGGGGCGGCCCAGTGAATGCTGAGTGGCTTTCCTCCTGTTCTAGGTTCTGGTCCCCTCACAAAGAAAACACTTGTGTGTGTGTGTAAGTGCGTGTATCTGGACTGTCTGGAAAGGAAGGGACAATCTGAAGTAATTAAAACAGTCCCTTCCAGACAGATTTTGGTTTCTTCAGCTATCTAGGGAGACAGAGTGGAACAAAAAGTCTGTATAACTTGAGTTAGCAAATTAGCTCCCTGGTATAGTCCTAGTCCCTTCACACAAAATGAATGAAAATCTCAATCCTAAAGCAAAAGCTGATTTTTACTCGTTGCTTGCTAAACACAATGCTAAACTGTCATCTGGCGAAGACACTTGGGCAGAGAACAATTGGTTTAATTTAGAAAATGTCATCGATAGAATATGTTCTCTGCAACATGAATCAAAATTCAAAATGGGTAAAAATAAAAACATTCCTTGCGCAGTCCTTGGAGCATGTCTTACTGCTGTCATAGAAAACCGCTGTAAACGGAGGAGTGAGGAAATGGTAATTATAGATTCCCTTCAAAATTTAGTTGAAATCTTGCAAAAACAGTTAAATGAGGACAGAAATTAAATTTACAAGCTGCGAGCTGCCCTTGGGAAGAACCATACACAAAATCAATTCCTCTACAGAGGAGGAAGAAAAAGGAACACCTTGCATTAAAAAAATTTATCCATACAAAGAACTTGAGGCAGCAAAACAAAACTATTCTTACAAAGAATCTGAAACAGTTAAAAATTGTGGGGAAAATTGCTGTCCTCATTTGAGACCTTTTATGGAAACTGAATATAATAACATTAATGATGAAGACCTGGATCCCCACATAACAACTAAACAAACACCATTCAGCGCTACCAAATTAGCTAAATTGAAAAAGGAATTTAGATGTCTTCCTCACGAATCAGAAACGGAATATGTGTTCCGTGTGTGTCTCACTGGCAGAGACCAGATTAAGTTAACTGAACAAGACGCCAGTGGATATTGGGGACATGGTGTTTTCCTAACAACAGGAGATAAGCGTGACACCTGGTCTCTAACACAACGTGCAGCCTATTGGGCTGGGGGAATAAATCCCCTGAAAAGGGGTGATCCCCTAGCAATTGCCACTACCCCTGACCAAATCCTAGAAAGTGTACAAAAAGCTGCATGTTTGCAAATGATTAATGAGAAAAAATTAATTCCTGGCTTTGAATCCCCAATGCAACTGCCTGTGAAGCCTGAAATTATGACCCCTTTAATTCGTGGGCTTCCAGAAGCACTGAAATCAACAGCAATTACTATTCAAAAAACAATTATGGCTTTAAGCCCAATAGATAGACTGGATAGGCTTCTTAACAACTCCACTGAGCAGTCTGAGTCCACTGACACTGCACCTTCACCCTATACACCAACACAGACCCTCACAACACCATCTGACACATCTAGCAGCAGCTGTAAGTTTTGGACATGGAGTGAAGTAGCAGTTGATTTAATAAATTATTGTGGACAGTATGGGCCTGTAAAAACCCTGGAAGAAAAATCAGAAAAAACAAAAGGTGTCCGATTTATGGGAACCCCTAACACTGAAAACACAGAATCAGGAAAACAGATTTCCAACAGACAATGCTGGTGGATGTTGGGAATAAAGAAAGGGGTCCCCCGGGACATAATGGATGGTTTACCACTTGAAAAATTGCAGAAAGTCATAACTAACTGGAATTTTAGGAGACCAAATACCTCCACCCACCCCAGTGCACCTATCCCCCTCCCTCATCAGAAACTAACAAACACTCCTACCAATACACAGTACAGTACACACAGTACATCACGGTCTCTCCCACAGAACACAGGCAGCGAGCCAAAGTTAACCCTTTCCCAGCTTCTCCCTTGGAATCTGGGCAATGAAGCTGCGTCTCAGCCTCTCCCGCAGAACACAGCCAGTGAGCCAAAATTAACTCTTTCTCAGCTTCTTTCACAGAACTTGGACAGTGAAACCCTGGCTGCATGTCTCCTGAAAAGCACTAGCACTAAGCCAGAAGTAACTCTTTTACAACTTCTTTCACAGAGCCTAAGCGACATAACTGCCCACCCAGCCGTGCCCCAAAACACAAACAGTGAATCTTCACCAACAGAGCTTTCGGGAGACTAATATCTCCGCCGCTTACAGGTGAGCGAAGGGGCGGAGGTTGGGTTTACTTACAAATGCTCACAAAAAATAAATCAGGAGACAGGTTAATTACAGCTATCACAGGCCCCAAAAATGTTCTGGTAACCTTCATTGTTGATACGGGAGCCCAGATCTCCGTAGTAACACATAGAGATGCCCAGAAGTCTGGAGTTGTTCCAACAAAAAGGCAATGCTGCGTTCTTAATGCTTTAGGAACCAATGAATGTTGCTCTAGTCAAAGTAACACTCCCTGGAGAAGAAAATCAATTGGTTGTCAAAATGGTAATTGGGGACATCCCGAATAATCTGCAAGGAATGGATGTCCTTGCAGGAAGGCAGTGGGAAGACACCGAGGGTTTTCTGTGGTCTTTTGGCACTCCGCCACTTAACATTAGGCTGCTTCAGACCGCACCCGCACTGCCTTACAGTAAAACAATCAATGTGAAACAGTATCCCTTGCCTTCTGGAGCTAGAGAAGGCATCAAACCAGTTATTCAGGAATTGCGTGATCAAGGAATAATAATTAACACACACTCCCCATAGAATTCACCCGTGTGGCCAGTCCGAAAACCCAACGGGAAGTGGAGACTTACGATAGATTATCGTAGGCTCAATGCCAACACTGATCCTCTGGCTGCAGCAGTGCCAAATTTAGCTGAATTAATAACATCAATACAAAAAAAAACTCACACAGTCATGGCAACCATAGATGTCAAAGACATGTTCTTCATGATACCTATACAACCAGAGGACACGGGTTAGGGTTAGGACCACTTTGCACTCACATGGGAGGGACAACAGTAAACATTCACCAGACTTCCTCAGGGATACAAACACTCTCCAACTCTAGCACACCATGCTTTAGCTAAGGAATTAGAAAAAATACCTAAACTTGACACTGTAGCTGTGTACCAATACATTGATGACATTTTGGTAGGAGGAGAAGAAATTAAAGAGGTGGGGGATCTCCAACAGAATATAATTTCTCATCTGGACAGCCTTGATTTAAAGATTCCCTCAGAGAAAATTCAGAAGCCTTCTCAGGAAGTAAAATTTCTGGGAATTTGGTGGTGATCTGGAAGCACATGCATCCAACCTGACACTTTACCTTCTTTAGAACAGATGAAAATGCCTGAAAACAAAAAGGACCTCCAGCAAGCTTTAGGACTGTAGGTATTCTGGAGGAAACATATCCCAGATTTCTCAATCACTGCTAGGCCCCTTTACAATTTACTAAGAAAAGGAGTCAAATGGGATTGGACTCCTTTTCAGGAAGAAGCACTGCAATTACTGATTTTTGAAGCCACTGCACATCAGGCATTGGGGCTCATTCATCCAAAAGACGCTTTCCAAGTGGAATGGGGATTTACCTCCTTAGGGCTATCAATACACATCTGGCAGCAAGGTCCTGGGGGTCCAACAAGGCCTGTCAGCTTCTTTACCCGTGGTTTTAAAGATGCTGAGAAAAGATACACTTCCTGTAAAAAGGATTGTTTGTTGTTAGCTTAGCTCTCATTGAAGTAGAAAAAATCACACGGCAGCAAGCTATCATCTTGAGAGATCCCTTCAAAGTAATTAAAGCTGTCACAAATGGGACCCCTCTGCCTGACGGCATAGCCCAAAAGTCATCAGTCAGGAAGTGGTATGCTCAAATAGAGTATTACTGCAATAGCTTTCCTGTCACAGAAGGTGCTGCAAAATTCTTGGCAATACAAGATACTGAGAGCCTGGATAGTAGCCAAGACAAACCTGCTTCACTAATAAAAGTAGCACCACCCTTCTAACCTGAGTTAGCAGCAAACTGTTGGTTTACAGATGCCTCCTCAAAGCGGGAAAGAAAAATTTGGAAATATAAGGCGGCTGCCTTGCATATTTCATCTGGTGAAAAAATTATCACAGAAGAGGGAGGGCAGCGCTCAGGTAGGAGAACTCATAGCCCTCTGGAGTGTTTTCCAGCGTGAGGCACAAAACACTTCTCCTGTTTACATCTATACTGATTCATATGCAGTATACAAAGGCTGCACTGAGTGGCTCCCTTTCTGGCAACGGAAAGGCTGGGAAGTTAACAGAATCCCTGTGTGGCAGAAAGATAAATGGAAAGAAATCCTAGAAATCACCAGTAAAGGAAACTTTCTGGTTGGTTGGGTAGCTTCCCATCAAACAGATGGGAATCAAGCAGGTGAATGGAACAACAGAGTTGATGAACTAGCAAGGCTTAGACCTGAAGCAAAGTGAAAATTTTCCAGGATAGAAATCCATTTTAATTTAGGTGAAATGTACATTTCTGAGTTGAGTCTGTGGTTAGAAATTGTAGTTACTTAGCCAGACTGCAAGGCCTAAGCTCAGTGAAGTTACTTCAACAAAGGACAAAGATAAAGGGGAGGAGACAGAAGATGATAGAGAGAGACAGGGACTGCTGTAAGGGCAAGTCAGCCTGACCTCAGAAGTCTTTCTGATAAAAAGGAACTAGTGGTAAAAGTCACATGAAACCCATAAAAATGAATATGTATGAACTTATTGTGAAACTTTATGCATATGTATTTGAGAGGGGGATAAAAGAAGATCTGAAGTTCTCAGAGGTACGCATGCCTTTTGAGGAGAGTTTTCTCCGCATGTGTCCAGCGCCGTAATTAAACATACTGAGCTTTACAACTTTTATAAAGTTGTGAGGTTTCTTCTTTTCTCCGCAAAACATTATGGTGAGCCAGGCAGGAATTCTCTGTCCCCAGAGGGGCAGGGGGGATAGACGGACCTCCAAGGTGCACCCTAGGATTTTTTTCCTGATGGGGCTCCACTTGTCTCAGCTTGCCTCCGGCGAGGATAGACAAGCACCTGCTGGCCTGCGGAGGAGAATACGGTATGTACTGAGGGGCCCCCGGGGGAGGAAAAAGAGAGCTAGGGAGTAAATCACTCAGTAGGGAGTAAATCACTCAGAGACGTCTGGGTTCAGCTGATGGAGCAGCTATATTAGAGATGGGGTTCATCGTTCTGATAGGGCAGATCACTAGTGACCCTGGGGGTAGGTCGGGTGAACACGTGTATGTGTGTATTGGGGGTTCATTGTTCTGATAGAGCAGAACTGCTGAACCCATGTGTGTTTTATTTGTGTTTGTGTGTGTGTGTGATGTCCAGACACTGTGTCGCTGTATGGTTAATGCATTGTGTGGTCAGTGCACTGTGTTTGTAATCATGCAAGTGTATAAGTCCATGGTGTATAAAAGAGAGTAGATCTATAGTGCCCTACAGTGCGGGGGGGTGAGTACTACCCATATTTGAAGCAGCCGAGTGAGGCCTGAGGCTGCAGCAGGCTGTGGGGGCAGGGAGAGAACTACCCTGCGGAGACGCGAGTGGAGGAACATCAGTGATGGTATTTATTGTGTTTAAATGTAGTCATTTGTGTAAATTTGGTACATTGTAACCATGAGTACGAGCTCAGAGAGTTCCTTTGCCTTGAATGTTTGGACTTGATCTCTAGACTGTGTGCTGTTATTTTGATTCTGTCCAGGAAAAACTGATGTGAGTAAATGCTGAATTATGGTATGCTGTGTTGTGTTGAGAAGAGTGGGCACTTTGAGAAATATGCCCTTTCCCAGTGATTTTGTGTGGTGATTTTCTTTCACTGCATTGTGGTAATTTGATTCTCAGATTGTATAGTGGTGTTTGTGGAGATTTTAAGATTTTGTTTGCAACAAGAGTAGCATTTTACACAGAAGAACTATAGTATGGTGATTTATGTTTAACTACGATAAAGTGAATTAAAGGAATTCCAAGAATTCTCCCCCTCACAGCAATTCAAGCCTTGGCTCTAGTGAACTTGAGATAAAGGGGGGGTGCATGTGTGTCTGTGTCTGTGGGCATATCAGAGTTTCGGCTAAGGCAAGCACAACCTTTTTGCAAGGCAGTAAAACAAGTGTAAGTAGACACAGTGCTTAATTAGATTGTGCAAGAAGAGAACTAGAAAAGACTGATATTTTGTAAAACAGATTTTAGATAGAACAGATGAATTAGTTAATGAGACTTCAGCTAGTACCATAGCAAGTCTGGACTGGTAACAGTCTGCTGTAGGGATTTAAAGTTCTCTGTTACAAACAGAATAGCTTGCCTTTGCGGGCAATTTTGGGGAGCCTTTGGTGCATTGAGAGGCTGACACGCTGCGTGAGGTGACAGTGGCTGTCCCCTGAGCACAGGGACAACTCTGGCTGCCTGGCTTCTCCAGGGAACACAGGAATGACCTGTGGGCAAAATCTGGCTGTGCAGGTATTATTGCAGTGCAGAATTTGTGAGAAACACTGGTATTGCTGTTTTAATAAGCGTCAGGGCACATGCCCCAAGTGTAAATCAAAGGTTTCTGATAAAGCTGATTCAGAACCTAAGATCTTAGAGCTTGTGTGTGGGAATCACATCTGATACCTGCCACCTGGAGCTGTGTGTGTGTAGGAGGAAGACTGAGAAACTGGAAGCGAGATAGGGGAAGGAGAAAGAGATAATGAGAACTGACCAGAGCGAAGAGGTTCCTAAATTAGCCCCTTTTTGGGAGGAAGGGCTCACTGGGAGAAGGTTGCCAGTAACAGCAGCTCAGAAAAGAAAAAGATTTATAATACTTCATTGCAGTTAGTACTGTTTTAAAATAGGAAGATAAATGGGATAGAGTTTTTGTATGATGAAATGTCTTTTTATTTTAAGAAATCACCCAGAATGGCAAAGAGACTGTGAGATCAGACCACCCTATGGTCTTGGCCCTTGAAAAAGAAAACAAGGCAAAGAGAAAGCAAATCAAACGTGTTGTTCAGCATACAGCATAAGATAGCAACATATGAAGTCAAGCAACGATTATCATGCTGAAATGCAAAGCAAAAACAGTTCGCAAAATGAGTACATATGATTTGTTAAAGGCTCCTCCCAAGCTAAGGGAGGAAGGATAAAGATGACCTCCCCAAACAGGAAGAATTTTTGTCCACACAAGGGCCATACATTCAGTTTTAAATATAGCTTTAGTACCTGTGGAGAACGTTTATGTTGTAGTGTGGGGAACAACTGGCCAGTCTGAGAAGGCATACTTTTGCAAACCTTTAAAGTAACATGTGTACTATGTGTACTTAAAAGTTTTTGTACAATTCACTCAATTTGCTAAACATTCTCAAATGAGAAAGGTTACTCTGGAGGCAAATGATACAAAGATATTAGGCTTAACATTAACAGATACTGAAATTAAGAAAGACATTAGTAAGGAGATATTAGAATAAGTAAATAAGTGTTTTCAAAGGTATGGGCCTCTGCTGTACCAGAGAGAGTGAAAAATGCCCCCCCATGGTAATCAAGCTTAAGGAAAGAACATAACCAGTGAGAGCTGAGTGGTACCCTCAAAAGGAAGACAAGGAAGGAATCAGCCCAATTATTGATAGTACTGGATTAAGGACTGTCAATAAGATAACACAGAATTTATACCCTGTGGTAGCAAATCCATATACTTTACTAACTTGTTTAACACCTGAGCTAACCTGGTTCACTCTTTTAGGCCTAAGAGATGCCTTCTTTTGCCTCCCTATGCACGAAGCCAGCCAGAAAATTTTTGTATTCAAACACAGCTCACATAGTCCATGTGCCTGAAGGCTTCAAAATTCCCCATTGCAATTGGAGAACAGCTTGCAAACACCCAGAGTCCTGGGAAGCTCCACAAGAGGAAAGGAGGCTGTTGCAATATGTGGATGATCTTCTAGTAGCCACTCAGATGAGGGAAACCTGGATGGTAAGCCTTTTGAATTTCCTAGGACTCCAAGGATGCAGAGTCCCAAAGAAAAAGGCACAGGTAGTGAAACAGAAGGTAATCTTCCTGGGGTAAGAAGTGAGTGCTGAGCAGCAGACTTTAAGACAGGGAAGCCATATGCCAAACCCTGAAACCCCAGACAACAAAGGAACTCCAAACCCTCTTAGGCATGGCAGGGTGGTGCCAGCTGTGGGTTTATAATTATGGACTGTTCGCCAGACCCCTCTATGCTCTTATTCCCGATGGAAACAGAGATCTCCAGTGGACAAAAGGAGCCACACGGGCCTTTCACCAGCTAGAGAGTACCCTCATGTTGGCTCCAGCTTTGAAACTTCCAGATGTAAGTAAACCATTCTTTCTATTTTTCCATGCAAGGAATTGCCCTGGGAATACTGGCTCAGGACTTGGATTCATACTGAAAGGCAGTTGCTTACTTCTCTAAGCAACTAGATGCAACAGCCAAAGGATGGCCAGGTTGCCTCAGAGCTGTAGCAGCACTTGTGCTGAATATTCAAGAGGCACCCAGACTACCCTAGGACAAAAATGACTGTGCTAGTGTCCCACACAGTGTCCACAGTACTGGAAGTAAAGGGTGGCCACTGGCTTTCACCACAGAGGTTTCTGAAATACCAGGCCATCATGGTAGAGCAAGGTGATGTAGAGATAGTGGTGACTAATATTGTCAACCCAGCTTCTTTTCTCAGTGGAAATCAAGAAGGAGCAGTACACCATGATTGCCTAGAGACCACTGAAGCTACCCCCTCCAGCCGCCCAGACTTAAAGGACACTCCTCTGGATGATGCAGAGACATGGTTCACTGGTTCACTGACAGGAGCCAATTTGCCAACATTGCCAATGGGAAGCGACATTGCAAAGTACACAGTGACTACTTGCAGAGAGGTAACAGAGTCTGGACCCTTACCAACAGGTACCTCTGCACAAGATGGTGAGATAAATGCATTGACCAATGCCTCAGAAACAGTAAAAGGCACTCAGAGTTGTGCATGCACATGGAGCACATGGAAGGAGAAGGGACTGCTGACCTCACAGGGAAAGAAGAGACAATCCAGCTGCTGGAAGCAGTTCAGCTACCTGAAAAAGCATATTAAGGCACATCAGCTACCTGAAAAAGCATATTAAGGCACACCAGAGAGTGAGCCTAAAATTGGAGGAAAGAAATGAGCTGGTGGATGGAGAGGCAAAGAAAGCAGCAAAGGGTGAGGTACAGATTTTCCTCGAAGGTACCCATAATACAATAATACTAATCAAAAGAGACATACAACTACAAGGGGTAGGCTACCATTGAAAGAGAGCTAGTAATCCCTTCCCATTTTTGTGGTTACTAGTGAAGGAAGGGCACTAGAAAACACCCTAGGGCCTAACTACTTAAAAGCCTTTTATAAAGTGTGGCTTTTTTCTCAAAATGACCAAGGCTGCGAGTGATACATACTGCATTGAAATGAAGTGTTGACTCTGAAGTAGTAATTTCCACAGGCTTTCTAGAACATACATCTGATTGAAAGAATTGTTGTCAGGAATTTACATGCCACTATCACTCAAGTAAGCTGACAATGTGATCCTTGCCTCCAGACTAACCCCAAAAATACCCCCGGGCCGAAACTCGGTCAGACTGGGAGAGGCCATGGGCCTGTACAGCAGTGGCAAATCAACTTTTCAGAACTCCCAAGGAAAGGGGGGTATCAGTATTTACTGGTATTGATAGATACATTTTCAGGGTGGCCAGAAACATTCCCCACCAGAACTGTCAAAGCTCAAGAGGTGACCAGATTATTTTTACAAGAAATAATACCACGCTTCAGAGTTCCAGCCATGATATCCTCAGATAAAGAATCATATTTCATTTCCAAAGCAGTGCAACAGATTAGTGGCCACCTGGGCATAGATTAAGAACTTCACACTCCATACTGCCCCAATCAAGTAGCCAGGTAGAGAAAATGAATCATTTGATTAAGCAGCAGATTGTAACACTGGGGCAAGAAGTTAATCTACCCTAGCCCCAAGCTCTTCCACTAGCACTACTGCAAATTTGAACTAAACCTTGAGCTAAAGGAATGCTGAATCCTTTTGGAATGCCTTATAGAAGACCATATAGAATACAAAGGGAATGTCCAGAATGTCCACCTACAAGGTGGCTTTAACCAAACAGCTCAGAGGAATTGAGAAACATGTGGCTGGAACTCGGAGCAGGGAGTTAGATAGCCTGGGGATGATGTATATGTATATGTATATGTATATGTATATGTATATGTATATGTATATGTATAGTCTTCTCTTACAGAGAAGACTTTGGAGCCACAGTGGGAGAGACCACTGCAAGTGCTTCTCACCACCTTCACTGCAATCAAAATCAAGGAGCAGAATGCCTGCATCTATCACTCTCAGGTGAAGAAGGCCCAGAAGGCCCAGAAGCCCCTTCAGGAGTGACACCAGGAGACAATGAACTGAGACTAAAACTTACTCGGGCAAAATGAGTATATTGCAGTCAGGAGTAGTTCATACTTTAGTTTACAGAATTGTTTTGTATGTAATTGTAACTGAAGTTTCAGAACTAAAGAGTACCTCTATCCAAAGCAATGCTGAATGGCCTTGGTCCCAGGCTTTTAATCACTATACTAGATCCATGGGAGAACCTTCTGATAAAAAAAAGATTTAAATGTATCTACTGTAGTAATCCACAAGAATCAGGTATATGAGGAGCAAGAATGGCAGGAACAGGAACTGTGGACACTTCAAGGAAGCAGAGGAGAAGAAATCAAAGTAGAGCGCCATCAATAGGACAGCTTATGAAAGACCAGATGTAATTAGTGTCTGAACCTCCCCTGGCGTATATGACCACCAGGAAGTCTGTGATAGCCTAAGTGAATCAGACTGTTGGTGTAATTTCACCTTGACACAGCCTGTAGAAGTGACCTGCCTTTGAGCTCAAGTTGCTATCAGACTTTCATGTAAATTCAAAGTAGACATTGCACTTTTTACAACAGCAGGGCCTTATACAACCCATACTAGTTCAGACTCTACCCAAACTTGAACCTAAAGTGTATGAAATAGGCCCCTACGTAGTAAAGAATGTGACTGAACAACAGCTATTATTCAATCCAGAATGGTCTCTCAAACGTGTGGAGTTGATGATGCAAATTAACATCTCAAAAATCCAACCAGCCTGCTCCTCCTTCCTGAAAACATCCTTTGAGGGCTGAACAACGTGGTTACAAAGGAGGGCATATCTCAGGAGCAGACAAGAAAGGATCTAACTGGCATATTTGAGACAGGATTAGGAGTTTTAAATAGAATTGATTCAGAAATACTGATGAATAAACTGGCCACTGCAGCAGGTAGCCTAACAAAATTGAAGCAACCTTTACAGTCATCTCAGTTGGCATTAGGAACTAGCCAGTGACAGATTTCAAAAGTATTGCCAAAGTAAGGAAGTATGAAAAGGCCGGGGACCAAGACCCTCAAGTTAATAGTAGAAGCACTTAGTACAGTTCAAGTTAATGTGTCTTTAGCTTTCAGTTGTATACAAGCACAGTTATGGATACAAGCAACAGCAGCTCTGATCATATAGGAAAGGGGTGAAGGTAATTTTCCATCTGAAATTGGGAAAATTGTGTGGGATGATGCAACTGATTTTGAAAGGAAGTTTCAATCCTGGTGGACTATGGTGAATTTCACCTATGATCCTGCTTCTAATGTGGCCACTGCCTTTGTGCTCACCATATGTAATGCCACTGTTTATGTTATCCATCCCATCATTGCACTAAGATTAAACCATGAAAAAACAATACTCTACCCTTCAGAATATAGAGTGTGGGCACGAAGGATGAATGAAAAGTGGCAGACAGTAAACTTAGAGTCCTGCATTACTAGAGAAACTATGAGATTCATTTGTGAAAGCAATACTGTTAATGCCCAAGATATGTGTCTAGACACTGAACAGAGTATTTGCCACTTTGAAATTCATCCAGTCACTGACCAGAAAACTGTGCTTGTATATACTGGAAAAGGGGGGTGTATGCCTGAGAACTGCCTGTGCTGCTGGAAAAATTGATAGCAATGATGTTATTTTGTCTAGTAGAAATCATTCTAATTTCTGTATTTGTAATTTTGTTAAGATTATTGGGTGTGATTTTCCATACTTGGCCCCAGTGACATCCCACCAGCTGGTTAAAACTAATTATACAATGTAACACAGACTATCACCTACCCCTATTGGAATGGACTTTGCATTAGTAAAACAATTAAGCACCAAGACCTACTGGAAACCTTGAAAGAAATCCAAGAAAGTGGAAAGAAAACCTTAATTACTGTCCAACATGATACAAAAGAAATAACTAGAATTCTGCAAAGAATAGAAGAAAATGCAGATCATCACTGGTGGGATGTGGTGTTTAGGTGGTCACCAACTACAAATAGAATCCTTAATAAGTTGTGTCATCCTACTGTAGTTTTGTTAATATTAGTTAGAATAAGTTCAGGATTATGCACTATAAAATGTACATGGTAAAGCCCTAAAGAACACTTGTTGTCATAGGAATTTGTACGAAGTAAAAGAATTTACTTCCTCCTTTTAGGAAAGGGGGGAATAAAGCAAAGCGAAAATTTTCCAGGATAGAAATCCATTTTAATTTAGGTGAAATGTACATTTCTGAGTTGAGTGTGTGGTTAGAAATTGTAGTTACTTAGCCAGACTGCAAGGCCTAAGCTCAGTGAAGTTACTTCAACAAAGGACAGAGATAAAGGGGAGGAGACAGAAGATGACAGAGAGAGACAGGGACTGCTGTAAGGGCAAATCAGCCTGACCTCAGAAGTCTTTCTGATAAAAAGGAACTAGTGGTAAAAGTCACAAGAAACCCATAAAAATGAATATGTATGAACTTATTGTGAAACTTTATGCATATGTATTTGAGAGGGGCATAAAAGAAGATCTGAAGTTCTCAGAGGTATGCATGCCTTTTGATGAGAGTTTTCTCCGCATGTGTCCGGCACCGCAAATAAACATACCGAGCTTTACAACTTTTACAAAGTTGTGAGGTTTCTTCTTTTCTCTGCAAAACAGCCCCCTGAAAAAGGAAACTATCTCACAGGATTGGAATGAACTGTTAGAGTGGTTACATGTAAAAAGACAGCACACAGGTGCAAAAGATCTGTACCAGGAAGCACATGCCCATGGCTGGCCAGTCACCAGGGAAATGTGTTAAACATGCATATCGGCCTGCGAACAGTGCTGCGAGCGACTGGAAAGGCATCCTTTAGAGGATGACCCTCTGCATTTGAGGAAAGGTAAAGGCTTGTGGGAAGTGTAGCAGGTAGATTATGTTGGTCCTTTTAGGAAGTCAGGAGGTAAACATTTTTTGTTGGTAGGAGTGGAAATTGTATCTGGGTTGGTACAAGCTGATGCTTCTAAAAGGGCCACAGGTGATAACACAGTCAAAGCTTTGCAGGGGTGGTTTGGAACTTTCCCAAAGCTGCAAGAAATTCAGTCTGACAACGGGTCTCTACTGCCAAGGTGGCAGAGGATTGGGCCAGAGCCGAAGGCATAAAGTGGACCTTTCATACTCCTTACCACCCTCAGGCTAAAAGGATCATGGAAAGAACAAATGGCCTTTTAAAACGGTTCCTTAAGCCCCAGAAAGCAAGCTGGGACTGCCGGCTGTGGGAGGCTGTTAAAGGGGTAAATAGCAGGTGGGGAGTGAACGGTTGCTCCAAAGTCACTGCTTTTTACCCCACACCTCCAAGCATCATCCCTTCGCTGGAAGGTCCCAACAATGCAAACAATCCATCACATTACCCTGGACAACCTGTCTTAGTGGACCTCCCCACGCTGGGCGAGGTACCACTTGTGCTGAAAACCCTTCTGAATAAATATGCATGGGTAGCCTCTGACACTCTTGGAAAAGAGCACCGCATACACACACGCTGGATAATCCCTTCATTTTAAACTCCTTTCTGCCTCTCAGTGGCAGGATTTTTTGTTGTTCTTGCTTTTACAGGAGAACCCCGAGGGACATGAGAATCATCTGAAAACATGATAACCTTGCTAATACTTTTCTGCATTTTACCACGATTTCATGGACAAACCCCTGTGAGCAGCTGTGGCCGGAAGCCATTGTTCAGCACACCAATGTTCTTGGAACCTATCCCAAGGGCGGTTACCCAAACCTGGCAACCCTAGTGCAGCATGACTCCAAGGTGTACCGCCCAAATGAGTGAAGACGGGACCAGAACAAGTTGATGAGAACCCTGATGGGAATGGTTGGTGAGTCAATTGTGGTGGAAGGAACCCTCCATGAAAAAGCCACCTCCATCATAATTGCTGGAAATTTTATGGAAGCAAGTGGAAGGAATCATCTGGACATCCCCTCAGCAAAATTATGTCCCACAAAGAAATGGGGGTGTTCCAAAATAGAAAGTCCCCTTACTCTGTGTTGCTGCCAGGACCATATTGGTAGTTATGTTTCAAGTACCAAAACCACCAATGTTGCAATTACAAGGGATTGCAATGATGAATCACTAGATTGCTGGTACAGTTTTACTTTGGTCAAACCCACTTCTGTGACATGTCGGTGGCAGAATGACACAGCTAGTCCATTAGGACTAAAAGGCTTGGTTTACACATTTAAGATAAACACCGTACCAAAACCCATACTAAGTGCTGTAATTACACTCTCTCAGACCCAAAGTGTGAATCCTTTTTCTAATGTCACACCCCAGTTGGCAGAGGCAACAGGAAGCCATTTCACCTGTCCCTGGTCTCAAGCCTTCCTGCAATCCACTGGATCTATGGGAAATGTCACAGATCTGAACTTACTAACAGTAGTCACACATGAAGATAAGTTGTACACTAGACAGGAATGGGAGAAACACAAAACCTGGCAGCTTCAAGGAGTAGTAGGTGAGCTAATTAGTGTTGGGTGTCGAATGGTTAATGGGTCTGACTACAGCAAAGCAATGTCAATCAGTGCTTCTACAGATCGGGAAAAGAAACAGAAGCAAATCTGTACGCACCCAAGCATACGAGATTGCTGGCACAGCTACACATTAACCCACACTACAGAGGTAACTTGTCTCTAGTCCAAGGATATTAAGGCCTTTCTTTTAAATTTGTAATAAATGCTGAAACCTATGTTGTTGGAGATTTTTTCAGACATGGCTTAAAAGGCAGCTGTGAGGAGCAAATTCTCACAGCCTGTTTCTGTAAGCAGAAGAAGTTCTCAGGTTGTTTTTAATAACAAGTGGATAGCTTATCCTTGGATAAGGTATGAGAAAGCAAAAGTAACAAACATGAAGGCCTTGAGAACTTTGCATACCAGGGTTCTCAAGCAGTTTTCTCATAACAAGTAAATATTTTATCTTTAGCTGTTTTGGGAAAGCAAAAGTAAGTTTTGAGAACACAAATCTTGGTATTGAAAACAAAAGGAGGATTTGAAGTTTTCTCTACAGCCTACCGGGAGCTCAGATTTTGCAATATGCATGAAGTGAATTAGCACTGTTATAAAAGGTGTCGAATTTGATCAATAAACTGGAGTCGATGCTCATCAATCGGATGGTCGTCTCCCTTCACTTCAATACTATGTTACCACTGTCACCACTTCACCTGTACCACCAGCCATATACTCATCCCAAGAATTTTCGAGATTGGACCCTATGTAATCAGGAAAACTGGCCAACAACAAATATTGTTCAATCCAGCATGGTCACTCAAACAGGTCAAATTGCTAATGAAGAACAACATTTCAGATATTCAGCCAGCCTGTTCTCTGTTCCTGCAAACTTCTTTTGAAGGCTGGACCACTTGCCTTTGGAAACGAAGCTCCTTTAAAATTAGAACACCAAGAGATGTGACCGGTGTTGTGGGTACAAGATTGGGAATTCTGAATAGCATTGATTCTGAAGTACTAATGAACAAACTGGCTGGTACAACTAGAGATTTGACTAAATTACAGCAACCACTGAGGTCATCTCTGTAGCCTTGAGGACACACCAGTGGCTGCTGTCAAACATTTTGCCAAATTGGGAAAGAGTGAATGTGAATGATTGCAAATTGGTAATTGATGCACTTAGTGCTACACAGAACAATGTTTCCTTAGCCCTCAGCTGTATCCAGGCACAATTGTGGATGCAGTCAGTCTCTGCTGCAATTATAAGAGAGGGCGAGGAAGGCACCTTCCCCACAGAAATTCAGAAAATAATCTGGGACAGTGCCACTGAATTTGAAAGAGAATTCCAATCCTGGTGGAACCTGGTGAACTTTACCTATGATCCCATTTCAAACACAGCCACTGCTTTTGTTTTAACCATACGCAATGCTTCTGTACATTTGGTCTTCCCTGTTATTGCATTAGGATTAACCATGATGGAGCTGTTCTCTGTCCTACTGAACATAGGGGATGGGCCCGTCAGGTCGATGACAAATGGCAAACTGTTAATCTGGAATCTTGTATTGTCCCAGAACAACAAGGATTCATCTGTGAAAGCAATGCAATTGTAGCTCAGGATATCTGTTTGGACACAGAGCAAAACATCTGTCATTTTGAGATTCGTCCACATGAGGATGCCCAGACAGTTCTTATATACATAGGCAATGGCTGTGCATGCTTTAGAACCACATGTGATTCTGTTTTTGTAGAAGATGTTGTGGTAGATACAAAGAATCACTCAAACTTTTGTGCTTGTAACTAAAGATAGTAGGATGTGATTTCTCTTATGAAGCTCCAGTTACCTCTCACTACCTATTGCAATCCAACTACACACTGATCCAGAAGCTGATGCCCACTCCTATCGGAATGAACCTCACCCTCGTGAGACAACTGCTGCTCCATCAGGACCTGGTTGACATCCTCGAGAAAATCAAGGAGAACGGACAGAAGACTCTGGTGAATGTTCATCACAACGTGAGACAAATACGCCGGGTTATGGAGAGGGTAAAACAAGATGCTGAGCATAGGTGGTGGCATACGCTCTTTGGGTGGTCACCTACTGCCACAGGTGTCCTGAACAGTGTGTGCCATCCAATTGTTGTTCTTTTGATCCTAGTTATGCTTGGCTTTATCTTGTCAGCAGCCCTATTCGTTATGAATTGGAACATGATGAAAAAGCTTAGGAGATTGACGACCGCAATCAATGCACACCGCTTTGCTGATGTACTCTATAAAATAGACGTCTCCGAAACACTTGACACAAAACAATTATGAATCAAGCATATGTGCTTTAGAACAATTTCTTAATTATCAAGTATGATTTACAGAAAGTTACTTTGATTTTTAGAAAATAATTTCTAAAAGACAATGCTTATACTATGATTTGCTTGTTGTTTTGATGATTTGTGATTTGTTTTAATCATTTTTGAAATTGTTAAACAAATTATATTGTTTTAATTAACCATTTTTGAAATTGTTATAATTAATAATTTTTTGAAATTGTTAAAAGAGAATAACCACGTGTGAAAATTGTTATGATGATCAATATTAATTATGTCTATGCTTTTTGGTTCCCTTTCCCCTCTCTCTTTTTCCTTTTCTTTTCTTTCTCTTTCCTTTTATCCCCTCTTTCCTGTCATCTCTACTTTTCCGGGATTATGCTACCGACGTGCAAAGAGTTTCGAAGATTTATCAAGGACACTCCAGAGTTCTGCTGCTGAAGATCCCTCAAGAAAATCGTGAGTCACGGGGTCGTGTAAGAGTCTATCCAAAAATCCTTCATTTTTGCCTCACAATTGTCATGACAAAAGACCACCAAAAGGTTAAAAACTGTTGAGCCAGTTGGGAAAAAAAGTCTCATGCTTATTCAGTGTGTTCACAGGTAGTGTTTGCAGAATATGCCATGCTGAACTTGAAGGGGACTTGCTGCCCTTTCTGAACAATGGATCTGGACTTTCTTCCAAACTCCTGACTTGGCTGGTCTGAGCTCTGGGGTGGCTCACCCCTCCAAGAGAAGCCCCCTCTTGCCTGCCTTCGACCACCGTGACAGACAGACAGAGATGCGAATCCCCTCATCAAGGAACCAAGACAAGACAAGAAACCCCCTTGGCACCCCCTTGGCACCCCCTTCCAGAGACTGGGACTGAACCCCGCCCCCGAGCTCGGTGAGGGTGGGAAAAACTGCCCATAATAAACGTACCTGCATGCATTCGGCCATGAAAACAATGGAATAACATCCCCTTCCTCCTGTTCCTATTCTTTTCCCCTCCATGGAAACCTAATTTCAGCCACCCTTCCCCCAATGAAAAATGGTATATTTTTGGGGTGCGATCCAACTGTCCTTTGAGATCTCCCCGAGACGTGCACCAGTGAGCTTCAACGGCTGGACCCCTGAAGGACAACGACACGTTTTGGTAGCTATACCCTACCTCACCCTTCTTTCCTCCCTCTTCCTTTGTCTTACCCTTTTCTTCGTCAGATTCCCTAACCAAGCGCATATTCAGCTGTGGTTATTATCAATAAAATTGCATTTTGTCGATTTGTTACTGCAAAGCCCCAGTGCCTTGTTGGTTATTTTTTTTTTGCACCAAAAAATCATCCGTCATCCGTTCATTCAGGCAGACCTCGACATTCTTTTAAGCGTTTCTTGGCCTATCAGTTTGTTTGCCACACCATGCTGTAGATGCCTTAAAGCCAATAATCTAAAATTACCCCTCATTGTCCTACTACAATGCATCTTTCATAGTTCTTTTTCTCCAAAGTATCCAGTCTTATTTACAAGACCATCCTTTGAAACTTTTTTCTAGCTCCAATTCTTTCTCAACAATATCTGTTCTATTCCATAGCATTTCTAAGTCAGCATTTCTTATCTCAAACTTTGCATATGGATGCATACTGTGCGGGCCTCCTGTCAGGCCCTGAGAACTCTCTACAAATTCGTTTCCCACATTGGTCAATATCAGTGTAGCTGCTTCTGGCAATACAAAAAGATCTTTCAAGACTCTTCTGAAGAGAAGAGTCTTTTACCTTTTCATCCTAAACTGCAAAGCTCCCTCTAGGATGTACAGCAAACAGTTATCGAGATTATCTTTCCACAAAAGCAGAACACTTGCCCTTTAATAAGCCTGAATTGGCAAATTCTCATCTGTATTAAAGTAGCAGTGTGACCCCTGAGCAGGGAATAGTGAGCTTTGACTCCATGACTTCAGAAGGCTGAATAAATGCTTTATTAAGCTACACTATATTATACTGTACTACTATACTATACAAATACTAAAATATACTAAAGAAAAACCCATGACCCATTACAGTCACTCACAACACAACTTTGACTTAATTGGTCAATCAATCCAAACACCATCACCAGTCTCCAATTAACAAATCCCTTTTGGGTAAACAATCTCCATAACACATTCCACATAACACGTGCCAAACAACAGATGCAGCAAGCAGAAAAAAAGAATTGTTTTTCTTCTTCTCTGAGCTTTCTCACTGCCTTCCCAAAGAAAAATCCTGGGGAAGTTGTGCCTCTCTCTGTGAAGACAGCTGTGGCCACAAGTCTCTGCTGTAAAAAAGTGATTTCTATGCAACAGAGTTGATAAAGGACAAACCTGAATTAACAACAGCTGCCTTGCCCAAGGACAGCCCCTGTGCCAGCCGGGGCAGCTGCGCTGAGCTGGGCAGGGCCCGCTCCTGCCCTGCCGGGCAGCGCCCACGGCCACAGCCCACGGCAGCCTCTGCCCCAGCCTGCCTCCCTGGGCCTGTGGCCTCAGCAGGGCTCTCTGCAGGCCGGCAGCAGCAGGTCCCCGTTCACTGCTCTTGCTGCTGGCCTTCAGCTCCTCCCTGCTGCCTCCCGTCAGTCTCCAGCTGTCCTCAAGGTCTTCCTTGAAGCTGTGGCAAAAGTGGAGGCTCTGGAATTGCTTCCAAGGCCTGGCAGAGTTGCAGTCCCTGTTGTGCTCCCTGCTGGAGCAGATGAGTCCAGCCGCAGATACCCCCGACAGTCATGGGCCAGGTGTTTTTCTAGTGGAATGTCTATCCAGCGGGAAGTTAGGCCAGCTGCAAACATGTTCACACATTGGGGATGGATTGTCTCATCTCTCAATGCTGCTCAGAATTTATGAATATGCCCAGAAGGCACTGTCAGAGACATCTCCATGCTGCCGAAGTCTTGCCTGCATCAAGAACAGGACCTGGAAGATCTCCTTGTGTCTCACGTGTGAGATGCATGTGTCGCAGTCCATTCCGGTGGACGGGTGACACCATGATTTTTTGGGGCAAAAATAACCAGCAAGGCACAGGGGATTTGCAGTAACAAATGGACAAAATTCAGTTTTTTGAAATAACTACAACTGATATGCATTGGTGAGGGGATCTGGGGAAGAAAAAGAGAAGATAAGGGAAGAGGGAGGAAAGCAGGAACAGGGGGGTATAGCTACCAAGTCATGGTGGTGCTTTCGTCCTTTGGGGTCCAGCTGTCGAAGCTCACTGGGGCATGTACAGGGAGATCTCAAAGCACGGCTGAATTGCACCCCAAATTATAGTCTGTTCATTGGGGTGAAGGGGAGCCGAAACAAAGGTCTCCAAGGAGGGGAAAGAACAGAAAAAGGGGGAGAGTACACAGAGTCTTTGTTTTCATGGCCCAATGCTCGCAGGTGCGTTTATTCTAGGCAGCCTTTCCCCGCTTCGTGCGCACCTCCCCCGAGCTCGGGGGATGTTCAGTCCCAGTCCCTGGAAGAAGGTGCGAAGGGGGTTTTCTTGCATGGCGAATTCTTGTTGGTTCTCTGATGAAGAGGCTCACATCTCTGTCTGTCCCAGTGGTTGAAGGCAGGCGAGAGGGGTCTTCTCTTGGAGGGGGGAGTCACCCCAGAGCTCAGACCAGCCAGGCCGGGAGGTAGGGAAAAATCCAGATCCATTGCTCAGAAAGGGCAGCATGCCCCCTTCAAGTTCAGTATGGCATGTTCTGCAAACACCACCTCTGAATACACTAAGCTAAGAGGCATATGACTTTCCCTCCCCACTCGATCAACAGTTTTTAACTTATCGATGGTCTTCTTCTTCCTGACAATTGTGAGGCAAAACTGAAACTTATTCTGGACAGACTCTCACAGCATGTACCTGTGCTTTGTTTCCTGTCAAGAGAACTCTTCAAAGGACTACAAAATCAGTCTCTGTGCCAGCCATCTACACTGCAGGGCTGCCAGTCCTCTTGCTGTTGTGGTGGTTGCTACCCAGCTGAGCACAAAGGGGAAAGAGCCCCAGAGAGTGGGGCTGCCTTTTGTATCTCCTGGAAGCTGGCATCTCTGCTTTAAATCAGCATCTTGCATTTGGTTTCCCTCAGGGAAAAAGTTGAACCAAGAAAATCCCGTGATGATATACACCGAACTGGAGCATATTGGCAGCAGATGACTCCAATTGCAGATACCTCTGCACAGTCATGGGCCAGGTGCTTTTCTGGTTCAATGTCTATCCAGTGGGAAGTTAAGCCAGTGGCACACATGTTCGCACACTGGGACTAAATGGTTCCATCTCTCAGTGCTGCTCAGAATTTGTGAATATGCTCGGAAGGCACTGTCAGAGACAACTCCATGCTGCTGAGGTCTTCCCTGCATCAAGAACAGAACCTGGAAGATCTCCTTGTGTCTCAAGTGTGAGATGCATGTACCTGTGCTTTGTTTCCTGTCAAGAGAACTCTTCAAAAGACTGTACAAAATCAGTCTCCCTGCCAACTATTTGCACTGCAGGGCTGCCCGTCCTGTTGCTGGTTTGGCGGTTGTTACCCAGCTGAGCACAAAGGGCAGATTGCCCAAACACACAGGAGAACATGTTTTGACTCGGTGCTGATTGGTCTAGCATTTAGAATGGTCAAGAACTGCTTTTCTCAGGAACTGGTGGGTAATCCATCTCTATGCCTGAAGAACTGCATAATGAATAAAGCCTGAAGTGACCAACTTGCGTTTCATGAGTTAGATGGTAATCCTTACATACTCTGAGCAGTTTTTAATAAAGCATTGAAGGGATAGTGGAAAAATATTCTCTCCTGGCTTGATCTGTGATTTATGGGTAAGAAAAAATGTTGGTTTTCCAAAGAGAAAATAAATGTTTACAATAGGGAATTCCCTAGATTTGCCTGAGAAAGCTGCACTTCAGGAAAAGCAATGAACAATATAGGGATCAAAAAGAAACTTAGCTTAGAGCTGAGAATAAAAGCCTAGAAACACATAATAGAGATTTTACCCTATCTTATACACTGAATGGCTATGACTCTGAAACTTTTATTTTAAGTTGTATAAGTTTTTATAGATTTTTCCATCATTTATTTTTAAGTAGGACTGTACAAATAAAGCAAGAAAAGCATGAAGTACACCTAGTACCATCTAAAGAGTGATGTTAAACACAGGCAGAATCAAATCATGTCAAGCAATTTCTGAAGCGCTCTGAAGTCTGCTGGTTAGTCTCTAACTGAAAGGAACGGTAGAAACACCAGAATAAATGTAAAAAAACCCAAGACTGGCTATGACATCTTTAATAAATATCCATGCATAAGTGTTAGGTCAGTTCAGATCAGTGAAAAGATTCTTGCTGACTGCAGTGGGTTGGAAAATGCAAATTAGAAATAATTAACTTTGTGAAAAGATCCCAGAGAAAGCATTAAACTCATCTTCATATCCTTTGTAATCAGTCTGTTTCCTCCAATAAAACAAGATACATGCTTATAAATCACAATCATTCCTCTGCTATTAGTCTTAGTTTGGTATTTCACACCACTCTTAAAATTGAATTTGCTGTTCTCCTTTCTATTCTTCTAGCAGTCACATGAGTAGGGACAGTGAAGAGTCAAAAAGTGCACCCCAATTGTGTGGTCTTTTTGGTTTTTGATTGCTACGTCACATACGTGTGTGACCCTCTCCTTAAGTGAGTTTCACCTTAACCATTAATACCTGCTGAATATCACAGCAAATCAGCAAAGGGATTAATTTGTTTCAAAAGTCAGACTCCTAAAGTCAGTGCCCTTCATGAAGCTGCTTTCCCACCGATGGAGACCTCCTCAACAAAGCCTCTTGGGTTTGCCTTGGAAATTAAGAGCAGAAGTGCCAGCTGAGCACATCTGCAGCTGCCAACATCTCCTGCAGACCGTTATGCCTCTGAGCTGAGCTAGATTTTCATATATCTATATATCTAAACATCTATATATCTATATAGATGGATATCTATGTATCTATATCTATAGCTGTATCTAATCTCTAGATGTATATATGTATAAATCTATATCTATCTAAACAAGCTCCCATGGAAGCACAGGTACATGGGAAACTAAAGTACAGCCCAAAATTATTAAATCTCTAACTACAATACACCTGTGGAAATAAGGAATGGGGGGAAATAAGGAATGCAAAGAAGATGCAGTCCTACTATAGAGACTTTATGTAGCTGCCTAAGAGTGTTTGTTATCAATTTTAATGGTATACAAAATTTTTTCTTTGCATGTCCCAAAGGGCATGTACTGCAGGTCTTGGGTCATATTGTGGACATTTTGCATTTAAAACAATATTAGACAGCTGTGCTGAGACTACAGATAAATTCTAGATATCTGGTTCTAAATTATAGATACCTAAATTCTAGATACCTTGTTCTCACAGACTTGACGAGCCTTCATATACAATCTTGGAGCAGCCCAGAAGAGCAAAGACGAAAACTCAGGCAAAAGTGATTCTTGGTTTAGATGGCTTAAAATAATAAAATATTAAAGAAGAATACAAAGAAGAAGAATATTAAAGCATTTTTAGTATTACTTTTCCTAGATGGAAACCATAGAGTCTGTGATCTAAAATGTCTCCTACAATCCATAGCTGCTTACCAAAAGGACAAATATTAGCCAAAGGAATAAATCATGCTGCACATGGATAACCAAGAGATTTCATAATGTGACCTAAACAATAACAAATCTTTGATATTGAACTGCATTGCTGCTGCCTCAGCAACCTCCAGATGAATGAGTAGAATAATTAACTGATGCTGTTGAGTCAGGGATGGAATGAAAGACTCCAGTCTTCAGAAGCTGAATCAGAAGGCAATTTAATGATGGTATTGAGTCTTTTATAGTATGATTCGCTAAGGCAAGATTTGGTTGGTCTCAAAGTAAAAACCTCTCACACTATTGGTAAACTATGAATAGCACACTCTGGAGAACCATATCTATAAACAACAGTTACAGAAAGAGAGAGAATAATTGTTTTAATTCCTTTCCCAGGCTCTGCCTGGGAGAAATTTTCTCTGTTCTTTCTTCCACTGAACCGAGGATACCCACAATTCCCCCTTTTTGTTTAAAGGAGGAGGCAGTGTTTGTAATCTCCTGTGGGATCCCTTGCAAGAAAGAGAATAAACACAGCTCCAGAGGTTTATCAGTTATCAATCAAAACCGCAATCAGACATTGGCTCAGAATGGTCAAAGAGATCTCATACTTATACTATAAATTCTCTACCATTACATTCCATAAACTTTAACTATTACTTCTAAAAGTCAGTTACCAACTTTAAGTATAGTAACATTGTTAATCTGCTCATAACACTGGGAGTCAACACCCACTCGCAGAGGGGCCAGCTTGTTGATGGTCAGTATCTTGATCATCATTCAAAGACTGTGACTGATGGTCAGCACTTTGGCCACTGCTTGAAGGTTGCCTGCTGGCCACATTCTGTTTCTGATGTCGCAAGTCAGGGCGAACACTCCTTGCAGGTATCCATCGTACCCTGGTACCTGTGGAGACACATGCATATCCGACACCCCAGGTGATAATGTCGCACGGGCCCTCACACTTATGGGTGGCAAGGTCCCATATCCAGACCTTCGCTCGACGCAGGTGCGTCTCACCTGCTGAATTCAACGAGAGAAAATGATTCAGAATTACAGGAATCTCTGAATTCTTTGGCACTGTAAGGTGATTAATTGTGTAAAAAGATTTTCCAGTTGACTGTGGGGAGTCTCTCTCAGAATTCCCCTATTTTGTTTTTCCAGAACATGCTTTAAAGTGCCATAAGCATGTTCAACAATAGCTTGACCCATTGGTGAAGGCAGAATACCAAGTTTGTGTGAGACTCCCCATAGGTGTAAAACCTGACGTGTCTTCTTGTGAGACAAGGCAGGGCCATTGTCAGTTTCCATAGAAGAAGGTATCCCCAAAACTGCAAAAGCCATCCTCCAATGGGCAATCACATCACAACCCCTTTGAGCAGATGCCCACATGGCAGAGGAGAAGGTGTCAATAGACACATGCACATAAAAAACTCAGCAATGTGAGTAATATCTATTTGCCAAAGCTACAAGCCTACAAGCCCCTTAAGCCTCTGGGGTTCACCCCTGCTGGTAAAAGTGCAGCAAGGCCATGGCACTCAGCACAGGAACTGACAATGCCATGAGCTTCAGTCAACATTAACTGAAATTGCTTTTGCAGAGTATGTGCACTTTGGTGAAAAAAATCATGTGATGCTTTGGCTTGCACAATCTTGTCAGGCTGAAGCGCTACCCACGCAGCATTAGCCAACCTGTCAGCCCCGGCATTACCTTCTGCTATGAAACCTGGTAAAGTGGTGAGACTCCGAATGTGCAGGATGTAACACAAATGAACCTGGGTTTGAATTGCACACCCCAAGGCTTCCAATAACAAACAAAGCTGCATTATTGACCTCTTTCAGAAGCGAGCAATCCAAACACTTGGTTATGTTTGCAACATAGGCAGAGTCAGTGACCAAATTCAGAGGCAGAATAGCTTTTAGTTCAACCAGTTGGGCCGAGCTCGACACGTGGCCTTCCAGCACTTGCCATACAGACTCATCCTTCCAGGCAACAATGGCCTTCCTTGTTTTTCCTGAGCCGCCGGTGAAGACGGTGGGTCCCTGCACTGGCACTCAACTATTATTTGGCCATAAGGACAGACTGGTTGTTTTTGCCAGCTGCAGTAACTTGTTGTGAAGGTCCGCCCGACATGAACGGGTGACAAATGATTTTTGGGTGCAAAAATAACCAACGAAGGCACAGGGGTTTGCAGTAGCAAATCAAGATGGAATTTATTGATAATAACCACAGCTAAATATGCATTGGTTAGAGGATCCGGGCAAGAGAAGGATAGAATAAGGAAAAAGGAAGGAAAGAAGGTCAGGGAATGGGGTATAGCTACCAAGATGTGATGCCTTCGGGGTCCCGCCGCCGATGCTTGCTGGTACACGTCTTGGGGAGACTCTCGGAGAGGCAGTCGAACCGAACCCCAGATATACTGTTCTTGGTTGGGGGAAGGGTGGCCGCAATTATGTTTCCATGGAGGGGAAAAGTCCATTGTTTTCATGGCCGAATGCTCCCAGGTACGTCTACTCTGGGCAGGTTCTTCCCCTTCCCTGAGTTGGGAGGGGGTACAGTCCCAGTCTCTGGAAGGAGGTGTCCAGGGGGGTGCCATGGGGGTGTCAATAGGGTGCCAGAGGGGGTCTTGGTTCTTTGATGAGGGGGTTCGCATTTCAGTTGGTCTGTCACGGTGGTTGAAGACAGGCAAGAGGGGTCTTCTCTTGGAGCGGGGGGAAAGCCACTCCAGAGCTCAGTCCAGCCAGGCCTGAAGTTTGGAAGAAAGTCCAGTTCCATTGTTCAGAACAGGGCAGCATGCCCCTTCGAGTACAGCATGGCATGTTCTGCAGACACCATCTGTAAACACACCAAATACGCATGAGACTTTCTTTCCCAACTGGCTCAACACTTTTTAACCCTTCGGTGGTCCTTTTCTTATGACAATTGTGAGGCAAAAACTGAAGGATTTCCGGATGGACTTCCACACAACCCCGTGACTCACGATTGTCTTGAGGAATCTTCATCAGCAGAGCTCTAGAGTATCTTCGAAACTCGTTGCATGTTGGTAGCATAACCCCAGAAAAGTAGGGATAACAGGAGAGAGGGGATAAAAGGGGAAGAGAAAGATAAGAAAGAGAGAGAGGGGAAAGGGGAACCAATAAACATAAACATAATTAATATTGATCATCATAACAATTTTACATGTAGTTATTTTTTATAACAATTTCAAAAATGATTAATTTTAACAATTTCAAAAAATATTAATCAATTAAAGCAATATGATTTGCTTAACAATTTCAAAATTATTAAAACAAATCACAAATAATCAAAGCAACAAACAAATCATAGTATAATCATTGTCTTTTAAAATTATTTTCAAAAAAAAGTAAAGTAACTTTATATAAATCATACTTATAATTAAAAAGTCATTCTAAAGCACATATGCTTGATTCATATTTGTTTCGTATCAAGTGTTTTGGGGACATCTATTGTATAGAGTACATCAGCTAAGCGGTGTGCATTGACTACAGTTGACAGTTTCTTAAGCTTTTTCATCATGTTCCAATTCAGAATGAATAGGGCTGCTGACAAGATAAAGCCAAGCATAACTATGATCAAAAGAACAACAATTGGATGGACACCTGTGGCAGTGGGTGACCACCCAAAGAGAGTGGTATCCCACCACCTATGCTCAGCATCCTGCTTTACCCTCTCCATAACCCGGTGTATTTGTTTCACGTTGTGATGAACAGTCACCAGAGTCTTCTGTCCGTTCTCCTTGATTTTCTCGAGGATGTTAACCAGGTCCTGATGGAGCAACAGTTGTCTCATGAGGGTGAGGTTCATTCCGATAGGAGTGGGCATCAGGTTCTGGACCAGTATGTAGTTGGAATGCAATAGGTAGTGAGAAGTAACTGGAGCTTCGTAAGAGAAATCACATCCTACTATCTTAGTAAAGTTACAAGCACAAAAGTTTGAATGTTTCTTAGTATCTGTTATAACATTTTATATGAGCACAAAATCACAAATAATTCTAAAACATGCATATCTATTGCCTATGTATATAAGAACTGTTTCAGAAGCCTCATTAGGACAAATCTCAAAATGACAGATGTTTTGCTCTATGTCTAAACAAATATTTTGATCTATGATTGCATTGCCTTCACAGATGAGCCCTTGTTGTTCTCGGGCAATACAAGATTCCAAATTAATAGTTTGCTATTTCCTATAAATTTGACGGGCCTATTCCCTATGTTCAGAAAGATAGAGAATAGCTCCATCGTAATTCAGTTCTAATGCTTTAACAGGGAAAATCAAAAGTACTGAGGCATTGCCTATGGTTAATACAGAAACTGTGTCTGTATTTAAAATGGGGTCACAGGTCAAATTTCACTAGGTTCCACCAGGATTGGAATTCTCTTTCAAAGTCAGTGGCACTGTCCCAAATTATTTTCCGAATTTCAGTGGGAAAAGTGCCTTCTTAACCTTCTCTTATAATTGAAGCAAAACTGACTGAATCCACAATTGTGTCTGGATACAGCTGAGAGCCAAAGAAACATTTTTTTGTGTAGTACAAAGTGCATCAATTATCAATTTGTGATCATTTACATTTATCTTCTCTCAGTTTGGTAATATGTTTGATAGCAGCCACTGGTGTGTTCACAAAAGCCAATAAGAATGACTGCAGTGGTTGCTGTAATTTGGTCAAATCTCTAATTTTGACAGCCAATATATTCAAGTTCAATTAATTTACATGTTATGTATAATATCATCTCCTGGTGTTACCATAAAGGGAAGGGAAAAGATGATTTCTGTTGTCCATCACTAGTGTTATCATGGTTTATCAGGTCTTCATGTCCCTCGGAGTTCTTTTGTAAAAGTAAACACAACAGACTCTGCCATGAAGAGGCAGAAAAGGTTAGAATAATGGAATTGTCAGAGAGGTTTTGAACAGCAGTGGTACTTCCCCTACAGCATCAGGGAGTCCACCAAAAACAGGTTGTCCAGGGTAATGCGCTGGGTTCTTGAAATCATCTGGTCTCTGTAGCGAAGGAATTATGCTTGGAGCTGTTGGGCAAAAAGCAGTGATTTTGGAACACTCATTTACCTCCCATCTATGGTAAGAGGTGTGAGAAATCCATTTAATCTTTTCACCTTCTGCCCAATCCTGCACACTTTTGACAGTAAAGTGAGAAACATTATCAGATCCAACTTCCTGTGGTTTTAGGAAAATTCCAAACCATCCTTGCATTGCTCTAACAGTATTATCACCTGTAGTTCTTTTAAAAACATCAGCCTGGAGCAACCCAAATATAAACATAGCATAGAACTTGGTGTTAATACAGACAAGAAAGTAATTCTGTCCCTCACTTTGGAAAATGCTCCAAACAGTTAACAGCTCCCCAACCTGGGCATTGTCCTGTTCTTCTCTGTTAGCAGAAGTGGGGGAGAGAGGAGGGCTTGCTTTAGTCACAGAGGCAGGTTTATTTTGGCTGCTACCCAAGCTCCCAGTTTCTTGGATTGCCCAGTTCTCCTCCACCTCCCTGGGAGCCAAGCCAACCACAAACACCCCTTCCCAGGCAGTGTACCTTTCCTCAGCATCTTTGAAACCATGGGAATAAAAACCAACAAGCTTTGTCAGACCCTCAGGACCCCACTGCCAAATGTGTGCTGAAGGCTGTGAGGAGGCAAATCCCCAATCCACCTGAAAGGGGTCTGTGGGATGGATAGGGTCCAGTGCTTGATGAGCTGTCACTTCAAAAATCAGCAATTGCAATGTCTCCTTCTGAGAAGAAGTCCAATCCCATTTTATTCTTTTTCTCAACAAGTCATAAAGGGGAACAAAAGGGTCATTCTGGTTACTAAGAAGTTTATCTGGTCTTTCTATAGGAGACATAGCTACTATGGTTTTCTGAAGGAGAATTGCTGTAGGTTTAAGTGTTCCTGGAAGCCCTTGAGTTAAAGAGGTCAAAATTTCAGGCTTTACAGGTGATAGGATTGGAGATTCAAAACCAAGAATTAATTTCTTTTCATGGATTGTTTTCAGGCAGCTGGTTTTGTGAATGTTTTCCAGGAGTTGGTCAGGGGTGCTGACCAAAGGGTCTCTTCTTTCCAAGGGGTTAAGCCCCCCTGCCCCATGAGCTGTGTTCTGAGTTAGGGACCATGGGATGCGTCTGTCTGCTGTTGTTAAGAACACCCCATGTCCCCAGCACTCACCAGCTTCTTGTTCTGACAAAAGAATCTGATCTCCCCCAGTGAGAGACACTTGACAAATGTGTTCTGTTTCAGATTTTTGGGGGAGAAGCCCGTACTGCTTTGCAAGTTTTGTAGATTCAGTAGCAGTGTACAGGATTTCTTTACTAGTTTTGTGCGGGTTAAGATCGTCATTATTGATAAAGTTGCATTCTGTTTTACTAAGAGGTTTCATGTTGTTACAGCAGTGTTTCCCGCAATTTTTCATCGGGGCTAATTCTTTTTGAGGGCAATTTTGATTAATGTGAGGAGTTTCTTTCTCCTCTGCTTCCTTTGAGGAATCAGAGTTCTGTGAATCTTTAACATGTTCCTCTCTCAGGGCAGCCCGTAACAAGTTATTTACATTTCTTTCTTCATCCAATTGTTTTTGCAAAACTTCAACTAGGTTTTGAAGGGAGTCAATGATAGCATTTTCCTCACTTTTTCGCTTAAAGCGAGTTTCTATGGCTGCTGTTAGGCAGGCGCCCAAGACTGAACAGAGGATGATTTTATTTGATCCCAGTTTGAATTTTGATTCATGTTGTAAAGAAGATATTCTATCAATAACATTTTCTAAGTTAAACCAATTGCAGCTTGCCCATTCTTCTCCCCCCGGAGAAGGTGTGGCGTTGTATTTAGCAAGCAGAGCATAAAATTCAGCTTTACCTTTTGCACTGAAGTTTTTAGTCATTTTGTGAGGGGACCAAAGCTACACCAGGGAGTTAACTTAAGTTACACAAATCACACAGCCTTTCCACTGTCCCCTTGCTTCCCTGGGTAGTTGAAGAGACAGAATCAGTCTGGGAGGCTCTGTGAGGTTGCTTCAAATTTGTCTCTTCCTTCCCAGACAGCACAGATACGCACTCACATGAACACACACACACAAATGTTTTCTTTGTGAGGGGACCAGAAACCTAGAACAGGGAAAAAAGCCACTCAGCCTTCGCTGGGCCGCCCCTCGCTCCCTGTGTAGGTGAAGGGACAATATCTGTCTAAAAGGCACTGCTTAATTACTTCAAGTCTGCCCCTTCCCTTTTAGACAGTCCAGGTACACAAAATAAAAAATACAGCAGTAAAAAACAGTAACAGGTTCAAATTCAGCTCAAATACAACAGTAACAGGTTCAGATTCAACTCAAATACAACAACAACAGGTTCAGATTCAACTCAAATACAACAACAACAAAAGTATCAATATCAATATTAGTAACAGCATCAATATCAGGATCAGGAGAAGTATCAGTGTCAGTGTCCGTGCCAGTAAGATCAGTAACAAAAGTGACAGTAACAGTTTCCCCTGTTTTGCACCTAAAAACCTTTTGTGTCAATTCCGGAGCCTGTGTGCTCAATCGAGCGTGAGATTTGGCTTTGCGTATGCAGTCTGCAAGAGGTTACAGACTACACAAAACCTGCAAAATCTCACTGGCTATGGAATCCTGTCCGTGACGCCAATTATGTGAAGGTCCGCCCGACATGAACGGGTGACAAATGATTTTTGGGTGCAAAAATAACCAACAAAGGCACAGGGGTTTGCAGTAGCAAATCAACAAGATGGAATTTATTGATAATAACCACAGCTAAATATGCATTGGTTAGAGGATCCGGGGAAGAGAAGGATAGAATAAGGAAAAAGGAAGGAAAGAAGGTCAGGGAATGGGGTATAGCTACCAAGACGTGATGCCTTCGGGGTCCCGCCGCCGATGCTCGCTGGTACACGTCTTGGGGAGACTCTCGGAGAGGCAGTCGAACCGAACCCCAGATATACTGTTCTTGGTTGGGGGAAGGGTGGCCGCAATTATGTTTCCATGGAGGGGAAAAGTCCATTGTTTTCATGGCTGAATGCTCCCAGGTACATCTACTCTGGGCAGGTTCTCCCCCTTCCCTGAGTTGGGAGGGGGTACAGTCCCAGTCTCTGGAAGGAGGTGTCCAGGGGGGTGCCATGGGGGTGCCAGTAGGGTGCCAGAGGGGTTCTTGGTTCTTTGATGAGGGGATTCGCGTTTCAGTTGGTCCGTCACGGTGGTTGAAGACAGGCAAGAGGGGTCTTCTCTAGGAGCAGGGGAAGTGGCTTTCCCCTCCAGAGCTCAGGAGTGGCTTTCCCCTCCAGAGCTCAGTCCAGCCAGGCCTGAAGTTTGGAAGAAAGTCCAGTTCCATTGTTCAGAACAGGGCAGCATGCCCCTTCGAGTACAGCATGGCATGTTCTGCAGACACCATCTGTAAACACACCAAATACGCATGAGACTTTCTTTCCCAACTGGCTCAACAGTTTTTAACCCTTCGGTGGTCCTTTTCTCATGACAATTGTGAGGCAAAAACTGAAGGATTTCCGGATGGACTTCCACACTTGTGACTGGGCAGATGACAAGCAATGTAGCAGGCACAGGGCCTGCAAGGGCTCCCTGGTGTGCAGAAGTCTAAGATAGGAAATGCCAAGTCATGGTGAATGCGCTAGAAGCCCCTCTCTTCTGCCTTTGGACCCCTGCTTACCTCTCTGTAAGACTGTAGGTCACTTTCCTTTAACCTTTGCTATTGGAGAATTTCTGATACCCGGGTACCCTATGTAAAGAGCTGCTTTCGCCCAGCTTGGGCAGAAGAGCTGTCACTGGGAACCTTCTCAGAAGAATCAACAAAGACGCTCCTGTGGAGCCCCACACAGACTTCTCCTCTCTCTCCCTGCATCTGCCTGCCTAGGCACCTAGGAAGCTGAAGAGCTGAAATCATAATGAGCTGATAATCACTAAAGAGCTGATATCACTTAAGCTTGCTAAGTGGCCTGTGGCTAAGAATTGCTTGGGAGCTCAGACAGTCTGTCCTGAACCAGACTGCGCTATCTGGGCCCCTATAGCCTGATGGAGACACCTCGAAACCCAGCAAAAGGTCGCAATAAATGGCACAGTGAACTGAAGAAACTCTGGAGCAGCATCTCTTTTGAAATCGTTATTGCCTTCAGATTGCTAGGGCCCCCGAAGAAAAGCCTCCATTACAGCAGGACTCTTCTGCGGGGGGGGAGGGGGGTTGTCAGTCCCTCACAGCTGACTTCTGAACGAGTCTTTGAGGAAACTGACATCAGCAGACCACCTCCAGCAGACCCTTGACCCACACCCAGCTGAAGAAGTGTAAGTTTTAAAACAGCTTTTATCACAGGCATCTTGGGTCCCCTTTTTGATTTCTTTTTTTTTTTTTTTTGCCCTTTTGTCTGCTGGTAGGGAACGGGAAAACATGGGATCAAAACTTAGTATATTGAAAAGATCCCACAATGAGAGAGATTTATAGTTACTAATTCTAGAAATCCTATCTTCTAACAACGGGTCTTTCTCTAAAGGTAATCTTTCAAAAACTAACCTGAAAAAATTTATAAAATGGATTCTTTCTCAGCTTCCTGATACTAACACAGACATCATTACTAAAGACTTCTTTTAGGACAAAGTTGGGAACACGATACATACACTCCAAACTAACCAAGATTTCTCTGTAACTCAGTTTATTCCTATGTTCCACATCATAACTGAAGCCATAAAGAAAGTCAACAGAAATAGCTCACATTCCCTGCAACCTCCCATAGCAGGGACAGACTACCTCCCTTCAAATCCCAATCACACTGATAACAATCTTTCCCTGGAATTCCGCCCTCCGCCTCCGGGTCCCCAAGGTCCCAGTGCCACCTCTGCCGTTGTTCCATCCTCTGCCCCTTTCCCTGCAAACTTCTCGCCGCTTCCCCCCACCACCTCCGCGCCCGCGGGCTTTGCGTGGTCCCCCCTTCCCCTCCCGGACGTGGCAAACACGAATTCCGCGGCATCCTGTGTGTTATCTGCAAGTGCAAATGTGCCTCTTTCCTCTGAGTCAGCTCCCCTCACCTTTCTTGCTGCTTCTCCTACCCCGACCACGGCTTCCCCCGCCCCCACTGCGCCCGCCCCCACTGCAGCCACCTCTGCTGCGGCTCCCCCTACCGCTCCTCTCGTTCTCCCCCCGCTCCCGCCGCAGTCCTTCCCATCCCCGCCACCAGTCCCTCAATCCCAGCCCCCACCCCTGCTGCTGCCACCTGCACCCGGGCGTGTATCCCCATCCCATCCCTGCCTGCTGCACTGGGAGGTCTCCCTGCATGCTGGCACACCTCAGCCGCAGGACACCACGCTGTACCCGCGGCAGCCCAGACCAATCCCACCGCCCCCTCTCCCCCGCTTCTCCTTTACCCCCACCCCCAGGCTTTCCAGCCGCCCACCCACCCTCAATGTCACCCGAACGGAACCTCAGAGACCCCCCACGGTACCACCCCACTTCCCAACCCCTGTGCATGCCATTCTGCTGCCATTCCAGCTCCACTGCTGGCTCCCTCTGGCCAAGCTCTTTTGTGCCTTCTCTCAGCCATAAAAACCCCTGCAAAATCTCACTCCAACACACCGTAAAAAGCATAGGCCACGGCCTGCTCGCTCTCATTCCTCCTCTAAGGACGGCAGTGACAGTGACTCCGATTCTCATACAGAGGACACTGACCCATGGGCTCTAATAAAAATAGAAGTGACCAAGGCAGGAGACTGGCAGATGGCACAAAAAATTAACACCTTCGCCTTAGTTTATAAAAAGAGAAAAAGAGGAGGGGCCACTAATAGAAAAACATGGGAACCTAACTCAAATAAGGAACTCACACAATTAAGAAATATAGCCAAAGTACATGGCAGAAGTTCACACATTTTTAGAAATTTCCTAGAAGCTATGTTCTCAACACATATTTTAGTACCCCATGACATTAAAAATATTGCCCACTGACTCCTTGCCCCAGCAGAATATATGTTTTGGAAAAAGGCATTGGAAAAGACAATTAAAAACATTATCAGACTCATATTCTACAAATGCTGATAAGTCTGATTTCACCGTTGAACAGCTGGCTGGGGAAGGGGATTTACAGAAACCCTCTGACCAAGCTGACACCTTACCTAAGGAAACATTACAAGATGTGGCACTTGCAGCAAGAACTTCCTTACTTCTTACCCCAGATAACTCTTTCCCTACCCAACGCTTTTCTAATGTTAAACAAGGAGTAGATGAAAGCTTTATCAAATTTGTGGACAGAATTAAAGATGCTCTGAAAAAACAGATAGAGAGCACAGAGGCAAGAAAGGGGCTGTTATGCAAGCTTGCCATGAGTAACCCAAATGAACAATGCAAAACAAGCTCTCTACCCATGGATACAGAACCTACCTATTACGCACCCTGTTCTAAAAGACTTTTATACTGTTTTCCCTCTTCTCTGTGTTTTCACACTTGTTCAACAAGGTTTTCTTTCTAAGAATATTAATAACAATATCCCAAAAAATGGTTGTGTATTTGCTCCCTAAGTATTTACAAAGGAACAACTTAAAAAAAAATCTGTATACATGCTGGATGCAAAATGCAAATAAAAATAAACTTGAGAATTCTCCCAAAAAACCTTAAGAAAAAAACCCCATGTATTCTGTAAAACCCAGAGTATTCATCTACAGAATACAAAAATGGGCACCTTCTAGAAGACAAAATTTGTACAATGGTTCTACACAGAATTCTATGCTTTCAAGGTTTTTGCCCTTCAGGGGCAGTGCCATTCTCTGAACTGGAATGCTCTGAGCATGTTCTGCTCTCCCCTCGTACAGATCATCCTCCCAGCAAAGGGGGAGTGCAGCCACCACAACTCGCAGCACTTTCCCACACAGCAAGAACCTCAAGGACAGAGATGGCTTTCAGCAGCTGCTGCGGGTTCTAACAGTGCCACCTCTCCAGCTGCTGAAAGCCTGAATTTCTGTGTCGCGATGTCTCAGTTTATTAACTTAAATCTTCTGGTATCTTGTGGTGTGTTCAAGTGTTCCCCGAGTTATTACACTTGTGTTCTCCCCTGTGTTATGCCCTCCTATCCAAATGGCCCTCAAGGAATCTCCCTCCTCACCAGATTTTTCCCTGTCTGTCAAGACAACCCGGCCCCTTGGGCCCATCCATCAGCCCAAACCCTACCCTTTGTTCCAGAAAGTTCCCTGCCCCTCACCCCAAGATCCAATCCCTATCCCAACCCTCTCTCCTCCCCTTGTTCTGATTTGTTGTAGCCTTCGAAACCACACCCTGAGAGTCGCTTATTGGTTACTATATGGTGTCCACCCCCTGTTTTGAAAGATTTTAAAAACCTGTGCACAGTAGGATTGGGATTTGGGAGTTGTTTTTTATTTCGGCTTGCTTTTTACAATTCATTCCTATGTGCTTTTTCCCCACCTTTTTTGATAAATTTGCTGCATTTAACACTGCAGAAGAGCTTCCTCTGCCTCCTTCACTTGGTCCTCGTTGGTCCTCTAGGGATCTCTGCTGGTAGGCAATTAGCCCAGAGGTTCTGGCTCAGGCAAAATCCCAGCCTAGCCGGTTCCCCATTCTTCCTACTGTCCTTGGAATATCACAGAGCCAGCCAGGGCTCCAGAGGGACAGTGACCCATGCCCTGGCATGTCACAGCCCCCAGAGCCACACCTGCCAGGCCACAAGCCCCAGCCCTGGTCCCCGCTGCTGGCCTCAGCAGCTCCTGGGCATTCTCACTCTGAGTGCAAAGGCAGCCACAGGAACCCCCCAGGGCGCTCTGGATCCAGGCTGCAGACACCCTAAAGCCGGCACTGAAAGGGACATGGATGGTGACTGCAGCTGCATCTTCCAGTGCACACTAGCTCTGACTGCTCTTTCAGTGCACCCAAACCTCACCTGCAGCACCTTGAGCACATTTACCCTTCTCGCCTATTCTGGAACGTGGTGTTCCCCCATCCTACACCAGTGCTTTGCAGGGAGTGACCAGCTCCCAGCTGCTCTGCTACCCTGGCCTTACTTTCTGTTTCCTAGCAATGAAGTTAATGGATACACTCATGAGAATCCCAGCACAGCATTTGTTTCTCAGGAGCTCTTAGGCAAAAAAATTCCATTGATGACTAGTTTTTGCTCAGAGGAGGAGGTGCTGACAAACGTAAAGCACAAGCAGGGCTCGGGCATGAGAATTCCTGATCGACAGGATTCCACCCATTGTTGCCAACTGCTTTGCTCATGTGTTAGAGCCACTTTGGGACAGAAGTTGCTGTTGACAGGATAGGAAAATTTGGAGAAATAAAGGTGCAGAAGACAACCAAAAAGTCCCAAGAGGAAAAATGCTTAGAAACACAGAGCACAAAAGTCCTCGGAGATGGTTCAATAGAAAATGCCACTAGCAGTGAGCAGTGAGCCCAAGGCTCCTCACTGCCACCACAGGGGCTTCTCAGTCCCTTGCTGGTTTATGTCTCATCCCTACTTGGCTCTCTCTGCCCCTTCAGCAGACACAGCCCTGCCTGGAAAGGGCTCCATGCTCTTGTGTTCCCTGTTTGCTCTGGCTACATTTTTAGCAGCACTGAAAGAAGAGGTGAAACACTGCCATGTTTTGTCCTGCTTGCAAACTCTTCTCCTTCAGTGCTACTGCCAGAGATCATTCTTCTGTCAGCTTGGCACTGTGTCTGCTGCTGCAACCTTGTCCATGTCCCTTCCATCCGCTCCTGCATATCGGCACTTTCTGTCCCACATCATGAACTGAGAAGAGCAAAGATTGAGTTTTCTTGGCTTTTCCAACAGACACAACAAATATAAGTCCAAATAACTTGGTTGTTTGTTTCAGCCCTCCTTTTAGATAACTCTTTCTTGCTTTAATGCAAAAGGCTCTTTTCCCACATGGATGGAATGTTCTGTAATTGACAGTTGCTTCAGGCTGTTAGGCACTATGGGAGTTTTCTCTTGTCTCTGATGGGGATTTGGTGAATTTTCCATTGGTCACTTGGTGGTGTCACCATGGGCTGGGCTCAGCGGCAGACTCTGCTGTCCCCAGGGGATGCATTGGGACGCCAAGTCCCTCAGGGCTGGGATTCGGGGTTGGGCGGGCTCGGAGCGCTCGGAGCCTGGGCCCGTGAGGAGCTGCTGCTGGCACTGCCTGTGTTCAGCCCGCTGTGCCGAGCAGCCGCGGCCATGGGGACACGGGCGGGAGCTGTGGCCGAGGCCGGCAGGCGGCGCGGGCCGGCTCGCAGCTGCGAGGACGCCGACAGGCTGTGCCCTGAGGCCGAGGCGGTGGCGGGCGCTTTGCGGGCAGGGCTTTTCCGAGCCGGCCGCCATGTGCTGCCTCCGGTGTGGGCCCGGGCGCGGCAGAGGCAGGCGGGAGCGCGGCGGGGCCGGCAGCGGCGGGCAGAGGCCGCAGAGAGCAGCAGCCCGGCCGGGCCCGCTGCGGAGCGGCACGGAGCTGCCGGGCAGCCCTCAGCCGTGTCTGTGCGCACAGGGCAGGAGCCGCGGCAGGAGCCGCGGCAGGAGCCGGCCATAGCGGCAGCTCGCCGTGCCCGGGGCCGCAGCCGCAGCTCTCCCCTGCTGGCCACAGCAGCAGCCGCTCGCCTCCGAGGCACCGGCGCTTCCCGAGGACGAGGGGCCCGGCCCCCAGCACGGCCTGGAGCCCCGCAGCGAGAGGAGCCTCCGGCGCCGCAAAGGGCAGCGTCGAGGGCGCAGGTTGAGGAGGAGGACATGAGGCTGGGTCTGGGCCGCGCTGGGGCAGCTTTGCCCTCTCGGCCTTCGCCTTGAGCCCTTTGCTTCTTTTCCAGGAGCCCTGATGCCCGTCCTTGGCAAAGGGCCCCCGCAGCCCTTTCCAGGGGTGCAAGAAAAGCTCCCTCAGTGACAGAATCACAGAATCACTGGCTTGGAAGACAGAGACACCTTCAAGATGATCGACTCCAACCCATGCCCTAACACCTCAACTAAAGCACGGCATTGAGTGACCCATCCAGTCTTCTTTTAAAGGCTTGCAGGGATGGTTAGTCCACCAGCTCCATTCAGGGGTCTGTCCCAGGAAGAAATAAGATAACAGTGGGTACTTCTACCCCCTAGTGCTTGGAGCTCTGAAAGTTTGTCTTTCTGCTTAGGCAGAGGCCATGGAAAAGACTGGGAAAAGTAGTCACAAATAGAGTACCCTACAGAGCACTAAAAAGATGTGCAAAGAATACAGAAAACAGAAAAGAAAAAGGCAAAACCCAAATGGCATCAGCAAAGTCTTGGGCATAAACACATAGATGCAGATGGTCTTCTCAGCCCTCTTTGTATTTCTGGGAACCAGAGGAATCCTGCTTGAGCCTCTGGGGGGATGGTTTTGGGAGGTAAAAGTTCATTGTTTTTTTTCTCCTTGGGGCAGCTCCTGTTCCTAACATCAGCTGAGCCTCTCTCCAACCTGATGCCTGTTCTGATTGTTGTAGCAAAACAATTGATGGCAGACAGAAGACACTGACACTTGCAGAGATGTGACTTTTTCCAATGCCAGCTGTGAATGGGAGTCAGAAGAAAAACTCCAGAAAGCACAACTCCATTGGAAGACTGCCTTCCTTTTCATTCTGTAAAGAAGCTCTAGATCCACTTGGGAATTGTCAGGTATTTGTTAAGGATGGGAAGTTGTCTTTCATGATTTTTTTCCATGTGGTTTGGAAGTGGATAAGGCTCTCCTTCATTCACAAACTCCAGACGCAAGTGCCTTTGGAATATGGCCCACTGGGCAGTTTTTGCCCAGCCATGGTACTTGTGGATATAAGAAAGCAAGGGCAATGGTATTTGCAGCCAAAACCCAGCAAAGCTTGGCTCAGCCAAAACATCCTGGGGAGATAGAGGCCTCCAGCTGTTCCTAGAAATCAGCAGAGTTCCAGCCAAATGGTTCTAAGTGCACTCTCTTTGCCTGGATCAGAGCCTTGCTCAGCTGAAGAAGCAGAAAGATCAGCAAGGAGTTCCCAAAGGCCCATCACATTATTTTGATTTTGTTCATCTTCCAATTAAACATGTGTTTGCCATTGAGCTGATGAGAGAAAAAAAAAAACCAAAAAAAACCCAAAAAACCCAAGAGGCTTATGACAGGGCCATGACATTCCACAAGAGGAATCACTGGTGTGCATTTTATGGACCTCTCTCAATCCTATAAAAGTATTGTAGCCCTGATTTAAAATAGACCAGTATGAACCAACTTGGAGAGACAGAGACTGAAATGGCTTATAGGGTTTGTTTTAAAAGTGAGGAAAACTACCCAAAGGGTGTTGTTTTGTGACATTTTAAAATAATACTACTTCAGAATTACCAACTGCAATAAATCAAGAGGTAAAAAAGAAATGATTTGGTATAGGAATAATTTAAAACACAAAAAATGTGAAGATATGAATGCATGTTTTCATAAAAATCATGAAATTAGAGACAAATAGATGCCCTGAACTACAATAGAAAGGCAGGTAGAACTGGACTTGAATTAGCTCTTTTTACATTGCTGGAGTTTTTTCCTTCTGAAGAGGAGCTAGTAGGGTATTGCTGAAGAAAAGTGACCCAGGCAGGACGGGGCAGCGTGCCGTGCTCCGTGCAGAGGCTGCCAGGAGCTGCCCAAAGAGCGCCCTGCTGCAGCCAGAGCCCTCCTGGCCTGCGGTCCGGAAGCAAAGGGCCAGGGCAGCCACCTCCTCCTTGTCCTGACCCTGCCACCGCTCCTTGCTGCTGCTGCTGCTGCTGCTGCTGAGGGAAAGAGAACCAAAGGCTGTCGGTGGAGAACACCAGGCCATTGCTGCTGCAGCCTGTCCTGCCCTAACCATGCCTTCAGCGCTGTGCAGAACCTGGACATCCTGGACAAGGAACAACAGCTGGCATGTGCCTGTGGCTCTGAGGCTCCTGAGAGCTGATGTGTAACTGGGAAAAGCTGCCCCAGCCCTGACTCTGCCCTCTGCAAGCTGTGGGTGCAGTGCAGACTGTCTCTGCACAACCATCTCCCGTGTCCTCGGTCCACTTTGTTCCCTTGCCTGCCCGGGGATGCCCACCCTCAGGGTGCCACATCTGCATGGCTACACTTGTGGGAACAAGTGAGCACAACTTGGCCACAAGAAGAGGTCGACTTCCCAAAGTCACATGGTGAGAGGTCAAGTACTTGTCTGTCACTGGACAGGACCAGGGCAGGCTCTTGCTTGGTATCAACGGCTCTATTGACTGTTTGTTCCTTGTCATACCTCTGTACACGTTGCAACCGTGTCACCAGCTCACAGCGGGTGTCCCTGCACTGCCACCAGCACGATTTTTGGGGACCTGGCTGTGACTCAAAGCAGCCCCACACTGCACATCCCTGGAATGCTGCACCTGACCAAGAATATACTGACCCAGCTTGACAGAGCCATCAGTTCTGAGAAGGATGTTGTCGCTCTTCACATCTTGGGGGCTCACGTAGCTTGAGGGCAGAAAATGCAGTCTGCAGCCGTCCGTGGCCTTAGACCTGGTGTTCGGCTAGCGAGAGGGCGGCCAACAGGCCACTGCAGTCGGGGGGAGTCAGTCCCGGTGGCAGGGCCCCATGGCTGACTGCTTCGGGCACCCCTCGGCGTCAGAGGCCTTGGGCTGTGCCTGCAGGGACAAGGTCTCGGTGAAAGCTGCGATGTTGGTTGAAGAAATAAGAGTCGGACACTTCCTGGGGTCCAAATAGGTTCAATGCCTCTGGCAATCCGACATGGAGGGCCAGGGACCAGCAGGGAATGACAAAAGACAGTGGGGGAACAAGGGTTATAAAGGGAGGTGGAAACCAAGGGAGGGGTTTACAAATAACCAATTAGGGAAGGTCGGGGGATGAGCTTAACATAACAGACAACATAGTGAAGCCAATAAATACAAATTAAAGGAGGGGCCCCGGGACCTCAGCCAACCACGGCCCCCACTAAGATGAAGGTTCTGGAAGACTGGGAGGCAGGGGGGTGATTGACTGGGAGGAGTAAAAATTTACTTAAAAGGGAGTTAAGAGGGAGGAGAAATTACATAACATAGGTAATTGACACCAACCAAGGGCAGGGGTACCCATGGCAACATAACTGGAAGTGACTACTGGCGGGAAACTTAAGGAGGGCAGAAGCATCTTACACAGAATGGGGAGGGGTGGGGAACAATACATAATAGGAGGGAATATTACAAAAAATTTAGAAACACACTACAACATCTCCCCGTTTGTTGTAGTGTGTCATTAAGTTTTTTGTATTGCTCCCCCACTTTATGTAGTCTCCCCCCTTTTTTCAATGTAAAATGGTTCTGCCCTCCCCTGTTTTCCTGCCACAGCTCTCCTGACAGTTTTGTTGCCATAGTAACCCCTGCCCCTGGTATTGTAAGTTAGTTAAGTTATATAATTTATCCTCCCACCTTCCTCCTTATAAGTAAACTTTTCCTCCTCCCTGGGCCCAGTCAATCACCCTCCACTCCTCCTAGTCTTTGAGAACTTTCTTCTCTCTGGGGGTTGTGGTTGGCTGTGGTCCCGGGGCCCCTCCTTTACTTTGTATTCATTGGATGCTATTGTATGCCCGTTGTGTTACGTTCCTCCCCATACCTCACCCTATTGGTTTGCTGTGGTTTCCTCCCTTATCCACCCCCTGTCTTTAAAACCCTGCTTCTCCCTCCCCTCCTGGTCACTTGCTGGTTGGTATCACCTGGCCGTTTGCTGGGGTCATCTGCCATTGGTTGCTGCTCCTGCGTCATCTAATAAACCGACCTTCACCTCCAGCAGGTGTCCGGCTCCTTCCTCGTCCCATCAGCGCCGTATCCAGTCCGCGATCCAGCTCAGCCCAAGGCCAAGACGCCAAGGGGTGCTGGAATTCCATGCAGCTGAGGTGTCGGCCACCAACCTACAGCTAGCCGGACTCCGCCCTAGTGGCCACGTACACCCGGCCGCACCTGTTATTTTGTTAAATGAAATTGAAAAGAACGAAAAAGATTGTATTAAAAGGCTCAAAAGGCCGGGTCCAGGGGCTGGTCAGGCCAAGCGACTTTTTCATCGAAAAACAGTTCATGGTAGTACAATGGCGGTGCAGTGGGTTCCTCTTCTTCTGCGGCTCTCTCTGCCTCCGAAGGGTGGTCATCCACTTCTGCGGGTTCTCCGTACTGTGCTACCACCTGGTTCACGCTTGGCATAGTGGTTTTATTAATTAGTCTTTTCACCAGCCCACAGATTACTGAAATAGAAATCAAGAGCAAGAACAAAACTAAAACGGTTTGTAAAACTGATTCAAGAATTGAGCTGGCCCAGCTGCTTTGGCCCCAACCCTTGAAAATGTCCCTCAGCCAGTCCGATGTTTCTTGTTTAACCTGATGTAACTCGTCTTTCATGCGTTGGATGGTGTGTCTGACATCTTCGGCTCGGGATAACAGGTTCATACAGCAGAGGCCCTCAAACTCCTCACAGTGATGGTGATGGAGCAACAATAGAGAATCTATTGCTGCTCTGTTTTGGAGCGTCGCCTTCCTTGTTATTTCCTCATCTGTGAGGAGGTTGTATAAAGCGGCTGAAGTTAAATTAGCTCTAGGCAGCCCAATTCACCCAGAAACTTCGCCACTGATACCCTCAGCAATAAAATGGTAAAAGCGACGGATTTTGAATGAGACCATTGTGTAATTTCGTCATCACAGTTCTCAGTGAGATCTTTAAGATCCCTTTTAGATCTGGCCAATTCGGACGTGATGTTTGTCCTTTTCCAATTGATAATTTGGGTGATGTTGGGAGTAAACAGCGTCAGCCTGCCAAAAGTGCACAGCCCTCCGATCAGACCAGAGGGGATGCCTGCCCACGCTCGGTTGCCACAAATGAAAAACGCTCTCCTAGGAAGGGCGTATGGGGTCCGTCCAGTGGTGGTGGGGCTACTGATCTTTAGAATTGCCTTGTACCACTGGTATGCCTGGTATTCTTCTTTGGTTTGTTGGACCACTTCACTGCCCTTCTGTATGGGGGCAAAGGTATAGTCAAATTGAAAACAAATGGAAGAATAGGCAGAGCTGAGGAGGTGTAATTCAGTGGGCTCAGAGGGTAAAGGATCCAGCCTAGCCACTCTGTCTCTCCAGGCATTACCAGAGTCAAAACTGGGAAGGATGGTGAGGCTCCGGGCCAAAATGGGGGAAAGGGCTGACTGAAAGGCAGAGGGAAAGTCACCTGGAGAGAAAGGCATCCCCACAGGGCATGACGACGTCGGGTCTTCTGCTGAACCTGCGTCGAGGCAGATATGGTCTTGCCCTAACGCTTGAGCCAGGGTATGCCAGATGTTTGTCTTGGGCTGAGGGACGTTCCATGCCTCCAACGTAGACACAAGGAGGCCGAGGATCATGAACAGTAAGATGGTGCTTGGGCTGAGTGCCATCTCCGGTGTTGTTTGGGCCAGAAAAGGGAGATGAACTAGAAAACAAAATGGACATGGTTATAACATAAAATTTCTTTCAAACCGATGGTTCTGCCTCAAATAATATATTAAGTTCTGAAGAGGAAGAGGACATGGGAGAAGGAAGGTCGGGTTTCTAGGACAACATTAAAAAGTGAAGGTGACTGAGAAGAAGGGGAAAAGAACTCAGCAGGGGGGAGCAGGTCTAAATTGGAGGAAAAAGGAGAGGAAAGAGCAGAGAGTTTCCTCCTCCACCGCCAACATGCCTCTTGCACTTGTGGTACAGCCTTTGGTGGTTTCGCCTGCTTGGAGAGGAAGGGCCTAACCCATTTTGATGGAACCCACTTTGGCCCTGAGGGAGTGAACACACAAGCGTAACCTCTCCCTCAGGTAACCAGATCGAAGGGCCCTTCTGTTTGCCAGGTCTCTGGATCCTTGATCAGAACCATAGGCCTGGCCTTCGGCTGCAGCTGCTGGTGACTGCTGAAGTGCCTGACATCTGGAGGGTTTAGGTTGTCGAAAGAGCAATTCAGGAAATTGAGGGTGTACAAGGCTCTCAACAACCAGACGTGGGGGGACTCCACCTTCACAGCCGCTCGTTGTCTCTCTAAAACCTTCTTCAGGCTCTGGTGGGCCCTTTCCACCATGGTTTGGCCTGTCAGGGAATAGGGGATGCCGGTCTTATGCTCTATTCCCCATTGCTGCAGGAAACTCCTAAGCTCCTTGGAAGTGTAAGGTGGGCCATTGTCAGTCTTTAGGGCCCTAGGGATGCCCAAGACAGCGAATGCCAGAAGCAAATGCTTCTGGACATTCGCAGCCTTTTCACCCGTGTGGGCAGAGGCAAAGATAGCTCCAGACAAGGTACTGATGGAGACGTGAACGTAACAAAACTTCCCGAAAAATGGGATGTGTGTCACGTCAGTCTGCCACACTTCACAGCTTGCCAAGCCCCAGGGATTAGCCCCAGTCACGATGGTCGGCATCCGATGGGCTTGGCACTGGGGACATGTGGCCACGATCGCCTTGGCTTGATCCTGCGTTAGTTGGAATTGCCTGACCAGGCCTGGTGCGTTTTGGTGGAATAGCTGATGACTGATCTTAGCTTGGCCGAACGCATCTGGGAGCGGACCCACTGTGACAGCAGCCGTGGCCAGAGAATCGGCTCGACGGTTGCCGTCAGCAATGAACCCTGGCAAATCAGTGTGTGACCTCACATGCATCACAAAGAACTGATGCTCTCAGTGGGAGACTAGCTCAACAAGCCTTGAGAGCAAATTAAACAAGTTTTGATTTGAGACTTCTTGAAGAACTGCTGATTCTGCTCTGAACACTACACCAGCTACATATGCAGAATCTGTGACTAAATTGAAGGGACTAGGGAACTTCTCAAATGTCCGGATGACTGCGTCCAACTCAGCTAGTTGTGGAGAACCCTCCACAATGTCAATATCAGCCTCCCACCGCTGAGTCTGAGGATCCTTCCAAGTCATCATTGTGGGATGCTCCAGACGCATCAGTGAATACTGTCAGAGCATCTAGAGGCTTCCTACTCCGAATCCCTTTCATCGCCAATTTAAATTTCGAATTGAAAAGTTTATGGGCCGGCCGATCTACTGCAATGCGGCCAGTGTAGCTGTCCAGTTCAAACTGTAACATTTCATTAGTCTCCAGCAGTTCATCAAAAGTCTTTATTTTGAGTTGGCCCGAGTCTATTTCAATTGGGAGGTGAATGCATGTGAAGTCACAACCTGCCAGCTCCCTGATCTGAGATCTTGCTTTCCGGATCAGTTCGGCCATCAGCTCCTGTGGCCTTGTCATTCTTTTGGACCTATGATGGCTGAGGAACACCGTCTCTGTGATTAAAAGGGAGTCACCCAAACCTTGGTCCTTCAAACTTTGGTCCCATTGATATATCAGGCCGTGAAGATGTGGCAGTTTCCCCAGGATAATAAATTTGAATGGCAGGCCCGGATGGTAGTGATGGGCCTGCCTAGCCGAAATGATTTTCTGTACCTTCTCAAGGGCTATCTGAGCCGCTGGGGTGAGTTCCCTAGGAGAACTCAGCTCCTCTCCCCCTTTCATTAAATTGAAAAGGGGGGCTAGGTCTTTAGTTGGTATCCCCAGCCAGGGCCTCACCCAATTGAAAGACCCACACAGCTGATGGACATCCGCAAGGGTCTGGACTTTGGTCCTAATAGCCAATTTTTGCGGCACAATGGTCCGCTTGGTAATTTCGAGGCCCAGGTACTTCCAAGCTGGCATCCTCTGAATTTTTTCCGCCTGGAGTTCGAACCCTGCAGCAACCAATGCATTGGTTGCCAGGTCAAGCGCATGGGCAAGCAGATCATTGGTTGAGGCACATACGACGATGTTGTCCGTATAATGGTGTATCAAGACGACATCCCTGAGGGCTGTACGGATGCGAGACAGCAGCAAAGCGTTGTACCACTGGCAGATCACAGGAGAAATTTTCATGCCCTGTGGCCGGGCGTATGTGGCCACCAGAGCGAAGTCCAGCTAGCTGTGGTTCTGTGGCCAACACCTCAGGTGCATGGAAGGCCAGCCCCCCTTGGCGTCTTGGCCTCGGGCTGAGCTGGATCGTGGGTTAGAATACGCGGCGCTGATGGGACGAGGAAGGAGCAGGACACTCGCTGGGGTTGAAGGTCGGTTTATTAGATGGTAGGGGAGCTCCAACCAGGGGAAAACCAGCCAGCAAGCGACCCAGAGGGGAGGGAGAAGCAGGGTTTTAAAGAGAGGGGGTGGATAAGGGAGGGATCCACAGCAAACCAATGGGGAAAGGTATGGGGAGGAACTTAACATAATAGGCATGCAACAACATCCAGTAAATACAAAGTAAGGGAGGGGCCCCGGGACCACAGCCAACCACAACCCCCAGAGAGAAGAAGGTTCTCGAAGACTAGGAGGAGTGGGGGGTGATTGACTGGGCCCAGGGAGGAGGAAAAGTTTACATATAAGGAGGGATAAGGAAGGAGAAATTATATAACTTAACTGACTGACACTAACCGAGGGCAGGGGTAACCATAGAAACAAACTGCAAGGAGAGCTGTGGCGGGAAAACTGGGGAGGGCAGAACCATTTTACAGAAAAGGGGGGAGATATGATACATAAAATGGGGGAGCAATTAAATAAACTAACCGAACACACTACAACAATGCCCTGTGGAAGAACACGCCAGTGGTAGCGCTTGGCTGGGGATTCACGGTTGATGAAGGGAACCGTGAATGCAAAACACGGGGCATCATCAGGATGTAGGGGAATTTGGAAGAAACAGTCTTTTATATGAATAATGGCCAAATTCCAGTTTTGGGGGAGCATTGCTGGGGATGGCATCCCATGTCAATTATCAAATCATTAATTTGGCGGAGGTCGGTCAGGAGCCGCCACTAATCCTTATTGGGCTTCTTAATGACAAACACTGGGGAGTTCCAAGGTGACATGGCCTCCACCAGGTTGCCCTTAAGTAACTGCTCCTGGACGAGCTCGTTGAGCGCCTTCAATTTTTGTTTATTAAGTGGCCACTGCACTACCCGTACTGGCTCATCAGACTGCCAATCCAGCTTCCAGGTAGGGCGCTCCTCAATGGCCACCGCCCTAAAAACCTAGGGAGCCTTTGGAAGGTCAATTCTGGCTCCCCATTGGGCTAGCAGGTCCCTCCCCCACAGGGGCTCAGTGTAATCTAAAACGAATGGGCGTACTGAAGCCAATTGCCTGTCCGGCCCCGTAATTTGCACAATGCTGTTAGATTGTTTTGCGAGTTTCAGGGTGTTGTTTCTACACCCTGGATGTGACCAGCTGCGTTTTGCAAATCCCAATATGACGGCCAATCCCTGGAGGGGATGATCGTCACATCTGCTCCCGTGTCCAGTAATCCCCTTACTATCTTGTTATCTTTGCCCAGGGACAGTTGACAGGTCAACCTGGGCTTTTCCCTCCCCACGACCTGTGCCCAGGCCACTGTTGGAGGCGAGGACCCCTTGGTTGACTGTGAGTCCTGAACCTCCTCTGGCACCAGGATGGCCTGGGCAATGACTTGGCCCTTGGGGAGGAAAAGGGGGGGCCGAACACAGTACAGCCCTAAAGCAAATCTGTCCCAGTCGGTAGTTGACCATTCCCGGGATGATACGAAGGTCTAAAGGTGTATTTTTGGTGTCCCCAGCAATGATCCACCTGCTACGTCCAAGTCTTCTCCAGGTGCCGGGATGTTGAATGTCGGCAGACACCAGGTGGAAGTCACTGTCCTTTAGAGAGATGGATCAGGTCCGCTGCAGCCTGAAAGGAGAAAACGAAGAGGTGGTGGCTGGTACAAGCTGTGGCTGTAACCAACAACTAGTGTAACCAACAATATGTCAAGTCCGTGTAGTTTAGGTCTTGCTCAGTAGAGGCATGTGGCGGGATTCCTTCGGTCCCTCCCTCCCCACTGGGTGTTAACTTGCCCACCTCATTTATGTCTTTGCACAGGGAGGGGCTGTGCTGTTTCTTTGGTTTTTTTGTCCAGAAGTTCCCTGCTTGGAAGCAAGGCAGTCTTTTTTCCTATATTGCAGGAACTCCTCCCTCAATGGGCACTCCGGCATCCAATGTTCTGTTTTGCCGCAGAGATGGCACGGGTGTGTAGCTGGATTCCTCTGGCTCGATCCGGGTGTCAGCGAACCTGCAGCTGCTGCGTTGACGTCAGTGCCCTCCTCGCAGGGGAAAGCTGCGAAGGCCACAGAACAACTTCTCGGTTTTGGTTTCTGGTCTTGTGCATTCGGCAAGGGAACCTTCCTAGCAGTGATCTCCATCATTTGTTCCACGGTCGGTCGAGGGCTCCGGGGGAGAGATCGTATGGCCTGCTTGCACGCCGAATTTACGTTCAAGTAGGCCATCTGCTTTAAGACCGCTTCTCTCTCTCTTTCATCTGGAACCTGAGCCTCAACAAACTGGTAGAGCCTTTCTATGAAAATAAGGTAAGGCTCTTGAGGCCCTGCCGAACTACTTCTTCCTCCTGCTGGGATATTACAGAGGGTAGTTTAAGAAAAGCTCGCTCTGCAGCCTTGCAAGACTCTCCGATCTGGGCCGGGAAGAGCACCGTTGCCTGCACTGCCCCATTGGCCCACACCCCGGTGCCCACAAGATGGTCGGTAGACACCACCTGGCCCTCTGTGTCATGTGAGGTCGCCTGGTTCTCCCAGAGGACTGGGAGAACTCCAGTGACCTCCTTCCCCCACTTGACTGCCCAGGCCCTATACTCCATAGGGCCTAAAAGGCTAGAGAAGAGCGTCCTCAGGTCAGCCGGGATCAGATCTCCCAGTGCAAGGACCGAACAGAGGAGCCGCTGGAAATACTCAGATTCCCGGGTGTGGAAGTCCATCCAAAAATCCTTCAGTTTTTGCCTCACAATTGTCATGAGAAAAGGACCACTGAAGGGTTAAGAACTGTTGAGCCAGTTGGGAAAGAAAGTCTCATGCGTATTTAGTGTGTTTGCAGATGGTGTCTGCAGAACATGCCATGCTGTATCGAAGGGGCATGCTGCCCTGTTCTGAACAATGGGACTGGACTTTCTTCCAAACTTCAGGCCTGGCTGGACTGAGCTCTGGGGTGGTCTCCCCCCCCAGCTCCAAGAGAGGACCCCTCTTGCCTGTCTTCAACCACCGTGACGGACCAACAGAGATGTGAATCCCCTCATCAAAGTACCAAGAACCCCTCTGGCACCCTATTGGCACCCCCATGGCACCCCCCTGGACACCTCCCTCCAGAGACTGGGACTGTACCCCCTCCCAACTCAGGGAAGGGGGAGAACCTGCCCAGAGCAGACGTACCTGGGAGCATTCGGCCATGAAAACAATGGACTTTTGCCCTCCATGAAAACATAATTTCGGCCACCCTTCCCCCAACCAAGAACAGTATATCTGGGGTTCGGTTCGACTGCCTCTCGGAGTCTCCCCAAGACGTGTACCAGCGAGCATCGGCGGCGGGACCCCGAAGGCATCACGTCTTGGTAGCTATACCCCATTCCCTAACCTTCTTTCCTTCCTTTTTCCTTATCCTATCCTTCTCTTCCCTGGATCCTCTAACCAATGCATATTTAGCTGTAGTTATTATCAATAAATTCCATCTTGTTGATTTGCTACTGTAAACCCCTGTGCCTTTGTTGGTTATTTTTGCACCCAAAAATCATTCGTCACCTGTTCATGTCGGGCGGACCTTCACACCCGGAATACTCTCTCTGGGCCTTACATAGTTCCTTGATCCGGTCCTGTGCTATAGGCACCCATTGAGCATGAGAACTCTCCTCCCTGCTCAGGTGGTACATGATCGGGGTGGCCTCAAATACAGGCGCACGCCCCGGCTTCAGGTCGTCCACACCCACCTCCCCCCCCGCTGGAACACGAGGTGTGGGAACCGGAGGGGGGAGCGTGGGAACCGGAATTGAGGGAGGCAGAGGCGGGGCTTGGCACCTGGGAGGGACACTGGCTTGGGCGGGGCGGAACAGGAGGCGGCGACAGGACTTTCTCCGCTCCCAAGGTGGAGTCAGGATGCGGAGCGGAGTAGGGAGGCGGGATAGAGGCGGGGTTTGGTGGAGGTGGAGCACTGGGAGGGACAAAGGGCGGAGGCAAGGGAAAAGGGGATGGATCATTGGGTAGGAAAGGGTTGGACTGGGAATAAAATGGGTTTCGGGAAAGAGATTGAGAAGGGGTAGAGGCGGGAAGAGCCACGTGGTTGCCTCCATCGTGTGCTCCATAGGAGCCATCTTGAGTAGAGACATCAAATCTTACAACTTTGGGAATCGCAACTGGGGACTTGGGGGGTTGGAAAGAGGGATAGGAAAGTGTGCTCCGGGGAGTCTTGCCAGGATCTCCTCGGAGTCCTTCTTTCGGAGGGAAAGGCCGAGCTGGTCGAGGGGAGGCAGGGGGAGGATGGAGCCCCTGCGTCGTGTTGGCCTTAAGAACTCCTCTCAATGGCTCAGACCGACGGACACGGGGTGAGGAAGACGGGGTAGGGTTACGAGAACTGGGGCAACGGGGGTTCAAATTGAAGTAGATGGATTTTTTCTCAGCTCCCCAGGCGGAGATAGCAAAATCAAGACTTTACCAGCCCAATCGGCAGCTGGATAAAGTCTCGCTTCTCCAGAGCTGACCGCCTGATCTAATTTGGCGACAACAGCTTTCCAATATACTGGGTCCTTAACGTGCTCTGGGGAAGAGTCGGGAAACTGAGAAAAGATCCATTTACTTCTTCAACTCAACTTTAGGGGGATCAAAACCTCCCCCAATCAACAAACTCTTAACCTGGTAATAGACTCTTTTTTGAGTCGTGCTCTGGCGCGCACCCATCGCGTTACGAAAAGAGAGAAAGAGGAAAGAGAAAGAGCACAACTCAGGTGTTATAAAACTGCCCACCCGGAGCAAAGGAAAACTAAAACACTAACGCACGCACCACCGGCTCCCGCGCCACTGCCTGTATAGGAGGTCGGTCCCAAAGCAGGCATAAACCCCTAGGGACAGAACAGTGGGAATAGGATTTGTGGGTTTTAGGAACTGTCCCCTAGCAGCGGTCCCCAAGACAGGGCATAACTCTAGGGTAAGCGGTCCCCGAGACAGGGCACGACTTAAGTTCCTAGGGAAGAGAAAACAAAAAACGAGGGGTAGGGATTGTTCCCAAGGGACAATCCCAGGGGAAAAGGGTTGGGAGCAGTCCTCAAAGCAGAGGCTGGCTCCTAGGGGAGGTTAAAAGGGCAGGAGGGAAGACACCCCAAAGCAGGGGCTTACCAATCCGGTGGCGCTGCAAATAAAATCCAAGGTAGGCAGGTCTTCAACCGTGGAGCTCTCCTTGGGTGGGAGGAGTTCCAGCTCCGAATCCCCTGGGAGCGCCGCTCCTAAAACGGAGCCTGCTACAACCAGGGGTAGTCCGGCGTCCAAAGGTCCAATGACCTTGTCCGCGGGGTCCGAGCCAAGCGGGGGGGGGCCCACGTTGGGCACCAGAACTGCAGCTGTCCGTGGCCTTAGACCTGGTGTCTGGCTAGCGAGAGGGCGGCCAACAGCCCACTGCAGTTGGGGGGAGTCAGTCCCCGGTGGCAGGGCCCTGGGGCTGACTGCTTCAGGCACCCCTCGGCGTCAGTGGCCTTGGGCTGTGCCTGCAGGGACAAAGTCTTGGGGAAAGCTGCGATGTTGGTTGAAGAAATAAGAGTCGGACACTTCCTGGGGTCCAAATAGGTTTAATGCCTCTGGCAATCTGACATGGAGGGCCAGGGACCAGCAGGGAATGACAAAAGACAGTGGGGGAACAAAGGTTATAAAGGGAGGTGGAAACCAAGGGAGGGGTTTACAACTAACCAATTAGGGAAGGTTGGGGGATGAGCTTAACATAACAGACAACATAGTGAAGCCAATAAATACAAATTAAAGGAGGGGCCCCGGGACCTCAGCCAACCACGGCCCCCAGTAAGATGAAGGTTCTGGAAGACTGGGAGGCAGGGGGGTGATTGACTGGGCACAGGGAGGAGGAAAAATTTACCTAAAAGGGAGTAAGAGGGAGGAGAAATTACATAACATAGGTAATTGACACCAACCAGGGGCAGGGGTACCCATAGCAACATAACTGGAAGTGACTACTGGCGGGAAACTTAAGGAGGGCAGAAGCATCTTACACAGAATGGGGGGGGGGGGAACAATACATAACATGAGGGAATATTACAAAAAACTTAGAAGCACACTACAACAGCAGTCCTTGCAGGCCCAACAAGAGAAAACAGGAAAATAGGAAAAGGAGGGGAAAAAAATGTGAGTTCATCACAACAGAAAAAAACCAAACACTCTCAAAGATTCCTTCTCCAGGGGAATGGGGAGTATTGGCAGAACACTGTGTCATTGAGAGAAAGAGCTGGCTCACCCACTGCCAGTATCTTCCAGTTCAGTGAATTTCATGATGGGATTTTCCTTCTATATTATTTTCTCAGAGGGAAACAAAATGCAAGATGCTGATTTAAAGCACAGATGTCAGCTTCCAGGAGATACAAAAAGCAGCCCCACTATCTGGGGCTCTCTGCCGTTTGTGCTCAGCTGGGTAACAACCACCACAATAGCAACAGGACAGGCAGCCCTGCAGTGTAGATGGCTGGCACAGAAGCTAATTTTATACAGTAGTTTGAAGAGTTCTCTTGACAGGAAACAAAGCACAGGTACATGCATCTCACACTTGAGATACAAGGAGATCTTCCCAGCCCTGTTCTTGATGCAGGGAACACCTCGGCAGAATGGAGATGTCTCTGACAGTGCCTTCTGAGCATATTCACAAATTCTGAGCAGCACTGAGAGATGGGAGCATCTATCCCCAGTGTTGGAACATGTTTGCAGCTGGCCTAACTTCACGTTGGATAGACCTTCCACCAGAAAAACACCTGGCCCGTGACTGTGCAGGGGTATCTGTGGTTGGACTTAGCTGCTGCCAATATGTTCCAGTTCGGTGTATATCCTCATGGGATTTTCCTGATTCACCATTCTCCCTGAGAGAAACAAAATGCAAGATGCTGACTTTAAAGCAGAGATGCCAGCTTCCAGGAGATACACAAGGCAGCCCCACTCTCTGGGGCTCTCTGCCATTTGTGCTGAGCTGGGTAACAACCACCACAACAGCAACAGGACAGGCTGCCTTGCAGTGCAGATGGCTGGCATAGAGACTGATTTTGTACCGTCCTTTGAAGAGTTCTGCTTGACAGGAAACAAAGCACAGGGACATGCATTCCCAGGAGAGAAGGACATCACTACCTTTCAGCTGTTTGCCAAAAGAATGCCTTTCCGTGTGTAAAGCAGAGCAGCTCAACCTAGAGCCGATCCTGATGGGGTTTTCTGCATCAGGACCCTGACCTGTTCATGAGCAGGCTGAGGTCAAAGATGCCCCTCTCCCATCTAAGGAAGGCTCCAGCCTCTGCAGTCAAAGCAACCCTCAGGGACAGGGCAGCTAGCACAACAAGGCTGGCAAAGCCCAAGAACGAGCACTGACAAACAGTGGGAAGAAGCCACAGCCTGTCTGAGCCCCATACAAGCTGTTGTCCCCATTCAGGACGCAACAGGATGGGCTTTGACATCAGTCACACTGAGGTGTGGATCAGTGCCCCTTTTGTCCCAACAGGTGATGGTAGACACAGAATCCCCTGGGCTCTGCTCTCAGCCCCGCCAGGTCTTATCTGAGAGCACAGCACTGGCAGCTGTTACGGGCAAGAGGCAGATTCATTGGATTGTGCTGCATAATCACAAAGGACTTGATGTGTTTTCCTAGAGACTGATCTGAGCAGGGCTTGGCCCAATGGGTAGGATCCTAACAGTCATGGAAAGAGCGGGAATTGGGTATGGAAAAGTGCCATGGATCTGAGGAATATACCATGGCTGGGCTGGAGGCTCTCTCCAGAGAAATGTCTGCAGTACAGTTTTATCTGATCACACCACTTGGATGTGTCTCTTGGACACATCTTGATAAACATAAAACTGGAAGATTAAATAAAGGTTGTTTCAAAAGTTTCTGTTTTATCTTTGAGGGCATATGGAAAACACCTCTTGCTTTCTATTTGTTATCTAACCTGATATTTTTCAAAATATCTCTTACGACAAAAAAAATAGCATTCTCATGAAAACAAACTGCAGATGTAGTAGTGGTAACTGTCATAAAAATGACTCAGTAAGATGTGGGGCAGAAGGGTTTTTCAGGATGGAGAAAAATCAACTCCACCAAAAATCCCCCCCAAACCATCAAACACAACAAAAAATCCCCAGAAAAGCAACACAAAAACACCCCCCCCCCCCTTAAAAAATAAAACAAAAAACTCAACCAAAAAGACAAAACTCCAAATCCAGTCTATTTCTTTGAATTTTGTTTTCTCTGATGACTGGTTGGAAGTCAGGAGTCTACAGAGAATTTAGGAAGCTGAAAATTCTGTTCAGTTTGGCCACTAGCATACATGGACTTGCCTAGATCATTTGCTAGGTCACAGCCTTCTGCTGATTCCAGAACAGTTCCTGCTTCAGCCTTTAGCACAGAGGGATGCTGAGGCAAACCCAAGCCAGCCAAGGTACCGTCAGAGGCAGCAGGAACACCCAGAGCATTCTCTCGCTGCCTCGGAGCACAGCACTGCTCAGGGGAGTCCTAATTGGCCCCGTGACACCAAATTCAGGGGGAGCATTTGGTACAGCTCTGCACACAATGCACTGTCCCTAAGACAAGAGACACACTGGATGTACCCAGCATCTCCAGGTGCTTCTTCTCATTCTGCTGTTTCAGGGAGACGAAGGAACTGCCCAAGCTTGAGTTCCCAGGTTTGACAGAAGGGCTTCCTCGAGGTAATGCTGCTGCGGCAGCAGAAGGGGACCAAGGACATCACTACCTTTCAGCTGTTTGCCAAAAGAATGCCTTTCCGTTTGTAAAGCAGAGCAGCTCAACCTAGAGCCGATCCTGATGGGGTTTTCTGCATCAGGACCCTGATTTCTTCTCCCTCTTTTGTCTTCGGGATTATTTCCTCCCCGCAGGGGAATTCCTGCTCAGGTGTGGTCAAAGCAAATTCCTCAGGACCTGAAGGATGCACCTTACCAACCCATCTGATGCTCAGTCCTAGATAACTGATCTTTTGGCCAACCAGGAGATGAAGGATGTCTCCAAACACAGCTGAGGATTCAACCGGGTTTATTGAAGGCGAGGCAGAGGGTCCAGGAAGGGTAGAGGTGAGGAGAGAGGCAGGGGCACAACCACAGCCGAAGGGAGGCTGGTGGTGGAGCCAGGAGAAGGGGTGGGGCCAGGGTTTATAACTGAAGCCCGAGCTTGAGTTCCCAGGTTTGACAGAAGGGCTTCCGGCAGGTAATGCTGCTGCGGCAGCGGAAGAGGACCCTAGGGCATTTCTTCTCCCTCTTTTGTCTGCATGATCAATTCCTCACCGCGGGGGAATTCCTGGGCAGGTGCAGGCAAAGCAAATTCCTCACGATCTGAAAGACCCACCTTACCGACCCACCTGATGCTCAGTCCCAGATAGCTGATCTCTTGATCAACCAGGAGACGAAGGAGGTCTCCAGACACAGCTGAGGATCCAACAGGGTTTATTGAGAGCGAGGCAGGGGGTCCAGGAAGGGTAGAGGTGAGGATGTTAGCGTTCAAAAACACATAATCACGGGGGATTATATGCAGTGCTTTTTATTAAGAGCTCTGGGTCTCAGGGGTATATTCAACCCAAATCTGACTCCGACCATACATCCGAAATGATCATGTTTTTATACTCTATCATTACATAACTTTCATGTTAATTATTAAACTTATATTGTTGTATTGTATACATAAATTTAGCCCTCTCTGAATTTTCAGCATAGTTTCTCACTATTCTTCTTATGGTTATATAATAATTACATTTAATTGCTAAACAATCATCACATCTAACAATTATATAATTTATCATACTGCTTACGCAGGTGCAGTTGATCTGGGAAAGCACAAAGCCTAACACTTTAGATTCTATCTTTAACTTTTTCCAGGGCTCTGCTATCATTCTCCCCCCTTTGAAAGCATTGTCACTTCACTATAGGTGTAAATGTTTTCTCTTGATACAGTCCTTTATTCCTCAGTTCGTACTTGGTTCTTCAATTCCAGGGTTGATGTAAACGTTGTCGTGGATGCTGTTACGAACTGGAGAAGCAGAAGATGGTGGGCGTGGATCTCGTGTTAGTGCCTTTATTATCCTCTGGTTCCAGGACATTTTCTTCTGTATCTCTCCCTTTAAGATGCTGTAAACTATCCAAATTGCTAAGAATACCATTTGTAAGTTTATTACATTCTCAATGATAGATTTAATCCATGAATTTACATTCCACCCTAATCCTTTAAAGATTTTTCCTAACCAGCTTGTAGCCAAATCCTTTTGCTCTTCTTGTGCTTCATGCTCTATTTGTTTCAACTGATTGATCATAGTCTACATCTGCAGTTACATTTGGGATATGAGCGCAGCAATGATCAACTTGTCTCTTTAAGAATCCACATACTTCGTGCTCTTTCAGGAGTAACACAACATATCTAGGGCTAATCGATTTTGTAAAGTCATTTTTGTGGTGGCTTGTAATTGTATATTTAATTCTTTAAATCCTTCCCGGTGACTCTTGCCAGTCTATCTACCTCACCTGTAAGTTAGTTTAGCATCTCTCTACTGTGATAGTTTGCTATAGGACCAAGCAATGACTCTAGGGCCCATCCAAATTTCACTCCACTAGAGGGTTCTTGCCAAGTGTCATCTGGATTTTGATTGCTTGTCTTGTTCTTATCTGCAGAAGTTCATGTTTTCCATTAAATGGGGACTTTTTCCAAATTGGACATAAGGTTGGGAGGCCTAAAGTAATCTCCTTTACTTTCCCGTCTACAGGCAAATATGTTGTCCAGGTACCATCACTTGCTGCTCATACAAATTGTCCTGGACCTCGGACTGTAACCCTGGTACACCCTATAATTACTCTATAATTCGCTCTGCCTTGTTTATGTTTGATCCCTCTGCAAGCACATCGAAATTGTAGGGCTATTGCCAGGGGTGGCACCTGTTTTATCTCTTCATCATCTGAAGTGCAGTTGTACGTTTTATTACATGCCTGCCAACTTACTTTGTCTGCCCTTGTTCTGCTACTAATGGCAGTGTTCGTTTTTGCTGGATCTGTTTCATTCTCGGGGCCTTCCCACTTAATACACCAAGGAGTGTTTGCCATATATTGGAATCTTTGAAGAATACTCACAGACCACTCACTGTCCCAAGGTTCTATCTGATCTTTCCTATCCTTGGCCTCACATTTCCATACCACAGTGGTTTCTGTAACTTGCCTCAATTCAGGTACCTGTTTACATGTTAATTGTTTTGTTCTTTTGTATTTGAGGTAGTTTTGATGTTATGATTCCCCAATTTACTGGGTCTCCTGCTGCCTTTGGTATTGGCAGACAGGCAGTTATCCGACTGGTGGTTTGCATTTTGGCAAAATCTTTGACTAATCCAATCATTATATTCTCAGCCCGAACTGCATTAGAAACCTTTATCACCTGTTTTTCTGTTTGTACCTCTCTCTTCATTCTAGAATGAAGAGTGGTTAGTTGATCATTTTGCATTCCACATCCCAAAGATATTAATAACCATAATGTTAGCACAATTACTGATAGCATTCTGAAAGCAATTAAACACATCTTATGTGCAGCCTTTTTTCATTCCAGAGCTTATACAGTCTGTGATCCAGGATGGACTTTCTTCACTCGGGTATAGTGAATCCAGGGGTCCACACCAACTACTTTGACTGCTGTAAAGGTGGTCAGTAGTACCTGTTGGGGTCCATTCCACTTTTCTTTCAGCGGTTCCTCGTTCCAGTTCTTGATGTACACCTTGTATCCTGGATGTATGTTATGAACTGGGTTCTCGAGAGTCAGTGGTCTATTCCACATGAGGATACTCTGGAGCCGAGCTAAAGTTTTCCCAAGAGACAGAACATAATCATACACTTCCTGCTTTCCTGTGACGTGTACATTAGGGTTAGGCTCAGGAGATTCATATGGTTTCCCATACAATATCTCATAAGGACTGACTTGACATCCCACTCCTAGGCTTTATCCGAATCCACAAGAGTGCTGTTGGCAAAACCTGGGGCCACTGCAATTTGGCTTCTTGGCATATTTTACTGATCTGCCTTTTTAGTGTCTGATTCATCCTCTCTACCTGTCCACTTGACTGGGGTCTCCATGTTGTGTGGAGGTCCCAATTTATCCCCAGCAATGTACTTACCTCTATTACTACTGTAGCTATGAAATGGGGTCCCCTATCTCATGATACCCCGAGGGGTACTGTTTTGCGGAGAAAAGAAGAAACCTCACAACTTTATAAAAGTTGTAAAGCTCGGTATGTTTATTTACGACGCCAGACGCACACGGAGAAAATTCTCCTCAAAAGGCATGCGTACCCCTGAAAATTTCAGACCCCCTTTTATCCCCCTTCCAAATGCATATGCATACAGTTTCACAATAAGTTCATACATATTCATCCTGCATAACATTTAGCACCACTTCTTCTTTATCAAAGGAATTTCTAGGTCGGGGCAAATTGACCTCGTGGTCTTTTCTGTTTTTCTTTCTCTGTCTCCTTGCTGTCTCAGCATACAAGTTTTTCCTTCAGCTTTGGCCTCACAGACTTTTCACCATTGTTAGACACTTCACCTAATTCAGGATGGATCCCTACTCTGTCTCATTCCCCCCTTTCCTAGGAAATAAGTAAATTCTTTTACTTAATGAAAACTTTCATGACAATAAGTGTCTTTTAATGCTTCACTATGTACGTTTGATAAAGAGGTTAGTACAGCCATTCGTTGTAGTATTCTCCAGTTCCAAATTAACAATGTAATAGATAATCCTAAGCTTATCCCAACTAATATTAGTAAAACTACAATAGGGTGGCACAACTTACTAAAGATTTCATTTGCAATTGGTGACCACCCAAAGATCACATCTCACTAGTGATGATCCATATTTTATTTTATTCTTTGTAGAACTCTGGTTATCTCCTTTGTACTATGTTGGATTTCTTTCCACTTTCTTGGATTTCTTTCAAGACTTCTAATAGGTCTTGGTGCTTAATTAATTGTTTAACCAGTGTAAGGTTCATCCCAATAGGGGTAGGTGGTAGTCTGTGATACATTGTGTAATTGGCTGTAATCAGCTGGTGGGATGTTACTGGTACCAAATACGAAAAATCACACCCAATAATCTTAACAAAATTACAAACACAGAGATTAGAATGGTTTCTACTAGACAGAATAACATCATTGCTATCAATTTGTACAGCAGCACAAGCAGTTCTCAAGCATACACCCCTTTCCAGTATATACGAGCACAGTTTTCTGGTCAGTGACTGGATGAATTTCAAAGTGGCAAATACTCTGTTCAGTGTCTAAACACATCTTGGGCACTAACAGTATTGCTTTCACAAATGAATCCCATTTGTTCTCTAGTAATGCAGGATTCTAAGTTTACTGTCTGCTACTTTTCATTCATCTTTCCGTGCCCACACTCTATGTTCTGAAGGATAGAGTGTTGTTTTTTTCATGGTTTAATCTTAGGGCAATGATGGGATGGATAACATAAACAGTGGCATTACGTATGGTAAGCACAAAGGCAGTGGCCACATTAGAAACAGGATCATAGGTAAAATTCACCATAGTAGTCCACCAGGATTGAAACTTCCTTTCAAAATCAATTGCATTATCCCACTCAATTTTCCAAATATCAGCTGGAAAATTACCTTCACCCCTTTCCTATATGATCAGAGCTGCTGTTGCTTGTATCCATAACTGTGCTTGCATACAACTGAAAGCTAAAGACACATTATCTTAAACTATACTAAATGCTTCTACTATGAATTTGTGGTCTTGGTCCCCAGCCTCTTCATACTTCTTTACTTTGGCAGTACTTTTGAAATGTCACTGGCTAGTTCCTAATGCCAATAGAGATTACTATAAAGGCTGTTTCAATTTTGTTAGGCTACCTGCTGCAGCAGCCAGTTTGTTCATCAGTATTTCTGAATCAATTCCATTTAAAACTCCTAATCTTGTCCTTAATATGCCAGTTAGATGTTTGTTATGGGGAACAGGAACTGCTTTCTGTCCATGACCATCCCTCCCTGCCAGAGGGATGTGCTGGGCTCACACTGCAAATTCAGACACACTTCACAAGTGTATCTGACAGAGGTTTAGGTCATACTTGAGGCAGATGTTTGTTCTGAAATGTAGAGACCTCAGGAACTCTAACCTCTCCCTCCCCCTCCAAAGCACCTGATTTCTCAGATGTGTGGCAAGCAGGAATGTCTCTCCTGGTCCACAAAACCTCACCCACCTTGCTCTAAGATCAAACTGTGGACTGTGTTCAGGGCAGAAGATAATGGAGGGGAAATTTTGAGAGAAGAGCCTAAATTCATTGCAGTGCCTCAGAAGAAACTGGGATCAGGTTTCTGCTACTTGAAACACTCAGCACGAAAGTGATGTTCAAAATCCTACAGCCTGCTGCTGAGCTCTGAGGGGGTCTCTCTCTCTACCTCTTTTAAGCAGAATCCAACTGCCTCAGACTGGGACAATCACTGATCCAAATCTCAGTAGGAAAAGGGATAGCTATAAATAAGGAAAATCACCTTCTTTGCTTGGGTTAATTTACCACCGGCAGTTCAGCACCCTTTACCAGCCATTGCTTGGGGGTTCAGCCAACCAGCTTGGAAAATGACCTATGGAAACTGATTTCTTGGTGTTCCTGGTTTTAGGAACCAGGAGAGCTGGCTCCGTCCTTTCTTGTCTGCTCCTGAGATATGCCTGTTTTTGTGACCATGTTGTCCAGCCCTCAAAGGAAGTTTTTAGGAAGGAGGAGCAGGCTGGTTGGATTTTTGAGATATTAATTTGCATTATCAACTCCACACGTTTGAGAGACCATTCTGGATTGAGTAATAGCTGTTGTTCTGGCACATTCTTTACTACGTAAGGTTCAAGTTTGGAGTTTGGGTAGAGTCTGAACTAGTATGGGGTGTATAAGGCCCCGCTGTGGTAAAAAGTGCAGTGTCCACTTTGAATTCAAATGAAAGTCTGACAGTAATTCGAGCTCAAAGGCAGGTCACTTCTACAGGCTGTATCAGGGTGAAATTACACCAACAGTCTGATTCACTTAGGCTATCACAGACTTCCTGGTGTTCATATACACCAGGGGAGGTTCAGACACTAATTACATCTGGTCTCTCATAAGCCATCCTATTGATGACCGAGCACTTTACTTTGATTTCTTCTCCTCTGCTTCCTTGAAGTGTTCACAGTTCCTGTTCTTGCTATTCTTGCTCCTCACATACCTGATTCTTGTGGATTACTATGGTAGATATGTTTAAATCTTTTATCTCAGAAGGTTTTCCCATGGATCCAGTATACTGCTTAAATGCCAGGGACCAAGGCCATTCAGCATTGCTTTGGGTAGAGGTACTCTCTAGTTCTAAAACTTCAGTTATAATTCCATACAAAACAATTCTGTACACTAAAGTATGAGCTACTCCCGACCGCAATATACTCATTTTGCCCGAGTAAGTTTTAGTCTCAGTTCATTGTCTCCTGGCGTCACTCCTGAAGGGGCTTCTGGGCCTTCTTCACCCGAGAGTGATGGATCCAGGCATTCTGCTCTTTGATTCTGATTGCAGTAAAGGTGGTGAGAGGTACTTGCAGTGGTCTCTCCCACTATGGTTCCGAAGTCTTCTCTGTAAGAGACTTAACATATACATCATCCCCAGGCTATCTAACTCCCTGCTCTGAGTTCCAGCCACATGTTTCTCAATTACTGTGAGCCTTTTGCTTAAGGCCACCATGTAGATGGACATTCTGTACATTCCCCTTGTATTCTATATGGTCTTCTATAAGGCATTCCAAAAGGATTCAGCATTCCTTTAGCTCAAAAGGTTTAGTTTGAATTTGCAGTAGTGCTAGTGGAAGAGCTTGGGCTAGGGTAGATTAACTTCTTGCCCCAGTATTATGATTTGCTGCTTAATCAAATGATTCATTCTCTCCACCTGGCCACTTGACTGGGGGCGGTATGGGGTGTGAAGTTCCTAATCTATGCCCAGGTGGCTACTGATCTGTTGCACTGCTCTGGAAATGGAATATGATTCTTTATCTGAGGATATTGTGGCTGGAACTTTGAAGCATGGTATTATTTCTTGTAAAAATGATCTGGTCACCACTTGAGGTTTGACAGCTCTGGTGGGGAATGTTTCTGGCCACCCTGAAAATGTATCTATTAATGCCAGTAAGTACTGATACCCCCCTTTCCTTGGGAGTTCTGAAAAGTTGATTTGCCACTGCTGTACAGGCTCATGGCCTCTCCCAGTCCGACTGAGTTTTGGCCCGGGGGGGTATTTTGAGGTTAGTCTGGAGGCAAGGATCACATTATCAGCTCACCTGAGTGATAGTGGCATATAAATTCCTGACAACAATACAGTAATTCTTTCAATCAGATGTGTGTTCTAGAAAGCCTGTGGAAATTACTACTTCAAAGTCAACACTTCATTTCAATGCACTCTGTATCACTCGCATCCTTGGTCATTTCGAAAAAGGAGCCACACTCTATAGGCTTTTAAGTAGTTAGGCCCTAGTGTGTTTTCTAATGCCCTTCCTTCACTAGTAACCACGAAAATGGGAAGGGATTACTAGCTCTCTTTCAATGGTAGCCCAACCCCTTGCAGTTGTACGTCTCTTTTGATTTGTATTATTGTATTATGGGTACCTTTGAGGAAAATCTGTACTTCACCCTTTGCTGCTTTCTTTGCCTCTCCATCCGCCAGCTCATTTCTTTCTTCCAATTTTAAGCTCACTCTCTGGTGTGCCTTAATATGCTTTTTCAGGTAGCTGAACTGCTTCCAGCAGCTGAATTGTCTCTTCTTTCCCTGTGAGGTCAGCAGTCCCCTCTCCTTCCAGATGGCTCCATGTGCATACACAACTCTGAATGCTTTTTGCTGTTTCTAAGGCATGGGTCAATGCATTTATCTCAGCATCTTGTGCAGAGGTACCTGTTGGTAAGGGTCCAGACTCTATTACCTCTCTGCAGGTAGTCACTGTGAACTTTGCAATGTCGCTTTCTTGTCAGTGAACCAGGTCTCTGCATCATCCAGAGGAGTGTCCTTTAAGTCTGGGCGGCTGGAGGAGGTAGCTTCAATGGGCTCCAGGCAAACATGGTGTACTGCTTCTCCTTGATTTCCGCTGAGAAAAGAAGCTGGGTTGACAATATTAGTCCCCACTATCTCTACATCATCTTGCTCTACCATGATGGCCTGGTATTTCAGAAACCTCTCTGGTGAAAAGCCAGTGGCCACCCTTTACTTCCAGTACTGTGGACACTGTGTGGGACACTAGCACAGTCATTTTTGTCCCAGGGTAAACTTGTGTGCCTCTTGAATGTTCAGCACAAGTGCTGCTACAGCTCTGAGGCAACCTGGCCATCCTTCGGCTGTTGCATCTAGTTGCTTAGAGAAGTAAGCAACTACCCTCTGGTATGGACCCAAGTCTTGAGCCAATATTGCCAGGGCAATTCCTTGCGTGGGAAAATAGAAAGAATGCTTTACTTACATCTGGAAGTTTCAAAGCTGCAGCCGACATGAGGGGACTCTCTAGCTGGTGAAAGGCCCGTGTGGCGTCTCTTGTCCACTGGAGATCTCTGTTTCCATTGGCAATAAGAGCATAGAGGGGTCTGGCGAACAGTCCATAATTATAAACCCACAGCTGGCACTACTCTGCCATGCCTAAGAAGGTTTGAAGTTCTTTCGTTGTCTGGGGTTTCAGGGTTTAGCATAGGGCTTCCCTGCCTTAAAGTCTGCTGCTCAGCACTCACTTCTTACCCCAGGTAGATTACCTTCTGTTTCACTACCTTTTTTTTTTTGCTTTTTTCTTTGAGACTCTGCATCCTTGGAGTCCTAGGAAATTCAAAAGGCTTACCATCCAGGCTTCTCTCGCTTCCCTCGTCCGAGTGGCTACTAGAAGATCGTCCATGTACTGCAACAGCCTCCTTTCCTCTTGTGGAGCTTCCCAGGACTCTGGGTCTTTGCAAGCTGTTCTCCAATTGCAATGGGGAATTTTGAAGCCTTCAGGCACATGGACTATGTGAGCTTGTGTTTGAATGCAAAAATTTTCTGGCTGGCTTCGTGGATAGGGAGGCAAAAGAAGGCATCTCTTAGGCCTAAAACAGTGAACCAGGTTAGCTCAGGTGTTAAACAAGTTGGTAAGATCTATGGATTTGCTACCACAGGGTATAAATTCTGTGTTATCTTATTGACAGTCCTTAATCCAGTACTATCAATAATTGGGCTGATTCCTTCCTTACCTTCCCTTTGAGGGTACTACTCAGTTCTCACTGGTTGTGTTCTTTCATTAAGCGTGATGGGGGAGCATCCCATGGGGGAGCATCTTTCACTCTCCCTGGTACAGCAGAGGCTCATACTCTTGAAAACACTTATTTACTTATTCTAATATCTCCTTACTAATGTCTTTCTTAATTTCAGTGTCTGTTAATATTAAGCCTAACATCTTTATATCATTTGCCTCCAGAGTAACGTTTCTCATTTGAGAATGTTTAGCAAATTGAGCGAATTGTACAAAAGCTTTTAGGTACACATAGTACACGTGTTACTTTAAAGGTTTGCAAAAGTATGCCTTCTCACACTGGCCAGTTGTTCATTCCCCACACTACAACATAAACATTCTCCACCGGTACTAAAGCTTTATTTAAAACTGAATATATGACCCTTGTGCCGACAAAAATTCTTCCCTTTTGGGGAGGTCATCTTTACCCCTCCTCCCTTACCTTGGGAGGAAGCCTTTAGCAAATCATATGTACTCATTTTGCGAACTGTGATTGCTTTGCATTTCAGCATGATAATCCTTGCCTGATTTCATACGTTGCTATCTTATTCTGCATGCTGAACAACATGTTTGATTTGCTTTCTCTTTGCCTTGTTTTCTTTTTCAAGGGCCAAGACCAGAGGGCGGTCTGATCTCAAAGTCTCTTTGTCATTCTGGGTGATTTCTTAAAACAAAAGACATTTCAGCATACAAAAACTCTCTCCCATTTTTCTTCCTATTAGAACAGCAAAACAGCAATACTAGTGTTTCTCATAAACACCGCACTGCAATAATACCTGCACATCCAGCTTTTGTTCACAGGCCATTCCCGTGTTCCCTGGGGAGACGGGGCAGCCAGAGCTGTCCCTGTGCCCAGGGCACAGCCACTGTCACCTCACACAGCGTGCCAGCCTCTTGATGTACCAAAGGCTCCCTGAAATTGCTCACAAAGGCAGGCTATTCTGTTTGTTACAGAGAACTTTAAATCCTTTCAGCGCATTGTTTCCAGTAAAGACTTACTGCAGTACCAACTGAAGTCTCATAAATCTCGTAAGTCTCATTAACTAATTCATCTCATTCATCCCTTCTATAGAAACTCTGTTTTACAAAATATCAGTCTTTTCTAGTTCTCTTCTTGCACAATCTAATTAAGCACTGTGTCTACTTACACTTGTTTTGCTGCTTTGCAAAAAGGCTGTGCTAGTCACAGCCGAAACTCTGATATGCCCGCAGACACAGACACACGCACTCTCCCCCCCCCTTTATCTCAAATTCACAAGAGCCAAGGCTTGAATTACTATGAGGGGGAGAATTCTTGGAATTCCTTTAACTCGCTTTATCGAAGTTAAACATAAATCACTGTACTATAGTTCTCCTGTGTAAAATGCTACTCTTGTTGCAACAAAATCTTAAAATCTCCACAAACACCACTATACAATCTGAGAATCAAATTACCACAATGCAGTGGAAGAAAATCACCACACAAAATCACTGGGAAAGGACATATCTCTCAAAGTGCTCACTTTTCTCAACACAGCATACCATAATTCGGCATTTACTCAAATCAATTTTTCCTGGACACAATCAAAATAACAGCACACAGTCTAGAGATCAAGTCCAAACATCCAAGGCAAAGGAACTCTCTGAGCTCATACTCATGGTTAAAATGTACCAAATCTACACAAATCACTACATTCAAACACGATAAATACCATCACTGACATTCCTCCACTCACTTCTCCGCAGGGCACTTCTCTCCCTGCCCCCGCAGCCTGCTGCAGCCAGCGCCTCTGGCCTCACTCGGCTGCTTCAAACATGGGGAGTACTGACCCCCCCCACACTTTAGGGCACTGTAGATTTACTCTCTTTTATACACCATACACTTATCACCTGCACGATCACAAACACAGTGCACTGACCACACACATTAACCATACAGCAACACAGTGTCCGGACATCACACACACACAAACAAAACACACACGGGCTCACCAGTTCTGCTCTATCAGAACTACGAACCCCCAATACACACATACACGGGTTCACCCGGCTTACTCCCAAAGCCGCTAGCGGTCTGCTCTATCAGAACGACAAACCCCGTCTCTAATACAGCGGCTCTATCAGCTGAACCCAGACGTCTCTGGGTGATTTACTCCCTTTCTCTCCTTCCTCCCCCCTGGGGCCCCTTAGTACATACCGTATCTTCCTCCGCAGGCCAGTCGTTGTCTGTCCTTGCAGGTGGCAAGTTGAGACAAGTGGAGCCCCACCAGGAAAAAAAATCCTAGGGCGCGCCTTGGAGGTCCGTCTATCCCCCCTGCCCCTGCGGGGACAGAGAACTCCTGGCTGGCTCACCATAATGTTTTGCAGAGAAAAGAAGAAACCTCACAACTTTATAAAAGTTGTAAAGCTCGGTATGTTTATTTATGGCGCCGGACGCACACGGAGAAAATTCTCCTCAAAAGGCATGCGAGTTTTTCCTTCAGCTTTGGCCTCACAGACTTTTCACCATTGTTAGACACTTCACCTAATTCAGGATGGATCCCTACTCTGTCTCATTACCCCGAATCTGGGAATAATCTCCTGTAGCAACCACTTAACTGTTTCCTTTGCTTGGTTCATGCGACAGGGAAGGGCTTCTGGCCACCAAGAGTATGTGTCAACCCTCACTAACAGGTATTTTTATCCTCGAGTTCTTGGTAGTTCTACAAAATCTACCTGTCAATAGTCTGGCTCTATTCCTATCCAAATTCTTCCTAACTGTGCGTCTCGCATGGCCACTGGGTTGCTTTTTTAGCAGATATCACATTTTGACATTACTGATTTTGCCATTGTTAACATCCATACTGAAATTAAACTCTGCTTTAGCAATTTTACCAATGCCTCTGCTTCCCAGTGGCATTCGTTATGTTTAATTTGTAGAACTTCTCTCATTATCAAGGGGGGTACCACTATTTGTCCTTGTGCAGTCACATACCATCCCTCTGAATTCTTTTGTGCATTTAGCAAACATGCCAGTCTCTCATCTTCTACTGAACATTTTGGTTTTGGAGGCAAATTGAATTGGGATACATTAAGCTTCAAGGGTATCAATGCCATTGTTGTTTGTACCTCTTGAGCAACCTGTCGGGCTGCCCAGTTTGCCTTTTGATTTCCCTCACAGATTTTGGAGTTTCCTGATTGGTGTGCTTTGCAGCGTATGATTGCCACTTGTTCAGGTTTTTGTACTGCCTTTATCAATTGCAGGATTGCATCCTGATGTTTAACGTGCGTACCCTGAGAAGATAACAATCCTCTTTCTTTCCACAGTGCTCTGTGTACATGCACCACTCCAAAAGCATATTTTGAGTCAGTCCAGATATTTACCTTTTTCCGTTTACTTAATTCTAGTGCCCTGGTAAAGCAACCAGTTCTGCCTTCTGGGCAGATGTATTTGGTGGTAATGCCTTTGCCTCCACTACTGTATTGACTGTTGTTACCGCATATCCAGTGTATCTGGTTCCATTTTCCACGAAGCTGCTCCCATCTGTAAACAGCTCCCAGTCCGGCTGCTCTAGTGGGACGTCTTTCAGGTCTTCTCTTGCTGAACAGGTGTACTCTACTACTTCTACACGGTCATGTTCTAATGGGCCTTCTTCAGTTGTGGTACCTAGGAACAAAGCTGGGTTCATAAGGTTAGTTGTTTTTAATGTGACATCATCTTGCTCAGTCAGGACTACCTGGAATTTCATCATCCTGCTGGGAGATAGCCAATGGCCCCCTTTTAGTTCTAAGACAGTGGGTACCATGTGTGGTACATCGACATATATGTGCCTTCCCATAGTAAGTTTCCTGGCTTCTTGTATCAGGATCACAGTAGCTGCGACTGCCTGCAGACATGGGGGCCACCCAGCACTTACGTTGTCGAGTTGTTTGGAAAAGTAGCCCACCGGCCTTTTTCAGCTTCCCAGACGTTGGGTCAGGACTCCTAGTGCTAGGCGCAGCCTTTCATGTGCAAACAGCTTAAAATCTTTAGACAGATCAGGTAACCCTGGTGCTGGAGCAGTTGTCAGTGCTTCCTTTAATTTTAGGGAGGCTTCTTTCTGTGGCTTGTCCCAGGTGAATGGCTGCGTCTTCTGAGCTTCATACAGGGGTTTCGCAATCAGTCCATAATCCACAAGCGACACCATCCTGCCATCCCGAGGAAGACTCGCAACTCATGTAAATTCTGGGGCTCTGGAATAGCACAAATAGCTTGGATATAGTTCGTACCTAGTTTTCATTGCCCTTGTGAAATTTCACACCCCAGGTAAATGACAGTCTGTTGTGCGGTTTGTGCCTTTCCTCTGGATACTTTATAGCCTCCCATTCCCAATGAATTTAAAATCTCAATGGTTACCTTTATACAGGTTGCTCTTTCTTCTGTAGCTATTAGTATATCATCAACATACTGCAACAATAAGTATTGGTCTCTTGGTACTTGCCGTTTTTCAGTCCAAATCTCCAGTTCCTTTGCCAGTTGGTTTCCGAATAGGGTGGGACTGTTCTTGTATCCTTGGGGTAATTGTGTTCAGGTGAGCTGGGTCTTTCTTCTGTTCCGTGGGTTTTCCCACTCAAAGGCAAACAGTTTCCTACTTTCTTTGTCAAGGGGGGGATGCAGAAAAAGGCATCTTTTAAATCAGTTATGGTAAACCATTTATATATCTCCTTTACGGATGTTAGCAATGTATAAGGATTTGTTACCACTGGATAAATGTGCTTTGTTATTTTATTTATTGCTCTCAAATCCTACACTAATCCATATTTGCCATTTGGCTTCTTTACTGGAAATGCTGGTGTATTAAATTCTGATTCACATTCTTCTAAAATTCGGTATTTCAAGAATTTCTCAATAATCTTTACTATTCCTTGCCGTGCTTCTGGTTTTATGGGATATTGTTTGACTTGCACAGCCCTTGCCCCTTCTTTTAACTCTACATGCACTGCTTGTGCCAATTTAGATTTCCCTGGTATATCTGTCTCCCATACAGAAGGAATCACTGCATCTTCTACCTCCCTAGGGATAGGGGGAACAGTTTTCTCTTTGATCATTAATATCTGTCCTGTCTTTGATTCAGGTATTTTCATTATAAGCTCTCCATTTTCAAAGGTTATTACCACATCAACTTTTGCCAGCAAATCTCTCCCCAAAAGCGGAATTGGACACTCAGGTACATATAAAAATTTGTGTGTTATAACCTTGTTTTCAAAATTCAAATCTAGGGGTTGCAGGAAAGGCCGTTTTTCCTCTTTCCCTGTAGCGCCGACTATTGTCGTTTCCTTGTCCCCAATTTGTCCTTGCAAATCATTCAATACAGAAAAAGTAGCTCCTGTATCTATTAGAAATCTGACCTCTTTATGCCCTAACTGTATATTTATAACAGGTTCCTTAACTTGTTCTACCAGTTCTATGTCTAGTCAGCTGGTATACTCCCCCAGGACCATCTCCTTGGTAGCCTGCTGGAACCAATTGCCCTGGTCAAACTGGTTATTCAAGCTTGGACAATTTCGCTTCCAATGCCCCTCCTGCTTACAATACGCACATTGATTCAGGCTTAACCCCTGGGTAACTGGTCTCCTACCCTGACCATTCCTATTACGTCCCCTGAAATTTGGGTTCCCTATCCCCTGTATTACTGCCAAAAGATTCTGCTGCTGCCTTTTACTAGCTTCTTTTTCGCAATTGTTACATACCTTCCAAGCAACCTCAAGTAACTTATCCAAATTCCTTAGTTCTTCCCCTTCTAATTTTTGGAATTTTCTACAAATGTCGTCCTGTGATATGCCCAAGAATATGAGAGTGACCCGAACCTTTGCTTTCTCTGTATCCATTCGGAGGGCTGTATATTTCCTGGCTACCTCCTTAAGCCTCTCCAAAAACGCAGTGGGAGATTCCTTCTTTTCCTGCTGAACCTCATATAGTTTGGACCAATTTATAGTTTTGGGCACAGCGTTCTGAACTCCTGTTTGGATCCACTGTTGATATTTCCGTAATTTCCTAATATCGCACAATAAATTAGGGTCCCAATTTGGATCCTCAATTGGGAAATTCACATCTAAATTCCCTGTTACTAGCCCATTTCTAGTATCTTCTCTTGCCCTCTCTTTGGCTGCCTTAAGTACCATTTCTTTTTCAGTACAATCCATCAGAGTATCTAATATTACTTGTATGTCATCCCAGTCAGGGTTTTGAGTTTTTATAACCATTTTTACTATGCATGCCATTTTATCAGGATTTTCTCTATATGTTCCGGCTGACTGTTTCCAAATAACTAAGTCTGCCAGGGAAAAAGGCACTTTTACAAATACTGGCCCTTCCACTCTGACACCTTGTCGCAAAGGGGCAATCACAGTCCGTTTTTGTGTGCTTATGCCTTTTCTATACACAACTGGGGCAAGCTTTGATTGACTCCGGTTTCTATGGGCTACTGGGATCTGATTCATTACCATTGCTATCTTTTTCACTTGCATACCTCTTTCTCCTTTCTATCACAGTTAGGTTTTGCTCATCTTCTGAGGAAGAGGGATCGGGTGATGATGGGAGAGGAGGATAAAGAGGGAAAGGTGTACTAGACGAGATGGGCTCATGACTAGGTGGGTGAGGAGCAGGAAGTGAGATAGCGACAGATGAAATAGGTGGGATAGGGTTAGGTTCTCTTGTTCCTATTGGAGCTATTTGTAAATCAATATCTGTATAATTTTCCCTACTCAAGCTTTCTCTTAACGCCAAGTGTTCTAAACAACATTCCTCACAAATCCCACACTTTGCAGATGTTTTAACCACTAATAATCCCATTCATCCTGCCATTCTGGCTTTCCCCATAAATAGAAAAACAGATCAACATTAGGTACTTCATCCCATTTTCCTTCTTGTTTACAAAACGACATTAACCGCGAAACAGTGTTATATTGCAGAGTACCGTATTTTGGCCATTTTTCGCTGTTCTCCAAGGCATATTCTGGCCACCATGAATTACAATATTCAATCAGCTTAGTTTTACATAATTCTTCCCCAAAGTTACCCTCTTTCCACTGTGCTAATAAGCACCCCAAAGGAGAAGTTTGCGGGATAGGGGTGTTACTGCCCAAAATCCTTTTAAGTTTCTCCATTTCAAATACACCACAAATGCCGAACCCGCAGTGCTTTCACGATTGTCTTACGGAACGGCGCCTAGGCTTGTACCAACAGGAATTCCTTTAGCCCAACCAAGCGTAGATTTCGCTGTGTCTTATTTGGCAGGCATCCAAAATCAAACCAAAGTAAAAGGCACCTTACCTTTCTCCCGGGGACGTTTGTGAGCAGCGGAAGTGGTCGCAGCCAATGGGCTCCATGAGAATCCCTCAGTGCTAGCTGGAGTGTGATTGAGTCACGAACTCGCTCAGCAGCACTCCCAAGGGGCCCATCTGGGTCGCCAAAATGTTAGCGTTCAAAAACACATAATCACGGGAGATTATATGCGGTGCTTTTTATTAAGAGCTCTGGGTGTCAGGGGTATATTCAACCCAAATCTGACTCTGACCCTACATCCGAAATGATCATGTTTTTATACTCTATCGTTATATAACTTTCATGTTAATTATAAACTTATATTGTTCCATTGTATACATAAATTTAGTTTCTCTCTTCTTATGGTTATATAATAATTACATTTAATTACTAAACAATCATCACATCTAGCAATTATATAATTTATCATACTACTTACGCAGATGCAGTTGATCTGGGAAAGCACAAAGCCTAACATTTTAGATTCTATCTTTAACTTTTTCCAGGGTTCCACTATCACTTTAACAATGGATTTCTGCCTTATGTTTATAGCTAATGATTGGTGAGGTGATCCTCCAAAGTACATTATTTTGCATAAAAAATTTTGTTAGTCATTTAACAGATGACTTTTTAACTTTAAAAATGTGTCTTGGTTTGAAAAGACAGGTGTCTGCTAAGGAAGGCAGGACCTCCCCTCAAATGGAAAATGTAAACCCCCTCCATTTGAATTGCTATCATTTTGAAATTAAGGGGGCCTCTCAGGCAAAGATATGGAATAACAGTTCTTTATTAGGGAAGAAAATAAAAGTAAAGTAAACAATACAGTAATAGGAAACAACACTGACAGAGTCAGGATACAACCTGACACCTGTCAGGGATGGAGAGAAATGGGGAAGACTGCCTCAGTGATCAGAATCCAACTTTATTGTGGGATACAAGTGCTTATATACTATTTGAGGGAGACTAGTAATGTGTACTACAATGATTGGGTTAAAATCACATACACAAAGTTATGCATATATCAACATCTCTTGCTTGCAGAGTTTAATGGGATTTTCTTTTTCCAGTAAAGCTGTTCGACTTCATCTTCTTGCAATCTAGGTCTAATTTTCAAAGTTCTGTTTGCTTTTGCCAAGGCATCCCGTTATCAAATCTCTGATGTTAACCAGGTCCAAAGTCTATCATCTGTCTGATGTCCTCCAACATTCCAACAGACACCCTGTTGGTCAGGGGATTGGTAGCAATCCAATTGAAATGGTGGCTGCCATCCTCCTGGAGAGGCAGATGTGGTTTTGTTGAAGCAGTGATCCTGTAGAAGGGTGTGGTCTTCCTCTGAAGATCCAGTGGTGGTGTAGATGGGCCTGGTCTTCCTCTGGGAATCCAGTGGAAAAGGCAGCTGCTTCTCTGGGAATCCAGAGGAAAAGGCTTTCCTGGTGTCCCAAAATCTCAGCTTCTATCCAATTAGGAATGTTTGGCTCCTCCCTCTGGGCAGAGCTTCTCACAATGTGGGATGATGTAATTTTATCAGTCATGCTGTGGCACTCAATGGCACATTAAGAGCAGATGTCTCCCCGGAGGGAGGACTGGTTTCTGGAAGAGATGAAGAAAACTGCTCAATTAACAGAAGATAACAGAGACGCACCTCTAACAGATGGCAGATAGAATACACACATTACCTTGCAACCTAGGACAAAATGAGGACAAGTGGCAGAACTTCAATTAAAGAACTTTGCAACTGAAATTTGGCTATGATAAATAGATTTCTTTTTTTTTGGTATCTTAGTGGATATCCATTGGATCTTAACCATCCTTCTTGAAACAAGGCAATAATAATGAGTAGGAGTATTAAGAAAACACTTCTTAATGCACACACAATTAGACTTCCTTGATGCACAGCAGTAGTTGCCTGAGACAGAAATATAACATTTTCCAAATCATAGGCATATTGATTTTGGTCCTAACAATCGCAAACACCCATAATGTGTATTTTACTATGAACTCCTAGGCATATTTTACAAACAATTGTACATTTTCCTAACTTTTGTAGGATAATCCTTCAGTGTGTTTATATTAGAGTTTTTGGAACATGATAGCCTTGATTTTTCAGGAGCTAAGGTGGTTGTGAGGTTTTAAAAACGTTAATAGGGAAATGTTGGCAAATGGCTGTGGCATGTGGCCAGCACCATCTTCTCAGGATGGCTTGGTTGCTATTGCTGGCATGGCCCCACACCCTCGCATGCTCCTTTCCACTCTTTTTTGCTGGTTGGGCCCTCCACAGGGGCTTTTCCCACGCTCTGCTTCTGGGTTTGGTGTCTGCAGCTCTTCTCAGATCCATCCTTGGAGGAAGTCTCCGGGGCAGGGCCACTCCCGGTGCAGACACGGCGAGGCTCCATAGAGGTGTGACTTTGGAGCCAGCCCACTCGCTTTCCATGGTGATGGGAAGTGCGGGGACCCGGTGCCAATGGCAGGGTCGATCTCAGCGGCCATGTGGCAGGGTGCAATGGCTGCGGAATTGCCCTTCAACCCGGAGGTCTCGGAGCAGCTGCATGGTGTGGTGTGCCCAGAGGGGCAGAAGTGCCCACCATGTGCTCTGCTCCCCCAGAGCAGGGCGGCATGCTGTGCCCGCCTGAGTCAGCTGCCAGAGCTGTGGGAGCCCTCATCTCTCCACGTGTCTGAATTGTGCAATCGGCACCACCTGAGCGGTGTGGGACTCCAGGCGGCTCTCCAAAATGCAGTTTATTTTATCCAAGAGGTTACAGCAGTGCAGGGTGGTGGGTGACAGAGCCTGTGCCTACAGCTGTCAGCTCCAGCTGCAGGCAGGCCTGGCGACCCTTTGGTTTTGGTTACATTGCATTATATACTTTTCTTTGCTTAGCACGTTAATACAGTACAACCAATCTATATCTTAACTATTATCTATAGCCTATCATAACTACTATAATTACCGTATTCATGTTACTGTTCTCCAGTCTCTAAAAGCTAGTACATTACAGTTTAAGCTAGGAGTTGTTTTTCAGTTTTCTTGCAGTGGGAAATTCTGAGACCTTTTTTCTACTTGCAGTTTTGCTGACTTGTTTGCCTGTGCTTTCTGCTTGGTAAAAACATCTTGTTTGAGGTGGGTTTCTCAGACTTTGCTCTAAGTCACAAAAACCCCTTCTAACTAACATACCCTTTGCCTCCTTGGTTATCCAGTAAGACTGGCTCAGCAATTGTTTTCTTCTATATCAAAACTTGCTTCCATCTCTATTCCTTCATCAGACTCTACATTTAAAAATCTTTCTGCTAAGCATGCATATCTGCGTGACTTTCTTGTCAAATTTTCATCCTTCCCAACAGCCGCTGGCTCTCTGGACATCGTTGGTGTCCTCGGCTTGGGCAGCCCCTGGATGCTCTCTGTTTTCCGAGATTCCCCCACTCCCTGGGGCTGTGCTGCTTTCCACGACTCCGCATCGGTCAGCCACAGTTCCATTGCTGTAGGACATGTTTTCTCAGCTGCTGGGGCCCGCCAGCTCCCGCAGCAATGCTGCTCACGCCCAGGGTGGAACAAAGAGGTGGCTGCACTGCTGCCCTTCCCCCTTTCATAAGTCCAGAACAAGCATCCATGGTTTTATAATACCGATGGCTGCATCATCACCAAATGACACTGCCTCAAATATATTCTGTCCAACCCTCTCCCAAAAGGGCAAATCTAAAATGTCCCCTTCTGATATGTGCAGCTCATGGTTTTCGCACCAGGTGAATAAAGCTTGTAGAGCTCGTTCATTGTGTTTATCCCTCTTCTTTGAAAGAAGAAAATCAGTACCTTCATTACGGAGTTTTCTGGTCCTGACATCCAAACTCCGACTGTCTCCTAAGTGGTTCCAGTCCACAAAAACAAGGCTAGCAACCTCACAGCACTTCACATTACTTAGCAAAGTCCTGGCTTTTCACCATATTGGCTCTGTCACTGTTTCCAGCTCCCAGGCTGTATTTCTCTGGTTCCAAACACCAATCCAGGGTTAGATGCCCTTGTAATCTGGTTTCCACACCACTTCCCAGCTCTCAAGCTGCTTGTAATCCAGTTCTACACCATTTTCAAGCTCTAATGTCGTGTGTCTCTTTTGCTCTGTGCTTCTGAGTTCTTATAATTTCAGAGTTTACCACGTTAGGTCAAATGAGGGGGTTGCGGGTGCAGGAGACAGAGCTTGCTCAGCCTCGAGGTTCGTGTGGCACAGAGAGTGTTTATTTCCCAGGCTACCCCTAATACAGAGCATTTGAAAGACCCGGTCTGCATATTCTCATTGGTCTGAACTCCACGCCCCCTGGGGATCTGGCCAGTGAAATGCTTGCAGCTTCCTAAGAGACCTGACTGGGAGAAGCCCCTGGCAGTCAGTCCTGAGGCTTGGTAGCAAGCTCATCCATGACATTCGGTAACACCAGCCAATGGGTACCTTCTTTCTGCTCAGTTGTGTTGGGTTTCACTTTGGTTTCAGTTATGTCAGTTTGAGATTAAAGGCATAAAAAGGATGCAGAATAAAAGAATTTTTACAATAAACAGATCTCCTTTGGATGCATGAGGGGGTCCCTGTTGCTTTGCTCTCCACTGCCACATGCAAATCTGCCTTTTGGGAGTGCTAATTCAATAAATAGTCACTATACATAAACAAAGCTAGGGCTATAATTCTCAAAAAACTTATAACTCTCTCAAGGTGTTTTGTTTTGTTTGACAGAATATCTTAGGTGTGGAGTTGTTTTGGTGTTCACAAGGGGTCCCATGACAACAGAAGAGATGAGAATCTTGACTCCATGCTTCAGAAGGCTGATTTATTATTTTATTATATATATATTATTAAAATGATATATTAGAACTATACTAAAAGAATAGAAGAAAGGATTTCATCAGAAGGCTTGAAAGGGAAGGAATGGAATGAATAACAAAAGCTCGTGACCCTCAGAGAGTCCAAGCCAGCTGACTGTGATTGGCCATTAATTAGAAACAACCACATGAGACCAATCAAAGATCCACCTGTTGCGTTCCATAGCAGGAGATAATTATTGTTTACATTTTGTTCCTGAGGCCTCTCAGCTTCTCAGGAGGAAAAATCCTGGCCAAGGGATTTTTCAGAAAATATCATGGCTACATGGGGTAGAGAGTTATATCTTACAGGCTGCCTTAAAAGAAGAGATACTGCAATCCCACGAAATCACATCAACCAAAGCACTCCCAGTCTATTAGTAAGAATTAACAAAGTCTGAACTTCAAGATATTTTCTATCTCAAAGCTTTGTACGTACATCCATCCATACAATACCACTGTGATTAACTACACTGACACACAGGTTTGCATAAGTACTATTTTCTCAAATACACTGGAGTATGGTAGAGCAAAAGAAAACATCAACTGCAGCGTCTAAAGCATGTGGTTTAATATTCCCTTTGTGTTCACAGCTTTAAATTAAAATTTACCCTTATAAATAAAGGTATTAGAGGTTCCCCGTGAACTCCACAGATTTTAAAAAGGTGCTTGAAGGATGGATCTGAAGAAAGAGAGATATTCCATTAAAAGGTTTCAGTTGCAGAGTTTTCTGACTATTTGCCACCTGTCACTTCAGTTTAGAGTGTCTATAAAATCATTTTCATGCTGAAACTCACTAACAACTACCTTCCATATTTTTCTGGTTAGGCACTCATGCCAATTCCTGCTGAAGTCAAGAGCAGGTTTCTAAATATAGCAGGAATAAGATTAAACCTGAAAGGTCTACCAGTGCGATCACTGAAATATTGATTGGCGTGTTCTCTTATTTTTTGAACCAAAATATAACCATGGCTTTTACGAACATATTTTGAACCAAAATATGACCATGGCAGCTGGTATGCAGATGCAATAATCACAGAACTGAAGTAATTTGAGATTACAGAAAGGTTAAAAATTATGCACAGGAAGGTAATAACAGGAATTTCTAGCTAACAAAAAATGGTTTCTCCTGCAGCCTTGAGGTCATGTCCTTATACCCTTCTCAAAAGAAAACTTATTCATTGAACTCGCATCATCATCCCACACATATTTAAATTAATTGGAACTGTTGATTAGCCCATGTCAATTAGCATCTTGCTTTTTCTTTTTGCTGACTAACTCTGATTCACTTTCAAATCATAAATCTTTCAAGGAAAAAATATACCATGCAGAGGAAAACCCAAGGCATAGGCTTCTGTACGTGCTACTGCCAATCCCTGTGTGACAGCCTCCTGCTAGCTTCCTACATCAGACGCAGGGCAACTTCACTGCAGCACTGACTTTCTTAATATTGGTGACATTTTAAAAATCCAAAGACACTGCTTGTTTTAAAAGTCCTAAAAAGAGCATTCTGAGTTTCTGATAGCAAAGATAGAGGGACTAATTTGGTTTAGGAGAGAAGGTGTTTGTGCAGTTGGATAACAGCTTGTATGTTGACGTGTCTGGGGGGATTTATATGTTTGCGCTCCCCTTGTTTGAGGCAATGAGCGCAGTGTCACCTGTGCATAGCCGACACCACGGTTTAAGACTGTATGCCTTGAAGGTGCAATGCTTTATTTGTAATCAAAGGGGAAATGTATCTAAACTTATTAGGATAAGCAGTTCCTTTGCAAATAGACTGATCTAGAAACTTTGCCATTTTTAAGGAGTAAACTCCCAAGGTTATAAGGAAAATGCACATATGCTTCTCATCGCCTTATAGAATTTTCTTGGACATGATTTCATTTTTCTGAAACTGGACTTGTACACCTGCAAATACATTTGAAGGGTCTTGTTAAATTTATTTCAAAGGTATTTCAGACAGCAGGAGTAGCAGCAACATCTTTCATTTCAACAATGCTTGTTGGTTTCTTTTGTACTTAACTCCTATACTATTTATTTCCTTAAAATAGGATTTAATTTATACAGAGATATGTTATTGTTTTAGTCTACAACTGTTACTCAGAACTGAGTTTTGCAAAATGAATGCTCACAGAAGTGCTGATTTGACAATCTTAAGTACTGCAGCATTTTAAAGAGATAGGATATTGGGGTTACTCCAATAGATGTGGAATAGAAACCACATTACCTGTGACTTCCTTTCTCAGTTAAAAAGCAAAAGAAGAGAGAAATAGCTGGGCTTTAGCTGTGTGTCTGGATATGAACCCATGTGAGGTTTTTGAATGGTTCCACACAAGTTTTTCAAGTTTTCTCTGTGTCTCTGAGTTCCCCAGCCCTTGGACCACCACTGTCTGGTTTTGTTGGTTTTGCAGGGCTTAATTTTTGGAGAGGAGGAAAGAGGGCAGCCACCAAAGTGGGATTTCTCTGAGGAGCTGCTAAAAGCTTTCTCCGTGCAGGCAAAACCAATCACTGACTGGCTCTGAAAATAGGCCCACTGCTGAACCAATTAGAAAAGCTGGTGATGCCTCTGGGACAACGTATTTAAGAGAGGAAGAAAGGTGCAGGAAGCTCTTTCTGCCTTCCGAGGGGGGCTGTGGGGACAGCTGAGCCCCTTCCCAGTGGGGTTGGTGGCTCTTTCCCATCAGGGCCGCCAGGCCCTGCTGCCGGGGCTCATCCCAGCACCGCCAGCAGCTGCGGCCAAAACCGGGAGCAGCCCTGGGGACAGGAGCAGGAACGGCCCCGCTGCCTGTGCCAGGAGCAGCCCCGGGACCGGTGCCAGGGGAGGCCCCACGGCCAAAACTGAGCTGCCAGGGCCACAGGAGCCCACGCAGCCACCGCCACCTGGGCGCGGCCCGCGACACACTTTGCCTGCCAGGCCACCAAGAGCCTGCTGCAGCGCAAACCAAAGGACAGAAACCTTCTTAGCAGGACCACTCTCTTTGTTCTCAAGGCTAAGACAACAATTTGCACGCATTAGTCACTGCACTGGGGGAATAGAGGGCTCAACACTGTCTGGTACAGCTAAAGGAATTCAGCATTTGTTACAATTCAACTTTTTCTCAACACCTTCCTGCTCTAGGAATTGCTCACAAGCATTTCATCAATGCACCTCGCAAATGCTTTTGCTGACTGAAGCTGCTTTGCCTTTTTCCTTCAGAAATGAATGAAGAAAACACAAACTGCCTTCTGAAACCTTCTGCTCCCTTCCAAATCAGTTCACTCCCCAAGCACAAGCCACAGGCTCATCCCTGATTCCCTTTGGGAGATAGGAGGTAATATTTTGCTGCAGCCAAAAGGTTATTAGAAAAAAAAAAAAAGAAAGCTGTTGGCACTAGGTGGAGTTAATTATGCTTTGCATTTGTCCCAGTTAATTTGGTGGGTGTTGCTGTGAGCTGGAAAAGGGGAGGGGGTGAACACTAGACCAAAAGGGAAGTAGAAGTGGAGAGGGGACAGAAAAGTAGGCTGTCAGGAGAGACCAGAAGTTCCCTAGTACCCAGCCAAAGGGAAAGGGGACAGGGATCACGCAGGGCTGGGAAAAGCAATAAAAAGCAGCATTGCCTTGGCATGTGTATGTTCGGCTCTCAGGAGAGAGAGATGCACAGCTGGCTCAGATGAATCCTTACCAAGAAGGTTCTCTTTTCCTTTAATAACTTTGTCTCCATTAAATTGTGTCCAAGAGTTTGTTTATTTCTAACACCTCTCTCCCAGCAGCTCAGAATTGCACTGCACAGCGCTTGCTGTGTGCCAGAGAGCACAAAGCAGCTGGCCTGGTGGGTCTGAAGATTCCTGCAAAACACTCTGCATCTCACACCTTTGCTCTGGCTCAGTGCAGAACTGCAGGATTGCAGGCGCTTCCTCCCAGAGCTGCGTGAGGCGCTGGCTCCTGCAGATGTGCCCTGCCAAGCTGTCCCTGTCTCATGCTGGCCTCGCTTCTCCTGGCACAAGAGCCGGGCCTGAAGGAGGCTGCCCTGTGCTCCAGCCTGCCGAGCAGCCCAGCTCCTGCCCCGGTGCCCAGAGTGCTGCACACACTGCTGACCTTTGCCAGGAGTTGCAGGGCAGCCGGCAGAAGAGGAGGAATCCTCAGGCAGCCCAGCGGCCCTCGGCTGCCCTGGGCCTTTCTCTGCTCCTGGGCACACTCCAGACGGCCAATGCCTCCAGGCTGGGCTGTGCCCAGCACGGCTGCGCTTCCCCTCGGCAGCAGCCAGCTGCCACCTGGGCTCTGAGAGCGGAGGATTCGCCCGCTGCCAGGAACAGGCACCCAGGGCCCGGCTGCTGCCTCTTGCAGCTCCAAGGGCCTCCTTCCAGCCTGCCTCTGCCGGGGCTCAGCCTGCTCCAGCCTCTGCCAGGGCTCTGCTGGGGCCCCCTCTCACCTCATGTTGTCATCTTATTTCAAAAGTTTCATACCTTCTCAGTGATTTCTCATGGCCATCACCTCACACCACTGATTCCTTCTTTTTCACAGCACAACCAACAAACTCAATCTCTCTCCTCACCCAACTAACCCACTCTTTTGTAGCACTCGTCTTCTCATTGGACACAGCTGTGGCCTGTTAGGGGGAGGCCTGTTCCTAATCTTTGGTGATTAGTACAGCTGCAACTCCTCAGGGGTGAGATTGCCTTCTGCACTATTCTCTTATATTCTATCACAGGCGCTGACATCTCTGCGCCACAGGAGACCTTCCCGAGCACCCTCTCTGATCTTTCTGCTTTCTCACTTGAGCAAGGCTCTCACTCCGCCAAAGACATTGCACTTAGGGATACAAATCCAAGTGGCAGGAACTCAAATGCTCTTGAGTCACAGGTCAATGCCTTCATCTGCACAGGGGATTTGGGCTGCTGCATTCTTCCTTTGGTTTTTCCTACAAATGCCATTGCTTTTTCTGCCTCAACTAGAAATACCACAGCTAGGCAAAAACCGTACTCCAAAGGCAATGTGCTCTGGGTAGGATGAATGAAGAAGATCCTACCGCCCTTTCAAAGTACACCAAAGAAGCTGTAAGTGTGACTGAGGACCAAGAAAAAACAACTGGTAACTCAGAAGGAAATGTTGAGTTTTCTGAAGGGGTCAGAAGGATGGGAATCTTCCAGATGAGTTGATATTTCAGAAACTTTATTTAATTAATCCTAATCTATAATCCTATTCTACAAAACTCTTCAACAATCCTACTCTAGAATCCGACTCTACAATCCTACTCAAAATTGGCTATGGATATAATGTCTTGACACAATTGTTACGTTCTGGTCTCCTACTTCTTGATTGAGTTGATGAGTGGTACCAAAATGGATGCTGGCTTGGCTGTTGTAACAAATGGATGCTGTCCACAGGAAAAAATACAAAAACAAAACAATATACAACAATGAACCATGACTTTCCAAGCTCAGTGCTTCACAGCCTCAATCAGGATTCCTCTGGGTCCTAAAAAGACCCAGAAAGAGGAGAGCAATGGGACCATTTGCTCCCCAGTTGTCATGGGCAGGACCTTGCCATCACAGGCAAACCTGGCCCAGAATCCCACTCATCTGTTTATTGTGATGTCTTCATCTCGCTGGGATTTTTGCCCTGCCAGTGCTCTAGAAATGGTGCTTTCTGTCCCTGGTGTTTCTTCCTTTCAGGAAACTCCTATGACTGACACAGGTCCCTGCCTTTGCAAGACAGGCACTGTGCTGATTTCCACAGAGACAGAAAGCAGTGTCTACCTGTCACTGCCCTTCGTGTGCTGGATGGCACCTTCCTTCCCAGCAGGGCCAGCCCAGTGGCACCGGGTCCTGCAGTTCCCTCTCTGCCACACAACCTGGCAGTAACCCTGGCACAGTTCCTGTCTGCTTGAGTGTACCAGGCAGCAGATGGGGCTGGGACAAGTCCCTCCCAGCTGTCCTTGTTTGCGTGGCAGAAACCTCTAAGGGTGGGCTGGGGGGCACAAACCAGGGCCCCTCAGAGGCTCACAGTGAGCCCCCCAGATCCCCTGCTGCCCACAGCCAAATCTCTGACTGCTCAGCTGGGACTGGCTTCCTTGGGTTCCTGTACCACCATTTCATGTCTCTGTACCCTGCATTGCTCTACTTCAATTCTTTTGCCATTAGATAAAAATGAACACCCCAGCAAATTACAAAACAGGGCGACAGAAACAGTCAGGAAACAGAACACCTCTCCTCTCAGGAAGTGCAGAGGGAGGTGGAGTTATTCAGTTTTGTGAAGAACAGGCCCCAGGGAGACTTTGTTGCCACTTTCCACAACTTCAGAGTGGTTTTGAAGAAAGTGGCGGATAGCTTTTTTACAGGGCCACTTAGAATCGGATGTGGGCAAATTTTTTAAAAAACAAAGGACATCTAATCAGAGTAGGTCTAAACAAGAATTTTCTCACTCAGAGCATGGTGCCACCCTGGCACAGGTTGTCCCAAGAGCTTGTTGGTGCCCAATCCCTGGAACCATTCCAGGTCAGGAGGCAAAGGGCTGTGAGCAGCCTGATTTCTTTAAAGATGTCCCTGCTCATTGCAGCATACTTGGACCAGAGGAACTTTACAGGGCCCTGCCAGCCCAGCCCAGTCTAGGATTCCTCACCATTTTCATTTGAAGAGCAGCAAGAGTGGAGGTGAGGAGGAAGGGGGCTCATCTGATGCCTTGGACTTCAGTGGAGGAGAAGCCCATCCCTCAGAGCCTGTTTCACCTGCAGCCCCTTCACGTTTTACCTTCAGGAGCTCCTTGGCAGACCAGCGCTGATCCTCGTCTGTCTGCAGGCAGTGGCTCAGGAAGTCACGCAGGCAAGGCGAGAATCGGTGGGGGTGCCGCAGCCTTGGGGTCCCTATTACGGCAATCAGGAGTTTAACCTGGGAAAAAAGGAGACACAGGGCTCCACCTGCTGCTTTCACATCTCTAAGTTCTCTCCCACCTCCCTTTGTTTAACCTCTGTTCTTCAGTGGCAGTTTCTGCCCTGGCAGAGACCCAGAGATCATTTTCCTTTACCAACCAAAAACCCAAACCCCAATGCAGCCACAGCTTTTCCACCATCCCGCAGATCTTGTCTTGGCAGCTGATTTCATTGACTGACCTAGTTAGTTGGAAGGAACTACATCAACAAAAGCATGTTTGCTTCTCCAAGGATTCATACCAGCTTGAGAGGCTTTTTGGAAGAGGGACTTAGCTATACGGATGTCACAGACATCTTTTGTGAAAAATCTTTTCTTTAAGATTTTTCCCTCTTCTGAGAAGCTGAAGCCCCAGAGAAATAATGAAAACAATGGTTATCTGCTGCTGTGAAATGCAACAGGTGCACCTGTGATTGGCTCATGTTGCATGTTTACAATTAAGGGCCAATCAAAGACCGAGCTCTCTCTGAGACAAAATCAGAGAGAGCTCCTCTGTTGGTTAATTAGTTTTCTATTCTTAACATAGCAGCTTCTGAGACTTTTCTCTCTATTCCTATTAACATAGTCACAATGTAATATATAACATAAAATAATAAATCCAACGTTCTGATCAGAGAGTCAAAAGTCTCGACTCTCTCTTCACCCCTGAAAAACCCTTGCAAGCCCTGTAACATCCTAACTAATTTCAAGGATTAATACATAAAAGGCATATTTGCAGTGCCTGTTGGTCCCTTAATTACAGCTGCTGTAGAACAAAATTCATCAAGCTTTTTGTTCTTGAAAACAGTGGTAATTGGAAGAAAAGAAAGGAAATCCATCAGTTAATCCCCAGGTAAGGAAACAAACATTTACAATCTCATCTTCTAAGACAGACATATTAAGATACATGCACAAATGTATTGGGATTAAAATGCCTGCTTGGGCACACAGGAGTCACTTGCAGTTCTGTCTCTCAGCAGTCTAAAAAATTTCAGCTTCCCATTTTTCAGCAAAAGAAAAATTGTCATGGTCAGAAGAAGGAGAGGTGCCATCCCTATGGTCACCCTCTGCTCATTTGGCTACTCAAGTGAATGCATTTATGGCAGGCCCAGAAAGTGCCAGGAAACACTGGGAGGTTTTGGCAGGCTCTCTGCATCACCAGGCTCTGGCTTGGTGACGTGGAGAACATGCCTTGGGCAATGAGAGAAACAGGGTCACTGAGTGTTTCAGCAACACTGCACAAGAAGCAGAAGAGACTGTGTTGCCTTTACACCCTCATGCCCAGGTTTCAGGCATGTTTCCCAGTGAGAACATACTGCACAGTGGGCAAGGTTCCTCCCTAAAAACTTTAGAAACTTTGTTGGGTTTGGGTTTCCTTCCTTCATGTCTGGAAAGATAACAGCAGTTCTAAGGTGCTTGTTTCCTGTTACTGGGGCCATCTTCACAGACAAAAGAACTGGAACCAAAGGAAAGTGTTGCCTGAGAATAGAGTTTGTTTGGAGTTTGTTTCATGTGGTAAGGCTTGAGTTCCCCCACTGATACAACCAAAACTACAGCAGATGCTGATGTGTTGCAGGGACATTTTTAGGAGGGGACCTTGGTGGAAGTAGTTCCAGCAGATGGCAATGGGCTTTTGTGCAATGGCACGCAGGACATGGGGCAGGTGAGAAAAACAGTAGGATCAGTGAGTGTGTTTGCTCCTTACTGAGGCAGGACTTCGGTTCCAGTAAGGAGGTCCTTGTTCTACCATTTCGATGCCCACGATTCCAAAAGACCATATGTCCACTTTGGGGCCATATGGTTGATGCGTCACCATTTCAGGCGCCAGCCACCAAGTTGTCCCGGCTACCGAGCACCGTCTGCTCTGCTCAGGTGTGAGCTGAGTAGAGAGGCCAAAATCAGCTGAGGAGAAAACAAAATACGGGTTTTATTTGAATTCTGTGCAATGAGGAAAGCAAGCAAAAGAATTCCCCAGTAGAAGTTTGAAAGTGTGCTGTTGAATCTCCTGGCATAGGTGACTTAAAAAATCCCCCCATTTTTTACACTGCCTCCAGCAGTGGCTTTTGTTCTTTGAAAGCTTTACACTTGTAGCTCCCTACCTCTGGCAGGGACACACACAGAGCAAGGCCACTCCTGACCGCTTGTTCCTTCTCATACCTCTGTGCACGTTGCAAACATGTCACCAGCTCATGGTTGACATGGTGTCCCTGCGCAGCCACCAGCACCATTATTGGGGAGCTGGCAATCACTCAAAGCAGCCCTACACCCCACATCCCTGGAATGCTGAACCTGACCAAGAATATACTAACCCAGCTTGACAGAACCGTCGCTTCTGAGAAGGATGTTGCCGCTCTTCACATCTCGGTGGATCACATGGTTTGAATGAAGAAAATACAGTCCTTGTAGGCACTGAAAGAGAAAACAGAAAGAGGAAGGAAAAAATAAGTGATGGGATTTCATCACATAAGAAAGGAAACAAGGAATCTAAAAGATTCCCTTTCCGCAGCGGAATGGGGAGTAATGGCAGAACACAGTACCACTGATAGGAAGAGCTTGCTGCTCCAACACAGAGCAGGACCTTTCTGGGGAAAGGCATGTCAGCTTTTGAAAGAGCAACAGCACCTGCTCTTGTAGACTGTCCTCTGCAAACCAGCCAGGATGACTGCTGCTGTAATGCATGTGCTCAGAAGCAAAGAGCATTTGGGCTTCTCCATTTTAGCTGAGGACTGAGAGAAACGAGTCTCTCTCTTTTTTCCTTTGCTGTTTGTTTCAAATCCTGTCCTTTTTAGCTGAGGACTGAGAGAAACAAGTCTCTCTCTTTTTTCCTTTGCTGTTTGTTTCAAATCCTGCCACCAGCACCTTTGCTTTCACAGGCAAGAAGTGCAGTGAAGACGGGCAAAAGTTTAGTGAGGTAAGATGGACAACAGCAAATACATGAGGCAGAGTGAGAGTACAACAGCAGGAGAGAACAATACTGGCACTGAGTACAGTGAGTGCAGGGGCACTGGCAGGCCTTTCACTTGAAGTGCTTTTACTTGCCCATAGCATACCAGCAACACAGAAACAAAACTTGGCAGATGAAACCTCTCCTGATCTGAGCCCTTGTTTCCCAGACAATCCTGCCCAAGCCCTCGGAAACATAGATGGGATTGCTGACCTCCCGACAGATGGCTGCCATGTGGTCTTCAGACAGGCAAGTCTTGCTGATGATGTCGCTCAGAGTGCCTCCATCCATGAACTCCATAACTAGCCAGAGTTCCTCACCCAAAAGGTAGCTGAAAGAAGGAAACAAGGGTGTGGAGATAAATATGCATGGCTGTCTTGATTTTTTGCTTCTGGGTTTTTTGTTTCCAGGATCCTTTGTGACTAGGACAGAATCAAAGGAATAGACGTTCCCTGTCAGCTGTGCATTGTTTGCAGTCTGTGCAGTCTGGAGGAGAAAGACACAGCTGTGAAAAAGGAGATGTCTTAGATGGGCAGCAAGTGAAAAGTACAGTTTAGTAACAGCCCAGATAAAAATATGTCAGCCATAGTGTTTCTGGAAATAAGCACCTAGTCTTCCTGACATGCACAGCAATGGCAACGAGCGCTAACGATCTAAGGGAAATCCACTTCAGGATGGTTCATCAGCATTTAAGAAAATTTAAAAAATCTATCCCAAAAAAAGTGTGGAGGCCATGTACTTCAAGGCTATTGACTTAGGAAGATACAGCTGATCCAGGTTTTGAATAATTTTGGAATAATTTTCAAACTAGGAGTGCCAGGGAAGACTCAGGCAGACAAGATGCACTCTCTTCTCATCCATTGGAGATGAATAGAGAAATATGAATGAATAAAAATTAACAGCTCTACTTTCTGCCACTGACCAAAGTGGGTTTTTAACCTCTCATGTTTGCTGTATGTAAATGCCCATTGATGGGATAAGACCAAGACCTCTCACCTGTCTAAATAATTCACAACACTGGGACTCCTATATCTCTTCATAATCATGATTTCATTAACAGTTAGTTGCTTGCTCCTCAGTCCTTTTAGATCTATTTTCTTTATGGCCACCTAAAATGACATTGAAAATCAGTAACTTGAGAAGTTGGTGGCACAAGACCACAATGCAATGGAGCGAGTGATTTTGCAATGACACAGCTGAGCTGTGCCAAACTGCCTTGTGATTAGGCGCTGCAGTAATTAGGAACTGACATTCCAACAGCCCATTTCTCTGCTCCCTTGGGGGACAGTTACAGGACATGTGGGGCCACTGACGTTTTGCCTTGTCCACTTGGTAACAGTGATGTCTCAGCTATCACCCACAAACCTCTGACCACAATCTCTGCTGCTTTGTTTGGGATTCAGAAGAAGTAATCCATGCCTTAATACTCTGTGGATACATCTTGCAAAGGCAATGGGTGGGTCTTAGGGCTTTTAGGGACACCTTGCAGATCTCTCCCTATGTGCAATTGCCAATTGCAGCACTGCAGGTGGCTAAGGAACTACCAGTAACTTTCCGATGGATTTGCTGGCAGCCAGAAATGAGAATTCAGGACTCTGAAGCTGTAGCCCCAAAGAGCAGGGAGGTGCTCTAAGGCACCACCTGTGTTTTAGCCATGGAGAGCGAGTGAGCGCGTCCTTCTCTGAAAGGAACCGCTGCCCTGCATGCCTTCCTTCTGGCAGCTGAGGAGGACAAAGTCTCACATGTATTTTGCAGGCTGGCCCCAGTCTGTGCTTCTTGTGCCTTTTCAACACAGCTCTACCCAAAACTCCAGCCACAGCTCACACCAGAAGGGAAAGCCCCTCAAGAGCAGCAGAGTCTGCAGGCCCTGTTGATATTTACCTCTTGTCCTGTGGCATTGTTGAGTGCTCTGACCACTTGTCCAAAACCCCTAGAAACAAAACAGAAGGAGAGAAAGGAGAAGGTGTTTAGGTCCTGGAGTGAAAGTCAGCCCACACAGGAGATCTGTGCTGGCAGTGTCAAAAACCTGCAGGATGAAGGAGGGCTCTGCCAGAAGGCAGATGATGCATTGTCCTCTCAAGTGCAGGCACTGGGCCTGTTCCTGAAGCGCTGGAATTCAACTTGTAAAGGGAATTAAGTGTTTCCTCTTGGGTTTCACTTTCCAAACTGTGTGGTTCCTATCCTCACCACAGAGGATTTCCTTCTGCCAACGAGGGGAAAGAAATGCTCCTGGCAAATCTTATCTCACACAGCTTTGATAGGGGATAGGTTGCTCTTTGAGGCAAGCAAGTTTCTTCTTTTTCCATTAGTGTGCCAGTATGATTTTGAGACACAGAAAAATGCTAAAGAAATTAACACTGAGTGTTCCCACACTTGAGAGACAAGGAGATCTCCCAGATCCTGTTCTTTGATGCAGGCAATACTTTGTCAGCATAGGGATGTCTCTGACAGTGCCTTCTGAGCACACTCACAAATTCTGAGCAGCACTGAGAGATGTGATTATCTATCCCCAGTGTCTGAACATGTTTTCAGCTTGCGTGACTTCACACTGGATAGACATTTCACCAGAAAAACACCTGGCCCATGGCTGTGCAGGGGTATCTGCGGCTGGACTCACCCGCTGCCAATACGCTCCTTTTCAGTGTATTTCATAACAGGATTTTCCTGGTTCACCATTCTCCCTGAAAGAAATAAAATGCAAGATGCTGACTTTAAAGCAGAGATGCCAACTTCCAGGAGATACAAAAGGCAGCCCCACTCTCTGGGGCTCTCAGCCCTTTGGGGTCAGCTGGGTAACCACAACAGCAACAGGACGGGCAGCCCTGCAGTGCAGATGGCTGGCACAGAGACTGATTTTGTACAGTCCTTTGAAGAGTTCTCTTAACAGGAAACAAAAGCACAGGGGCATGCATTTCCAGGAGAGAAGGACATCTTCTCTACCTCTCAGCTGTTTGCCAAAAGAATGCCTTTCCATTTGTAAAGCAGAGCAGCTCAACCTAGAGCCGATCCCGACAGGGTTTTCTGCATCAGGACCCTGACCTGTTCATGAGCAGGCTGAGCTCAAAGATGCCCCTCTCCCATCTAAGGAAGGCTCCAGCCTCTGCAGTCAAAGCAACCCTCAGGGACAGGGCAGCTAGCACAACAAGGCTGGCAAAGCCCAAGAACGAGCACTGACAAACAGTGGGAAGAAGCCACAGCCAGTCTGAGCCCCATACAAGCTGTTGTCCCCATTCAGGACGCAACAGGATGGGCTTTGACATCAGTCACACTGAGGTGTGGATCAGTGCCCCTTTTGTCCCAACAGGTGATGGTAGACACAGAATCAACTGGGCTCTGCTCTCAGCCCCACCAGGTCTTCTTATCTGAGAGCACAGCACTGGCAGCTGTTACAGGCAAGAGGCAGATTCATTGGGTTGTGATGCAGAATCACAAAGGACTTGATGTGTTTTTCTAGAAACGGACCTGAGCAGGGCTTGGCCCAATGGGTAGGATCCTAACAGTCAGGGGAAAGAGTGGGAATTGGGTATGGAAAAGTGCCATGGATCTGAGGAATATACCATGGCTGGGCTGGAGGCTCTCTCCAGAGAAATGCCTGCAGTACAGTTTTATCTGATCATGCCACTTGGATGTGTCTCTTGGACACATCTTGAGAAGCATAAAACTAGAAGATTAAATAAAGTTTGTTACAAAGGTATCTGTTTTTTGGGGGGGGCACATGGAAAACATCTCTTGCTTTCTATTTGTCCTGTAACCTGATGTTCTTTCAAACTAGGTCGTATTGACAAAAATATAGCATTCTCTTATTGACAAAAAATATAGCATTCTCATGAAAATAAACTGCGGGTGTAGTAGTCGTAACAGTAACAGTCATAAAAATGCCAGCAGTTAGACATGACACAGAAGAGCTCTTTCAGGATGGAGATAAACCAACTCCACCAAAAAAACCCCACAAACCGTCAACAAAAAAAACCCCAAAACACAACAAAAAAACACACAAAAACCAAAACCAAAAAATCCCCACAAAAAATAAACAGTACAAAAACATCCCTCCTCCAAAAAAAAAAATCCCCAATCTAAAAGACAAAACTCCAAAACCAGTCCATTTCTGTGAAGTTTTTTTGCTCTGATGACTGGCTGGAAGTCAGGACTCTAAGGAGAATTCAGGAAGCTGAAAATTCTATTCAGTTTGGCCACTAGCACAGAGGACTTTGCTAGATCATTTGCTAGGTCACAGCCTTCTGCTGATCCAAGAACAATCCCTGCTTCAGCCTTTAGCACAGAGGGAAGCTCAGGCAAACCCAACCCAGCCAAGGTGCCCTCAGAGGCAGCAGGAACACCCAGAGCTTTCTCGCTACCTCAGAGCACAGCGCTTCCTCTGGGGAGTCCTAAATGTCCCTGTGGCCCCAAACTCAGGAGGAGCATTTGGTACAGCTCTGCTGACACCTGCACACAATGCACTATCCCTCAGACAAGAAACACCCCAGACGTACCCAGCATTTCCAGGTACCTCTTCTCAGTCTGCTGTTTCGGAGAGAGGAAGGAACTGGCCAAGCTTGAGGTTCCAGGTTTTACAGAATGGCTTCTTCCAGGCAATGCTGCTGCGGCAGCAGGTTCAGAGCCCTTGATGTGCTGGACCTGGAGCACTTCTGGTGGGCACTGTTCCTGTGCCTCACTATTAACTTGGGGTCCTTCATTGCCAGACATTTGCTGGGAGTCTTTGCAGGCTGCCCGGTCAGATGTCAACTCTTGCTCCTCAAATGAAACAGAACAAAGCAGTCAGAGACTACAGCTTTTTCCTGTCAGCCAGGAGTCATCGACTGTGAGGAAAGGGAAAGAACAGACTGACAAGGGATATAGACAGCTTGTTTCAGTCCCCCATCTGGGTCTGAGAACAGGAGAGCAGGAATCAATTTGGATGACTGCTGGCCAAAAGGCCAAAGGAAAAATTCCACAATCAAGGGCAGCACAGGAGATTGAGCACACCAGGAAATGCCCTTCAGAGTGACTGTGATACACACTAGAGCAGGATGGCACTCAGAGGCATGGCCCCACTCCCTGCTGCTCTGCACTGGAAAGGCAAGAAGGGCAGAAACCACCAGTTTGGTGACTGCAGTGACTGCATCCCTCTTTCACTCACTTGCTTTTGTAGAGAGTGAGGGAAGCAATTAAGTTTCTCCCTGATGATTTTCATTTCTTCCTCCAGCCTCTTCTGCCTTGTCTTGATCCTAGTGTCAGCTATCTGAAGCTCTGCGTTCAGCTGTTCCTTCATGTTCTCTAAAAAACAAGTGAGAGGATGTTTCATGAGTGGAGTGCCTGCCACTCTTTCACTCACCTGGTTTTGTTGATCGCCCCTCTGCTGATCGAGATTCTCCTCTTGAATTCTTCCTATGTCTTCCTTGTTCATGTTCTTCACATCCATGATGGCACTCTGAGCTTCGGGCAGCTCTGCTTGCGGCTCTTCCTTGATCTTCTGTGCACACAAATGAAGGACAAGTGACTCTTGCTCAGGCTCAGTTTTTTTTTTTTTTTCTTGCAGCCTCAAAATCACATTTATTCAGCCACTTCTTTGTGCTTCCCTACCCACATCTGCTTCCATTGCAAACCTCCTGTCCCAGGGCTGATCTCTGCAGATTCCAAGGCTCTGTGCTTCCAGTGCCTGAGGGATTCCTGGCCTCCTCAGTCCCAAGAGTTCTGGTTTATGCCCTTCTTCCTGCCCTTCCCTCTGTGCCCTGGCCAGTCAGGCTTACCTGGCCATTCTCCTGTGGCTCTTCCACCTGCTGCCTGAGCTGCTCTTCCTGCTCTCGGGCTGGGAACAGCTCTCCCTGAGTCTGGCATGGCATCTCTGTTGAAGCAATCTGCTCCTGCTCTTTCTCTAGAAGCACCTGCACAGAAAGTAAGAGAAGATGGGTTTCAACTTCCCATAGAACCTTTGTGGGCCAAGACTCCAAGACTGCTGTGCTCACACGGTCCCAAAGCACTGTGCTGCTGCTCTGCTGGGTCATTCTCTGTTTGAGGGGAGGCACAGATTCCAAAGTGACCCTGGCCTGAGAATCAGGGGCCATCTGGGACTGAAGCTGCAACAGCCTCTCAGGCAGCTGACAGGGAAGGTGTGGCATTTCTCAAGGATCTGGTGAGGGCCTCCCTCTGCTTCTGCCATGTCCTGTTTGTCTTTCAGTAGTGATTGACACCCTGCCCTGTCCCACAGCTCCATCCTGGCTCTGCAGGTGGCTTCCTGGGTGAGCTCAGGCCTTGTCAGAGACATTTCTGGAGTTCACATTCGCTTCAGGCCTGCACCAGCATTCCTGCCTTTCTGACATCTACATTCTTGTTAGAAAACCTGGTCATTCAGAAGATGAGGATGCATGCAAAGTTCTCTGATGGATGTCACTGAGCCCCTATGGCCACCTCAGTATATGGAAGAGGACCACGGTGTTTCTTCTCCCTCTTTTGTCAACTGAGAATCCTGACCAGCAGTTACAGAGACTCTCCTAAGGCCCCATTAATGAATGTACTTACACAGCCCTGGGGATGCCAGTGAAGGAAACCATGTGTCATGTAATGCATGGCACGTACGACCAGAATCACCGAACACCACCTAAACCTGGAATTGTTCCACCTCTCTAGGACAGGCAGAAATTTAAAGAATTAACTGGGGAGTTCAGGGCAGAAGAGGCCAGAGGACTAAAACAACTCTGAGGGGAAAAATAATCTGGAACGGAAAACATCTCTGCCTGCTCAGAATTGATTGAGGGAACATGTCTCTAAACCCCTTCTGAGAGGGATGCTTTAGGTGACCTTTGCATCTCCCAATGCCTTGGACCAGAGCCAAGAAGATTCAATCACGTAAATGTAGCATAGATAGATAGATGGATGGATGGATGGATGGATGGATGGATGGATGGATGGATAGATAGATAGATAGACAGACAGACAGATAGAGAGATCTCATTACTGGAATCTCTCTTTAATGTCCTCTCTATTGCTACACACATCAAAACTTGATAGCCAATGCCCTGCTCAGCAGCAATCCTGAGATTGCTCTCCTGTAGCTTCAATAAAGCACACTCTTGGGGAATCTGGAGCATGTAGGTCCTTATGGAAAGGGGTCAGAGCCAGAGCATTGCACTGGGAACTGCACTATTTGTGCATCTGCGCTCAAGCAAGTTCTTGTCTTGGACTCAACCACACAGACGGTGCAAAAGTGGCTGGAATCAGAAATGCAGCCCAGCACCTTCCAGCTCCTGTGATCTCTGAGGAGCTTGTGGAATGCAAGGACATTGATCTTCTGCTTAATTCCCAAACACAACACACAGTGATTACCTGGGCAGCAAAAACGCATGGGCACTGCTAAGCTCAAAGTGATCAGAAAGGCACTACTGGCTGGACTAGAACCACAACAACTCCTTCTGCACCAAGGTCCCTGCACAACATGATGTGTTCTCATGCAAAAATACTGCATTCTCCAGAAGTGCTAATGTGGAATATAAAATTTAGGCATAGCCAGGTCCAGAGATCTACAAGGTCAGGAAATAATTACGAAAAACACAATGCTTGGGAGAAAAACAAAATGAATAGTACTCCTCCTCAAAGCAAACCAAAATATAGCGATTAAAACAAAGGGGGAAAAGTCACAACAAACATGGCTAAAATATTTGGATATACTGAGGAGATGCTGAAGGCCCCTAATGAGCCTCTCATTATCCAGACAAAAGCTCCCTCAGCACCTCATCACCGGGCTTGTGCTGCACTTCTTTGCCCACCTACCCTGTCCTTCTCTACACACACTGCAGCCCCTCCCAGCGACTTTCTGCTTCCCAGGGCCCACAGGTGCACACAGCACTCCAGCTGTGGCCACAGAGCTGGCCAGCACAGGGCCACGCTCACTGCCCTGCTCCTGCTGCCCCACTGCTGCTGACACAGCCCAACATGCCCTTGGCCTTCTTGGACAACTGGCCACACCCAGCCTCATCTTCAGCTGCTCAAGACCAGCAGAACCCCTGGGTCCTTTTCGCCCACACAGCTCACCAACTACAAAGTTGTCTATCTTCAGATACAGCTTCAGATACAGCTTTCACCATTTCAAGATAGCCTTCCCCTCTGGAGCAGCTCAAGACAGCAGTCAAGGACTTGCAGCTTCAGCCCCACTCCAGGCTCACATGCACTTTCCAAAGCAGCAGACTACATCACTAAATGCATCAACAGAAACTTGCCCCTTCTGCTTTTTGCCTCACAAGAAGGCTTCCCAACTGTGTGCATTACCTTTCTTGGGCCTCATAGGACAAGAACGGCCCCAACAGCTCCATGAACATAACAACCATCTCCTTGCAGCTTATCAAAAGACAAAAGACACCAGGCCCAAAAGAATATGTTGAAATGAAGAATAACTCAAGAAAACTGCAGACCAATACCACAACCCAAACACACCTTTCCAACAAGGGAAAACAAACAAAGCCCCGTGACCTCCAGCACTACCATGTGTGCCCTCAGCCACAGTGCGGCAGAAGCTCAGAGAGACAGACCTTTGCTGAGCCAAGAAGCCAGATGCTGTCCCAGAGGCACCAACCCTTTGCGGCCTCAACATCACAGGTCAAAGGCCAAGTTCTGCTGTCGCTACCTGAAGGAAATCCCTAGCTCCTGGCAGCACTCCAGCAATCAGCATCCTCAGCCAGCAACAGGAAGCGCTAGCTACTCTGAAACTTGCACCTCTGCCTTGCTCTAAAAGAGCGCCACACACAACTGGCACTTACGGGCTCATGATATCCAGGCTCTGGTGTGAGCACTGATGGAGTCTGGTACGTCGCCACCTCAATTTGCTCCTCTTGGGCTTCTTCTCCAGGAGCAGCGGGAGCCTGGGGAGAGATGGCTGTTGGTTCTGTCAGCTGTGGCAAGAGAGAAGCATGAGGGACAGGCCGTCACCTATCACTCAGAACCTCATTTCTTTAAAAATCTACCACCGCATCTTAGGAAAATTCAGAACATTTGATAGAAACACATGGATTCTAAATCCCACCCACCAAATTAATATGGGCCAATTGAAAATAATTCTAGATGTATATGAAGTTGATATTTCTCCCTAGTTGCTATCAGCAAGCAATGTTGTCTCTGTAAAATGCAGCTTTTAGTTCCTGAAAGCTCAGATTTGGAAGAGTAGGAGAGAGACTGCAATCCATTGCTATTGCTGCTGCAGACGTGGAAAACTCAAACTGGATCACAATCTCATTCAAGGTGTCAAAAGGACAGGAAACAATGTGCACAAGCGTCTTTGCTTGCTGGAAAGGGAGAAAACAAACAGGGCTTCCTCTTCCAGCAAATCAACTGTTGCAGAATGAGCCATTTGTCGGGGATGAGTCTTTTGTCAGGTGCAGGGAAAAACTTGGGACGCTCAATATGAGAATCAGCAATCTTCCATTATTGAAGAGAGCATCAGACATTTATACAGCAAGTAATAAGCTCATGAATATTCTGTAATTTACAGCGTCTATTGGCACACCACTACATCAGCTTTTCTCCATTCTTTAGATGTTACAACACTGTTTTTTCATGTCTTTTAAATTATTTCTTATCATGCTACAGCTAGGCCACAGGACAAGCTATCTTGCAGGTGCAGGACTTGGAAGTGGCCACGGCCTTGTATTTTTCAAATTCTTAGCTACTCTCCAAAAAAGCCAACTAGCCAGAAAACACAAGATGGAAGCATCACCCATTCCAAGGTCTAAAGCACTTACATTTAGTGAGGGCATGTTTGGTAGGGAAACAGCCATTGTGCTGAGCACTGTCATGTAGGGATTGATGGAAGTCTGCCTGAAGGTCCCTCATGAGCCTCCCATTGTCCAGACTAAAGCTTCCCCAGCACCTCCTCACTGGCCTTGTGCTGCACTCCCTTGCCCAGCTCCCCTGTCCTTCTCTGCACACACTGCAGCCCCTCTATGACTTTCTGCTTCCCAAGGGCCCACAAGTGCACACAGCACTCCAGCTGTGGCCGCAGTGCTGCCCAGCACAGGGCCACGCTCACTGCCCTGCTCCTGCTGCCCTGCTGCTGCTGCACCGGTGTCATGGTTTAGGCCTGGCACAAAGCCAGTGCCCCCATGAGAATACTCTCTCCCTGGTGTCTGCTGTGAGATATGACCAGAAATAAGCAAACAGACTCCTGCTTAGAAGCAAAGCAAACTTTACTAACTAAACTACAAGAAAAGAAGAAAAAAAAACCCATAAGGGAAAAAATTAAAAAACCTTAAAAAGCATTTTCCTCTTTCCTCATGCCATATTTCCCAAGGCAATACATTCCTCCAAATCACCAACTCTTTGTCTGGCACAACCCTTTAGAATACTCAATCTTCAGTTGCTGAAGAGGAGAGGAGTCCTTCTTGCACCATAGGCACCTCCTGGAAACACGTTGAAACCTCATGTGCTTCCATGTCACTCAGCACTGCCCGGAAAGTCCTTTGCCATCGGGACACCTTCCTCCCATGCCCAGTGCTCTCACCACTGCTCATGGATCAGAGCTGCTTCTAGGTTTGCCTTGCCTCCTACCAAACAAGGCACAGTCTCTCCTTTGAGACATCTGTCCCCCCAAATTTTCCACCCCCTGGGGATGAGGGGTACCCACACTGAACCCTCCTGGTTCTGAGGCACTGCCTCCCCCTAAATACAGTCTCTGTGTCACAGGAAACAAAACTGGTTAAGTCTATGGCCACACAAGAAAAGTCCAGCCAGAAGGCCACTTTGTCATCTCTCCCCAACTCAAGAGTCGTCTGCACTTCCCTCGTGGTCCACCCCTTTTATCTCATCCCTTATCTCTCTTCTTACTTAGCTCCAGGAGGATCAGCATTTTTAAGGTCTCAATCATGCAGGAAATGGGTTAAAAATTTCAGTCTCTGCCTGTCCCAGAGCACTGGAACTCCCATGCTGCCCTGCCTGGCACCTTCTCGCCGCACCGCCCCCCACTTCTCCTCCTGGGCCAGCGCCGCTATCAAATTCAGACGCTGGCTCTGCCTCTCTCTCTTCCCAGGGGAAGGGGGAGGGGGGGTGGCTGCCCGATGTCTCTTGGTGCTCCTGCACCCTTCCATCCTTACGCTGGGCCTACTTCATGGCTGCGTGGCTTTTCCACCTCCCCCTGCACAGCCAGCACCTGGGACAGGGGGAGAGATCCAAAACCTAACCCAATGGAAGTCCAAAGAGAGCTTACCAGGGGTGCAGCTCTGGTTTTTAACCCCTGTGTTTTCTCAGAGGCGGATCTACTTGTCAGTGGTCAAACCAAATGCCAATTTTAAAATCTGAGCATCCCTTGGACACCTGATGGTAGTGACCACAGCGTCCCAGAAATCTCATTTCCGGTCCAACCACCAAAACAGGCCACCATGCTCGTGGCCTTTTTGGCCCCCTGGCTCACGCCGGCTCTTGTTCAAGTGATCTTGTATGGCACCCCTAGGGCATTTGGACCCATGCAGTTCCCCTGCCACAGAATGGCCTGTTTGAGTTCAAATACAGCATCCACCATTTCCAGATGTTCCTCTTCTCAAAAACACAAGAAAGCAGTCAAGGACTCGCAGCTTCACCCCCACTCCAGGCTCCAAGGCTCTTGCCAAAGCAGCAGACTTCATCACTAAATGCATCAACAGAAACTTGCCCCTCCTGCTTTTGGCCTCACAAGAAGGCTTCCCAACTGCGTGCATCCTTTCTTTGGCCACACAGGACAAGAATGGCTCCCCACAGCTTCATGCACAACCATCATCCTGCAGCTTATCAAAAGACGAAAGACACCAGGCCCAAAAGAATTTGTTGAACTGAAAAATAACTCAAGAAAACTGCAGACCAATTTCACAAGCCAAACACACCTTTCCAAAAAGGAAAAACAAAGAAACAAAGGCCCGTGACATCCAGCACTACCACGTGGGCCGTCGGCCACAGCGCTGAAGAAGCCCAGAGACAGAGCTTCCCTGAGTCAAGAAGCCAGATGCTCTCCCAGAGGCACAAGCACTTTGAACTCTTAACATCACAGGTCAAAGACCAAGTTCTGCTGTCTCTGCCTGCAGGAAATCCCTAGCTGCTGGCAGCACTCCAGCACTCAGCATCCTCAGCCAGCAACAGCAAGCGCTGGCTGCTCTGAAACTTGCACCTCTGCCTTGCTCTAAAGACAGCATCACACACAACTGGCACTTACCGGCTCAGGATATCCAGGCTCTGGTGTGAGCACTGATGGAGTCTGGCGCTTTGCCACCTCAAATTGCTCCTCTTGGGCTTCTTCTCCAGGAGCAGCGGGAGCCAGGGGAGAGATGGCTGTTGATTCTGTCAGCTGTGGCTGGAGAGAAGCATGAGGGACAAGTTATCACCTATCACTCAGAAGCTCATTTCTTTTCAGATCTACCACCACATTTGACCTAAGAACATTTGTTCTTAGGACAAATCAGACCATTTTGTAGCCGCACAGGGATTCTAAGTCCCACTGACAAAATTAATATGGGCCAATTATACAGAATTCCAGATGGATATGAAATTGATATTTCTCCCTAGCTGCTATCAGCAAGCAATGTTGTCTCTGTAAAATGCAGCTTTTAGTTCCTGAAAGCTCAGATTTGGAAGAGTAGGAAAGAGACTGCAATCTATTGCTATTGCTACTGCAGACGTGGAAAACTCAAACTGGATCACTATCTCATTCAAGGTGTCAAAAAGACAGGAAACAATGTGCACAAGCGTCTTTGCTTGCTGGAAAGGGAGAAAACAAACAGGGCTTCCTCTTCTAGCAAACCAACTGTTGCAGAATGAGCCATTTGTCGGGGATGAGTCTTTTGTCAGGTGCAGGGAAAAACTTGGGACGCTCAATATGAGAATCAGCAATCTTCCTTTATTGAAGAGAGCATCAGACATTTATACAGCAAGTAATAAGCTCATGAATATTCTGTAATTTACAGCGTCTATTGGCACACCACTACATCAGCTTTTCTCCATTCTTTAGATGTTACAACACTGTTTTTTCATGTCTTTTAAATTATTTCTTATCATGCTACAGCTAGGCCACAGGACAAGCTATCTTGCAGGTGCAGGACTTGGAAGTGGCCACGGCCTTGTATTTTTCAAATTCTTAGCTACTCTCCAAAAAAGCCAACTAGCCAGAAAACACAAGATGGAAGTATCACCCATTCCCGTGTCTAAAGCACTTGGATTTAGTGAGGGCATGTTTGGTAGGGAAACAGCCCTTGTGCTGAGCACTGTCATGTAGGGATTGATGGAAGTCTGCCTGAAGGTCCCTCATGAGCCTCCCATTGTCCAGACTAAAGCTTCCCCAGCACCTCCTCACTGGCCTTGTGCTGCACTCCCTTGCCCAGCTCCCCTGTCCTTCCCTGCACACACTGCAGCCCCTCCATGACTTTCTGCTTCCCAGGGGCCCACAAGTGCACACAGCACTTGCAGAGATGAACGTATGTGGCCCGAAGTTCAGAATCCGACTAGCTGAGGGCGAAAGGCCGACGCCCCTCTGCAATTCCTGGCCAGCACCCTTCCGGCGTCTGATGGCCTCGGGCTGTGCTGGCTGCGGACTGGCGTACCTCGCTGGTATAGGAGAGGAACGGAACTGACCATTTCCCGGGGGTTAAACATCGGTTTATTGACGGTGATGCCGCATTCAAAACACCGGGAAACCATCCGGGAAAAAGTTTTTTTCAAAGGGGGTGAAAACAGGATTATAAAGCAAGGGGGTGGGTACAGACAGAGCCAATCAGGAAAGGTGAGGGGATGAACCTCACAGAACTGACACTCCATGGAGACCAATAATCAAAAGGTAAAGGAGGTGTCCTGGGACCCCAGCCAACCACCATCTCTAGAGAGGAGAAGGTTCTCGAAACCTGGGAGGAGGAAGGGAGTGATTGACTGGAACGGGAGGAAACAACTTTCACTTATAAGGGAAACCAGGGGAGAAGCAATTATATATCGGCAACTATGAATAGCAGTTGCTATAGCAACTTAGCTGACAGGCTAGCAGTGGCGGGAAAAACTGGGAGAACGAAACCATTTTACACATAATAGGGGAGAACAATACATAAATTGGGGGAATAACACAAGAAACTTAACAACACACTACCACATCTCCCCGTTTTTTACCAAATAAAAATTAAAATGAAGAGAAAAGTCCAAATTAAGCTTAGAATGCAGGAACTCGCAGCTGGTCATGACGAGTGTCTTTGTCTTCTGAACATTGCAAGGGACAGTGGCACTCGGCGCAGTCAGTTTTCTCCGGACTAGCTTGCAAATTAGGAGGATGAAAATCAAAAGCGAGTTGGGGAAATGTACTAAAAGACAAAAGGTGAACAGTTAAACGCAAATTACTTAAACAGATGGTTCTGCCCCAGATAATAAATCCAGTTCGGGAGAAGAAGAAGAAATGGGGGAGGGAGGTTGGGATTAATAAACCAGAAGTAGTTCAGTGACGAGAGGGGTAGGAGCAGCAGTCTCAGCATTGGGGAGGAAGTAAACATCTGAGGAAACTGATGGTGTTTGGGAGGGTTTTCTCCGTCACCGCGAGCACGCCTGAACCTGTGACTCAGCTTCCTTCTGCATCCTCTGCTTCGGGATGAGGTGCCTGACTCATTTGGATGGTCTTTTTCCTCTGTCTTCTTCTTATCTTGCTTCTGCCTCCATTCCATGTAGTCTTGGCGCATGGGACACTGAGGCATCCAATGCCCCACCTTGCCACAGAGATGGCAGGGATGGGTTGCTGATGTCCTCCTGCCGGACTCAGAAGTAGAAGGACCGGCCACGGGGGAAGCTTCAGCCTCTATGAAATCTTGCTCGGGGCATTCAGCAAAATGCACAGATGTTCTCTTAGGCCTTGGGGCCAGGGAGACTTGACGCACTACGACATCTATCATGGCTTCTACTGTGGGCCTAGGACTTTGAGGGAGAGTTTTTATAGCCTTGCGGCAGTCAGCGTTGGCATTGCTATAAGCCATCTGCTCAAGCATTTTTTCCCTGTCATCCTCTCCGAACGCTTGCGCTTCCACATATCTGTATAGGCGTTCGATAAATTCCATGTATGGCTCTTGCGCTCCTTGCAAAACCTCAGCATCTTCCCATTGGGAGGTAACTACCTCTAACTTAAAGAAGGCCCGCTCAGCTGCTCGGGCCGTCTCTACTAGCTGGGATGGGAATAAGGCTTTAGCTTGATTTGCCCCTTCAGCCCACTGTCCTTCACCCAAAAGATGTTCTTGGGTAATTAACTGACCATCTGCATCATGGGACAGTGTAAGGTTCCCCAAAAACTTGGGAGTACTTCCACTATTTCCCTCCTCCATTCCCTCACCCAGACTCTAAATTCCATGGGTCTGAGCAGGCTAGAGAAGAGGGACCTTAAATCCGTCGGTACCAAATCTCCCTGAGCAAGGGTATTGTGTAGCAAACCCCGGAAGAATTCTGACTCCCGGGAGTAATCTTTCTGAGCTTTGCACAGTTCGTTTATTCGGACCTGTGCATTCCCCCTTTCCCTTAGATGGTATGTTACTGGAGCGGCTTCTAATAGGGGAGCTTGCTCCTGTTTCCGGCTTCCCCCCCCCCTCTCCTCTGAACACAAAGCGTGAGAGCTGGGGGGGGTGGCATGGGAACCGAAACTAGAGGAGGTTGAGGCGGGGTTTGGAGCTGACGTAAGGCAAGGGAGTGGGCGCGGCAAACTACCCTTCTCCGCCCCCCGGACGGCGTTAGGAGGCGGAGGGAAAAACGAAACTGGAGCGGGAGGGAAGGGAGTGGGGGGCTGAACCGGGGGAGGGGTTTGAGGAGGAGCTGAAGGTGGGGCGGAGTGCTGAGGAGTGAGCGGGACGGAGGGAGGGTATGAGAGAGGAGTAACTGGGCAAGGGGTGTGATCAGGGTGAAGGAAGGGGTTGGTGCTTGGGAGGAACGGGTTAGCGGAAGAAGAAGGAGCTCTGGCGGCAGAGACCGCGTGGTCCCCGCCATCTTGGACAGTAAAGGGGCTACTTTGTGGAATTTCATTACTAAGTGGAACAAACTTAGGGGTTGAAACTGGGGACTTGGGAACTGGGGTAGAAGGGGAGGATGGAGGAACTTGGGCAGGGCTCCTGGGAAGGGGAGGCTGAGCAGGTCGAGAGGGAGCAGGGGCAGAATGGTTTCCCTGCTTTTTGTTGGCCTTTAAAACCCCTTTCGAGGGCTCCTGCCTGTGTGAAGAGGGAGAGGGCTGGGGGGTAAGGATGCGGGAACTGGGAGAACTAGGGAACAAACAAGAAGAAGAAAGATCGTTTCTTGAACTCCCGGCTGGGCGCAGCGAAGTTAATACTTTGCTTGCCCAGTATGCCACGTTAGACAACCGGGGTTCCCCAGCGTTAACCTGTTGGTCTAATTTGGCCACAACGGCTGCCCAAAAGCGCGGCTGTTTCGCAACTTCTGGGGAAACTTCAGGGAAATGTGAAAATACCCATCTAATCAACACTATCAACTCTTTCTTGGGGGCAGTAAAACCTCTTCCAAGTAATAAACCCTTAACTACAAAAAAAACTCCTTTTTGGGTTTTGCTCTGACCCACACCCATGATCGTGGGGGGTGTAGCGACCCCACCACGGCAAACCGCGCAGAAAAGCCGCCCCGCGCTGAATGAGGCCGCCGCAACCAGTCAGCGCCGCGCCGAGAGCCCCGCTACTGAGCCTGGCGCCACCGTGCCGGGGCACCGCGAGCGCGAAAGGCGGCAGACGGCAGTCCCCCTCGTAGAGCTCCCAGGGAAAATTAAAAGGGCAGGGGAGGAACCGAGTCCGGGGTTCACCTAATCAAACAGCGTTGCAGACGAAAAGTTCAGGCGGATTAGTCCACTGACACCGGAGGAAGTCTGACGGCTAGTAGATTTAAAGTCCAGTCCGCTGTGTTCTCCTGTGGGTCATTGGGTAAAGCCCCCGCGTGGGCGCCATCTGCAGAGATGAACGTATGTGGCCCGAAGCTCAGAATCCGACTAGCTGAGGGCGAAAGGCCGACGCCCCTCTGCAATTCCTGGCCAGCACCCTTCCGGCGTCTGATGGCCTCGGGCTGTGCTGGCTGCGGACTGGCGTACCTCGCTGGTATAGGAGAGGAACGGAACTGACCATTTCCCGGGGGTTAAACATCGGTTTATTGACGGTGATGCCGCATTCAAAACACCGGGAAACCATCCGGGAAAAAGTTTTTTTCAAAGGGGGTGAAAACAGGATTATAAAGCAAGGGGGTGGGTACAGACAGAGCCAATCAGGAAAGGTGAGGGGATGAACTTCACAGAACTGACACTCCATGGAGACCAATAATCAAAAGGTAAAGGAGGTGTCCTGGGACCCCAGCCAACCACCATCTCTAGAGAGGAGAAGGTTCTCGAAACCTGGGAGGAGGAAGGGAGTGATTGACTGGAACGGGAGGAAACAACTTTCACTTATAAGGGAAACCAGGGGAGAAGCAATTATATATCGGCAACTATGAATAGCAGTTGCTATAGCAACTTAGCTGACAGGCTAGCAGTGGCGGGAAAAACTGGGAGAACGAAACCATTTTACACATAATAGGGGAGAACAATACATAAATTGGGGAATAACACAAGAAACTTAACAACACACAACCACAAGCACTCCAGCTGTGGCCACAGAGCTGCCCAGAACAGGGCCACGCTCACTGCCCTGCTCCTGCTGCCCCACTGCCTCTGACACAGCCCACCGTGCCCTTGGCCTTCTTGCCCATCTGGCCACACTCAGCCTCATCTTCAGCTGCTCAAGACCGGCAGAACCCCTGAATCTTTTTCGCCCATGCAGCTCCCCAACTACAAAGTTGCCTATTTGACTTCAGGTACAGCCTTCACCATTTCAAGATGGCCTTCCCCTTCAGAGCACCACAAGACAGCAGTCAAGGATTTGCAGTTTAAGCCCCACTCCAGGCTCACATGCACTTTCCAAAGCAGCAGACTACATCACAAAATGCATCAAAAGAAACTTGCCCCTCCTGCTTTTGGCCTCACAAGAAGGCTTCCCAAATGCGTGCATCCTTTCTTTGGCCACACAGGACGAGAATGGCTCCCCACAGCTTCATGCACAACCATCATCTTGCAGCTTATCAAAAGACGAAAGACACCAGGCCCAAAAGAATTTGTTGAATAGAAGAATAACTCAAGAAAACTGCAGACCAGTTTCACAAGCTAACCGCACCTTTCCAACAAGGGAAAACAAAGAAAGCCCTGTGACTTCCAGCACTACCATGTGTGCCGTCAGCCACAACGCTGCAAAAGCTCAGAGAGAGAGCTTCCCAGAGCCAAGCAGCCAGATGCTCTCCCAGAGGCACCAGCCCTTTGGACTCTCAACATCACAAGTAAAAGGCCAACTTCTGCTGAATCTGCCTGAAGGAAATCCCTAGCTCCTGGCAGTACTCCGGCACTCAGCACCTTCAGCCAGCAAGAGGAAGCGCTGGCTGCTCTGAAACTTGCACCTCTGCCTTGCTCTAAAGAAGCACCACACACAACTGGCACTTACGGGCTCAGGATATCCAGGCTCTGGTGTGAGCACTGATGGAGTCTGGCGCTTCGCCACCTCAATTTGCTCCTCTTGGGCTTCTTCTCCAGGAGCAGTGGGAGCCAGGGGAGAGACGGCTGTTGGTTCTGTCAGCTGTGGCAAGAGACAAGCATGAGGGACAAGTTATCACCTATCACTCAGAAGATCATTTCTTTTCAGATGTGCCACCACATGTTCTTAGGACAAATCAGACCATTCTGTAGCCGCACTGGGATTCTAAGTCCCACTGGCCAAATTAGTATGGGCCAATTATACAGAATTCCAGATGGATATGAAATTGATATTTCTCCCTAGCTGCTATCAGCAAGCAATGTTGTCTCTGTAAAATGCAGCTTTTAGTTCCTAAATACTCAGAATTGGAAGAGTAGGAAAGAGACAGTAATCCATTGCTATTGCTGCTCCAGACATGGAATACTCAAACTGGATTACAATCTCTTTAAAGTGTTGCGACAGGGAAGGAAACGTTGTGCAGAAGCATCTTGGCTTCCTGGAATATGAGAAAATGATCAGAGCTTCCTCTCCTAGCAAACCAACTAGCCAGCAAGCCACAAGATGGAAGTGCCGCCCACTGCCATGTCTAAAGCACTTGGATTCTGTGAGGGCATGTTTGGTAGGGAAACAGCAATTGTGCTGCACACTGTCATGTAGGGATTGATGGAAATCTGCCTGGAGGTCCCTCGTGTGCCTCCCATTGTCCAGACTAAAGCTCCTTCAGCAACTCCTCACTGGCCTTGTGCTGCACTCCCTTGCACAGCTCCCCTGTCCTTCTGAGCTCACATTGCAGCCACTCCATGACTTTCTGCTTCCCAGGGGCCCACAAGTGCACACAGCACTCCAGCTGTGGCTGCAGCGTTGCCCACCACAGGGCCACGCTCACTGCCCAGCTCCTGCTGCCCCACTGCTGCTGACACAGCCCACCATGCCCTTGGCCTTCTTGCCCATCTGGCCACACCCAGCCTCATCTTCAGCTGCTCAAGACCGGCAGAACCCCTGGGTCCTTTTCGCCCATGCAGCTCCCCAACTACAAAGTTGCCTATTTGACTTCAGATACAGCATTCACCATTTCAAGATAGCATTCCCTCTGGAGCAGCACAAGACAGCAGTCAAGGATTTGCAGCTTAACCCCACTTCAGGCTCACATGCACTTTCCAAAGCGGCAGACTACATGAAAAAAGTGCATCAAAAGAAACTTGCCCCTTCTACTTTTTGCCTCACAAGAAGGCTTCATAATATGCACTTTTTTCTTTGGGCACATGGGAGAAGAATGAGCCTGCCGAGCTTCATGGACAACATAAACATCTCCTTGCAGCTTATCAAAGCAAAAAGGCAGCTAGGCAATAAGACATGATAGAACTGAAGAATTATAGAAGAAAACTGCAGACCAGTTTTACAAGCTAAACACACCTTTCCAACAAGGGAAAACAAACAAAGCCCTGTGACCTCCAGCACTACCATGTGTGCCCTCGGCCACAGCGCTGCAGAAGCCCAGAGACAGCACTACCCTGAGCCAAGCAGTCAGATGCTCTCCCAGAGGCACCAGCCATTTGGGGCCTCAACATCACAGGTCAAAGGCCAAGTTCTGCTGTCTCTGCCTGCAGGAAATCCCTAGCTGCTGGCAGCACTCCAGCACTCAGCATCCTCAGCCAGCAACAGCAAGCGCTGGCTGCTCTGAAACTTGCACCTCTGCCTTGCACTAAAGACAGCATCACACACAACTGGCACTTACAGGCTCACAATATCCAGGCTCTGGTGTGAGCACTGATTGAGCCTGGCGCTTCGCCACCTCAAATTGCTCCTCATGGGCTTCTTCTCCAGGAGCAGCGGGAGCCAGGGGAAAGGCTGTTGGTTCTGTCTTTGTGGCAGAGAGAAGCTGAAGGACAGGCTGTCCCAATCATTCAGAGTCATTTCTTTTCGATGTACCACCCCATGTTCTTAGGCAAAACAGACCATTTTGTGCTACCAGAGATTCTAAGTTCCCCAGACAAAAAAAAATATGGGGCCCAAATTTTTCAGAATTCCAGTGGGAAGAATTGATATTCCTCCCTGCTACTTTCGCAAGCAATGTTGTCTCTGTAAAAAGCGCTTGTAGTTTTGAAAGCTAGTTTGAAAAGTAGGAAAAATTTGCAATCCTTTTTTCCCGGTGCTGCACATGTAGAATTCTCTAACGGGATCAGAATCTCATTAACGTGCTGCGACAGGGAAGGAAACGTTGTGCAGAAGCATCTTGGCTTCCTGGAATATGAGAAAATGACCAGAGCTTCCTCTCCTAGCAAACCAACTTGCCAGCAAGCCACAAGATGTAAGTGCCTGCCATTGCAATGTCTAAAGCACTTGGATTCAGTGAGGGCATGTTTGTGAGGGAAACGGCCCTTGTTCTGAGCACTGTCATATAAGGATTGATGGCAGTCTGCCTGAAGGTCCCTCGTGTGCCTCCCACTGTCCATATTATAGTTCCCTTAGCACCTCCTCACTGGCCTTGTGCTGCACTCCCTTGCCCAGCTCCCCTCTCCTTCTGTGCACACGCTGCAGCCCCTCCATGACTTTCTGCTTTTCCCGGCCCAAAGTGCCACAGCACTCCAGCTGTGGCTGCAGCGCTGCCCAGCACAGGGCCATGCTCACTGCCCTGCTCCTGCTGCCCCACTGGTTGTCATGATTTAGGCCTGGCACAAAGCCAGTGCCCCCATGAGAATACCCTCTCTCTGGTGTCTGCTGTGAGATATGACCAGAAATAAGCAAAGCAGGCTCCTGCTTAGGAGTAAAGAAAACTTTACCAACTAAACTAGAAGAAAAGAAGAAAAAAAAAACCATAAGGGAAAAAATTAAAAAGCCTTAAAAAAGCATTTACTTCCTCCCCCCCCTGCCAAATTTCCCTATGCAATACATTCCCCCAAATCACCAACTCTTTGTCTGGCACCACCCTTTAGAATACTCAATCTTCAGTTGCTGAAGAGGAGAGGAGTCCTTCTTGCACCATAGGCACCTCCTGGAAACACGTTGAAACCTCATGTGCTTCCATGTCACTCAGCACTGCCCGGAAAGTCCTTTGCCATCGGGACACCTTCCTCCCATGCCCAGTGCTCTCACCACTGCTCATGGATCAGAGC